>NC_000082.6:92564588-92892088 GCF_000001635.26 Mus musculus | reverse complement strand
AAGTCATAAAAGTAAGGACTGGGGAAAAAAAACCTGAGAATTAGCTCTTATCCTTTCTCCAAAGGAGAACTGGGGAAAGCAATGAGGTCGTCCCCCCTGGGAGGTGAAGGGCTGATAGGATGGTGACAGGCATCTGGAAGCGTTCCACCAGCTCTGAACTGAAGCACAGTGGGAAATGAAGGCTGAGGGAATGAAGGAGCTTCCCACCTCAAGGGCTCCTGGTTTCCAGGCCTTACTAGGTGCTGACAACCCCATCCCCACCCCTCCCTACCTCTCAAATCCTTCAGAGCAGATGTCCCTATAGGAAGAGGCCTACCCAGCATGGGGGAAGGGACTCCAACAGGAGAATCAGGAACTTGGGGATCAAGGCTTGCCTCTGACAATAAGTGGTTTGGGAAGCTCAAACAAGGACATAATTTGATGTCTCTCAGCTCCCTATAAACAAGTCCATGTGGCAATAGGGTCACAGGCACATACAGAGCCTTGCAGCATGAACCCCAGAGGACTGTGACTTGACTCAGCCACATTGCGTGTTACCTCAGAATGTTAAAAAGAGAGATTTTTCCTCCCAGAACCACAGAAGTGAAAGACGTGTATGGGGCCAGGGTATTATCCTATCATACCTAAAACTGTCACTTGTCAACAAAGCCCTCAAGATCTGTGACTGTCCTGATCCTTATGAGCCTCCTCAGGCACAAAGAATTTAAGTGGCATTCTCTTACACTACCCACATAAGGCCAAACCTATCTACCAGGTCTGTCTGCTTCACAGGCACAGTTTGTATCAATCGAGACTGAGAAACAATGTTGTCACACAGGACCACAACCAGCTGCCCAACAGAACTCTACTCTCTTACCCAAGTCCCATCCGAATCTCCTCAGGGTACCTCACTCGGGTTTACTTCGTTCTGAGAGATCTGCCTGCCGTATCTTTTGCATTTGGACAGCGGTGATCTTTCCAGTCAGATTAAGCTAAGGGAGCCAGCAAAGGAAGAAGGCAAGCCTGCCTCTCTCCACTCGTAGATGGTGCCTGAATAACAAGCCCCGACATTCTGTCTGGATAGAATGCTCCTGTAAGCTCCTGCAAATCTCACTCTGCCTTCTGCACCCTATCCTTTAAGCGTATATTCTCTAATTATAGTCAAGCATGAGCACACATGGCAGTGTGATGCAGCCCACATCTTGGAAGCAGGCCATGGATTTGTGTCCAGAGCAGCCCTTTCAACACCCCATGGTTTTGGTCCAGTTATACATGAACTTGGCTTTTCTTGTCTCAAAATCAGAGGTTGGTATCTAACCTCCATGAAATTAGGAAAATTGTTTCTGTCTCCTGGGATGTCAGCATTCAGTAAGATTGTGCATGCATAAACACTTACAGAATTTCTGTATGTCATTATTAAATTTGTAATGGCACCATCGGAGCTAAACCACACAACTTTGCACAGTTTGCTAAAATGGCTGCAACAGAGGAACATAATCAGTACAGTGTCTGTGAGTCTGTAATCAGGATGGCATCCCAAGGCCTGGGAGATGCTTGCTGCACACACATGAGGACCTGAGGCCCCCTAAGCCCATGGGAAAGCCAGACACCATAGTGCTCACTCATGAGCCCTGGCTCTTACAGCAAGGTAAGAGGCAGAGACAGGAGAGTCCCCAGAACCTCGAGGGCCTGTTAACCTTGAATGCTTAGTGGCAAGCAACAAGGGACCCTTCCTCAAACTAAATGGGAGACTGAAAGGTGAGGACTGATGTGAGAGGCTGTCCTTTGACATACACACACATGTATACACGCACACCCCTGCACGTAAACAAGCATACACACACATCACATGCACGTGCTAAATTAAATTAGCTTCTTGTCATAAGATGTCACAGCCTAGCCCAATGGCCTCAGAGACTCTGTCTTCCAAAGAGATCACATTTGGGCATACATCAAGGAATAGAATCACCATTCAACTCCTATACTTGATCTTAGTCAAAAGGCCAAGAAGCGATTCCATTCAACCCCTAAGTAACTCTGCTAAAAAGAAAACCTAGAGCCCCTATCTCATAATAATCTTTCACCACTGAGGAGACACAACCCATCTGAGATGCTGAGAAGATGAGGGACAGCTGAAAACAAAAGTCAGTTTTTGTGGATGAAAGAAGCACTGTTAAAATCATCATAGCTCTTGCTTGGTGGTGTCAGTTCACTGTGTCCTCATATGCTGGGGCCGATGTGGACATTTTAAAACACAGCTGGAAGGCAATACCTGAGGGCTCAGCTTAAATCCCTCCCTTCCCACTCCCTGCCAACCCTCAGTGGCCAAAACATCATCTGTGGTATCTCCTTCCTCTGTGCAGCGCGTTAGGCCACGTGACTTAAATGCAAATGCAAAAATCTACGTTCAGGTTGAGGATGGGGCAGAAGGAAGATGGACGGCACATTCGAGTTCCAGAGGGCAGATACGCTTCGTGCTTACGCATAACTTATTTCAACTCAATGCATGTGCACTTCAGATGACTCCAGGTTTCAAGTGATCTTTCTGGATTCCATGGCTGAATATAATAAAGTATATTGTAGCTCTTTGTACCCAGAGCAGGGGGTAGAGACAGTCAATAATTTTCCCCACCGGATACCAACTCTAAGCCAACCTAGTGGCCTCTGGGCTCCTTTTCCCTTCAGGATTTCCATCTGAAAATGTGACTCCTTATTCCTTGATGAAGAGCCAAGATTGCAAAGGGCTGCATTTCATAAATAATTATGCCATAAATGATAGGATTACCTTGGATTTTTCTTATGGCCCCAGCCCCCAGGAAATCTTGGCCGAAAGTTTATGAAAAGTGCTCCTGGTTTGGGGGGGGGTGAGTTCGTGGTTCAAGCCGCTCTCACAGAGACCAAAGTTAGGTTCCCGGCATCCATATCAAGTTATTCAAAACCACTCAAAACTCTAGCCTCTGAGGCCCCTACCTCATATGCACACAACCAGTTTAAAGGAATTTTTAAATCTTTTTTTTTTTAAAGAGAACTGTATAGGACAAGAATTGGGTTGAAAAGAATAAAGAAACGAGAGGTGAGTTCTTTGCACGATGCCGCTCTGTAAGCTACAGTTTGGTTTACATGAAAAGATGTAGAAAATTTCCCCCTTAATCTTCATGTTGAGCTGGCATGGTGGCTCTCTACCTATGTGCAAACACGGGCCAGGTGACAGTGTGTGGGGCTCATCACCACTGCTCAAACACTCTTGATACTAAAGCTCCAAGCAAAACATGGCTGGTGCCTACAGAACGGAAGCACAGAAAGCTAGCATCCAGCCCACTCCACTCCATCGTGGCAACTCATGTGAAGTCAAGGAAAGACCTCCTAACCTTCCCATCTGAAAGCCGCATCCCCAAGTGCCCAGTTTCCATAGAAGATGCTTCCTAGAGGTGTGCTGAGCTGGCATAAGCATAGTAGGGACATGGCAAATACACACTGCTGCAGGCGAGGATGGCAATAAAAGCCACAACTTCACTGACTCATGCACTTTCCCAGAGCTTCCTTATTGTTCACCTTTCCCATTCCTGTGCCCTTAATATCAAGGTCACGGAGACTCCCACTTACTGAATATAGACTGGACTCATCCCTCACTACACTCGAGTGCTCACAACTGCAGGTTCCATATCCAGGGGATAGCGATGCTAGCTCTGGGAATATTGCTGACATGTACTTTGTTTTAGTTTTTTAGTTCATCTGCACCTGTGTGTTCACATTCATGTATACACATGAGCACATGCACACATCTATACACATAATCTCTCTCTCTCTCTCTCTCTCTCTCTCTCTCTCTCTCTCTCTCTCTCTCTCTCTTCTCTCTCCTAAGTTTGTCCCTGTGTGTAGACCTGGAGCCTCATCAAGAATGCACTCCTTACCCCTCCTCTTTTCCTTTGATATTCTAATCCTGATTTTCATCATGTATCAATCAGAGAGCTTGATGCCCACGGCAGGTGGGTGTATCACAAGCCTTGAAATGAGTTCTGACTTAGAACTTGCCAAGAGATAAGAGAGAGTGCTCACAGAGGCATCCAGAGACCAAGCTTTGGGCCTCAACTGTGGCATAATGTTTTCCACTCAATGCTCACATGGATCTCAAGTCAATGGTCATTTTATGATATGGTATTTTGCATTTAGAAATAGAGAAAAGAAGCAGGAGAGAAGGACACATGAAGAGAGAGGCAGAAATCAGAGAGATACATCGCCATGGTTTCCAAGTGTTGCCAACAAACACTGCAACCCAGGAGAAAAGTAGGCAGGACTCCTCCCTGGAGGACTTCAGAAGGAGCACAGACCACCTCATTGCTGGCCTCTGGATTTATAGCATCCAAAACATCAAGCAACAACAACACAACAGCCCTGTTCTATCAAGCCTGAGTTTGTGACATCTCATTACAGCAGCCCTGGCTCACTGGCATTCTGAACAATGCAACAAACAGGCAAACGTTTCTTCGCCCATCATGGGACTTTACTCCCCTTCCTGTTTGATGCTGTGATGTCTGAAGCCCGAGGCACAAAGTCTGTTATGTGCACAAAACATGGCAGAGCAAGATATTGGAAAGACCTGGGTTTTTCTTAGCCAGCAGCTATTGTCCTTCACAGCTTATGTTATACATAAGTCATCCTTAACTTTTCTTATTCCTAAAAAGAATATTTTCATTAATTATTGAGAACTCCATTGTATTTTGAACTTATAAAACCTCACTCCTCCCCCTAACTCCTCCCCAACTCCTTTCTGTAACTCCTCCCCCAACTCCTCACAGACCCACCCACACTTCTCTACCCGCCCCCCCAGCTACTTCATGACCTTTATTTTTTTTTTTTTTAAATAACCCAATGAGTCCAAATGGTACTGCCCATATTTTTCTAGGAGTGGATCCATCCACTGGAGGGTGGTTGACCTACCAGGACCACACCCTTAAAGAAAACTGACTTTCCCTCCCTCAGACGCTGTCAACTGTCCATAGCTCCTATGTTAGAAGCGAGGGCTCATGAACCCCACCCCACTCCATGCTGGACTGTTGACTGGCTTGATCTTCTTGCTCCAATCTTCTTCAGAAAACCCCAGCTATTATGCATTCATGAACACAGCAGTCCAGCCACGCTGAGACCATACTGCTTCACTCTGCTCTTCCCTGTTGTCTGGCTCCAACAGCCATTCTCTCCCCTCTTTCTTGATGGTTCCTGATCCTTCAGGATGGAGGATATGGATGCCCTGTTTGTGTCTGAGTACTCGGCTGGTACTCGTTCCCTGCACTTTAGGCAGTCGTAAGCTTCTGAAAGTGGATAGTGGATGTTAACTATCTTCCACTGTACAATGAAACTTCTCCGATGAAGTCTGAGAGCTGAGCAAATGGTCTGTGGATAGAGAGATGTGGATTTAGAGGGCAATTTCCCACTCTGTCCATTTTGAAGAATAGTAGTAGCAGGAGTAGGCTTACTACTGGATGCACTAGGCTCCCTGACTGTATGTTCTTGGTTAGATACTACAGGTCTGTACTAGACATAGGTTTCCTTCTATAGGGTAGGCCTTACATCCAACCAGAAAACAGTTGCTAATCTCCATAACATCTGCGCCGCTACTGCACAAACAGGCACAGGCTGATACACCTGAGTCATTTCTGTAGTCCGTAGGGTTTCCAGCTGGGGAAGTCTGTTGATAACTACCCACCCTGCACACACACCAGCTTGCAGGCCCCTTCCCATGCTATGAGAGGACCTTAGGGGAGAAGCCTCCTTGTTGGTACCAACTTGACTTCTCCATGGCCTGTGTCAAATGGGAATGATGTCTTCAGCAACCAAGAAACAGTGACAACAACCTGTGCTGTTGGGGGTGGGTGTCCAGGACACCTCTGACCAACAGCTCATTACTGTTTTCATCTTTTATGTGTTGACTGCCACCCACAGCTGACATCATTCCTAACCAGCACACGGCCTCTAACACCTTCCCATTACATCAATCTTTCGCCTTGTTTTGATCACAACCTCCCTGCGGCCATCCCACGAATACACATCCTTGTAGCCTGTCACCCACAGCCTGCCATCATCATGGAGGAACAGCCCATCATAAGTCCCCTCTCTAGGTCCTGCACTCTTCCATAAACAAATGGACACTGGAGAGTAACGCTGTCCTTGAACACAACTCTCCTTATAATTTCCTTTGTCAAAAAGACCTTGATGTGATTGTAGTTGCAACCAAAGAGGGAGCTAGAGAAATTCACAGAGCAGACATCAGCATCCCCGTGACAATATGCAGAGAACAAGTGCTTGCATGGAATGGGCCACTGCACACACAGTGATATGGCCACACAACAGTAACCCAAAGGTACTAGAATATAATCTGTGCTATCTGAGTGTGGAGATGTATGCCTGTAAACCTAGCACTCAAGAGGTTGAGGTAGGAGAACCAAGAGTCCAAATTAATCCTTGGCTATGTGGCAAGGTTCAGAACAGCCAAGGGGTGTGTGGGATTCTGTCCCAAAACCAAACAGAAAAGTCTTGGTAACATATAATCTTCTATGAACATGGGCTGTTCACTGTTTAGATATTGGATGGAAACTAAAGACTGATTCCAGAAATGAAGCCCCACAGTGGTTGTTTCAGAACAGCGAGGTTTTAGGGAATTTCATTCTCCTTTTTTGTTCTGTTCTGAATTTTTTAATGTTACCTATAAACACACATCACCATTAAAATAAAATTAAATCTCTCTCTTGCTTTCTCTCTCTGTCTCTCTGTCTCTGTCTCTGTGTGCCTCTGTGTGTTGCATTCATGTGTGCATGTATGTGTGTATATGTGTGTGCATATGTGTGTGTGTGTGTGTGTGTGAGCGCACACGGGCATGCTTGTAGGTTTGTATGTGCATTTCTTTGGAACAGGAAGTTAACACTAGCATTGTTCTGCACGAGCTTTAGACCCAGTCCTTTTGAACCACGTTATCTCACTGGGGCCTAGAGCTTGCTCAGGGGTCTGGGTTGGGTGACCAGGCTCCCAAAGCTGCTCGTGTCTCTGTCTTCCCTGATGCTGGGATTACACCAGCCCCCCCCCCCAGCCAGCTTTGCATGTGGGTGATGATGATGGGAACTGGTCCTTGTGTTTGTGTGATGATGCTCAATGGACAGAGCTTCCTCCCAAGAGCTATATGGTCTTAAATCCTAACAGTTCTTTGAGGCTCAGCTTGACCTGCTCAGAATGCGTTCTGTACATTTCCCTGCAGGATCCTCTCCATCTGCTTTTAACTTGTTTGCAGAATGTTCCCCTCTTAGCACGCATGTCATGCATGGGCTTGAATTAGACCCATCAGGATAGTGTGACTTTTACTCCATGCCACCCTTGCTCTGTACTTAGAATGCATCCCATCATCTTTGTGTTTCCTGTGAGGAGCCACCAAATGCCCCCTCCAGAGTGGCAGGAGGTTTAGCTGGCATGTGTCTCTCCAGGTGGTCCATACAATGTGTGTTCAGATTAAGGGTATTGAAATCTCAAGAGATTGATTTGCCAAGGAAAGCACTTCCTCCAGTCAATTTAACACTTGTTTACTGAACTAGCCTACTTGGTGAGTTTCAGGCCAATGAAAGATTTTGTCTAAAAATCAATGTGGAGGATGCCTAAGAAATATCAGACAAGGCTGTCTTTCTGGCCTGTGTACATAACCAGATAGCCTAGGATGGCAGTGTCCCATAGAACTTTTCTCAGTAGCTCAGCCACACATAGAGAGCCAACCACACATCCTATTCTGTTATTCATCTTTCCCTGGAAACACTACATGGGTCTTCCCCTCTCTGAACAACTCACTTTTCAGAAGTAGGGGCAGCTAGCACTGGCCTAATGCTCAGGGCTGGGCTCACACCGGTCTGAGGCTATGTCAGCGCAGGCCTATAAATCACTCTCAGTTCTTGCCTCTTTCCTGTTGTGCTGACAGCATCAGGAAGCTGCTGTGCGGGCTATAGCCCACACTAACAACTGGCAGATAGCGCTGAGCTGAAGGAAGAAACATGTCGAAAGCCCCATTCAAGGCAAGTTGTTAGCAAGTGTGAACAATGCTCAGAATAACAGGGCTTTTCCCAGAGGCCCCCTGCAAGAGCCTGGCTGCTCACATCTGTCCCAGGCCACCAGAGTCTTATCTTGCCGGTACCATGTGCTCCCACTTATCTGCCGGCAGCCGGACCCCACTGATGTCAGCACACAGGCCAGCTTGCAGCGCTGGCCACCTAATGAAGATCAGGTGGTGGGAACGATGCGTTCTCTCTTTCGCTTGCTCTCAGATGGTTCGTGTGTTTCGACAGCAGACGGGAAAGTGTATTTCTAAGACCATGGTGTGCATGTTCATACTCAGAGGCTGAGTCTTCTCACAGCCTTGTCAGGGCTTGTTTGTAGCTGTTATCGATGTCGAGTTACCAAGGGTCCCCTGAGTGTCAGAATCTTGAATTATCCAAATAAGTCCCTCCCAAAGGTCTTCCTCTCAGTACTCTGAGAACCCTTTGTGCTTTTGATCAAACTGTAGATGGTGACGGAGCTGGCATTGCGGGACCAGGCATAATTGAACTTGTAGAATTAGGTAGAAGGACTGGTGTTGACCTCAGGAAACTGCTCACTATGCATATACATACACACATATAGACACATGGAGACACACACAAACTACACACATATACACAAATGGAGACCCACACAAACATATGCACAAACATAAATACACACTTTACTGTTAGCATTTGCATACAGAGTCTCTCTCTCTCTCTCTCTCTCTCACACACACACACACAAATACACACGATGGAAAGACATGTTTAGAAAGATAGAAGGCCAGGTACCATGTGTAATGACATTGTTCTCACCATGAAGCCACAAATGACGGGGTTTGTACTGAGCATCTCCTAGTAATAGGATCATGACCTTGACCCAGAGCTACCCCTACACAAAATCAGTCAAGTGTGTGTAACTTAATGGTGGCCAGCATCTAGAGCGTATGAGGAAGTATGGGTTCAAAGGAAGATCCCCTCTCTCTTAAGATGTTGCTGCATAAGCAATTTTGAACCTTGGCAACTTAAGAGCTCTACCATCAAAGGCCTAGAGAGAGATGACGCCCATTGGTGACCAGTTATCTCTGTTGTGCATAGCTCCTGGGCTAATTTTTATATTGCTCATGTGCATACTTGTACTCCTCACTTAAAATCAGGCTCAATGGGTTCAGGTCAATAGAGAAACATTCTTCACTGTGCCCAAAACATATAATATGGAGCTCAGGACATTATAGATGGCTGATGTCCATTGAGCATACGGTGACAACTACCACCCAGTATTCCTCTTCCTGATTATTCTCAGAACAGAATTTGATTTTCTATTTCAGATTGAAATGCAGTTTCCTGGAGATCATGCACATTGTGTGAATATAGTGTGCAAATGATATTAATCAAATAATAGTAAGAAATGGATAATATTCCATACAATGATAATGAACTTTGTTAGAAATAGAAGATTTTAAAACATTCAGAACTGAAGAAGAAAGAGTAAATATGATCAAGATTTTTTTTCCTCCAAACTGTGAAATAAATAAGTATCAGGAAAATTTCTTCAGAACTGTAGAAATTAGTGTCTAAGGCCAAGTGAGTCAGTCAAGGGTAATCTGCAAGGAGCCCAGAATTGATGCCGGTGTTCACACACCACAGCATTAAGCACAGAATATAATCAAACAACAGAATATTTTGGTTCAGAAAGGTCACCAACACTAATCACCTTCACCAGAGTTTAAGTCAGTAAAGTATAGCAGAAGCTTGTTCGAAAGAAATGGCTGGAGCAGTCAAAGCCAAGGATAAAGAAGGTAATGGTGACTCTTATGGTAGAGTGGAGCAGAGAAGAACATGGAACATTGAAAGCCTGGGATCGGGGAGAGGACATGCTGAAAACCACCCATACACACGAGGAAGCAGTGATGTGTTCCAGGCACAGATCAAACAGATGTTGGGAGAGGCTGTGTGACAGCAAGGAGGCCATGGGGACAGCCACTGGAGATTAGCTTCAGCCTGAAGAGGAGGCCATGGGGACTGGAGGAGGCTATATACCAGCTTCTTTGGATCTCCTCTAACCAATAAATAGCAGGAGCTGTGTAGAGTCAGGGGCAGGTAGATCTGGCATCTGCCACAGATAATGGTGTAGAGACTAGAGGAGTTTGTGGCCAGCTTTGAAGAAGTCAGAGTAGTAAAATTTCAAAGAATGGTAGAATGCAAGGCCAGAAGATGAAAGACCAGGTCTCCTCCAGAGGAGCTCTGCAATAGTAAGATCCAGACTCAGAAGGAGAGATGGAAGGATGTAAAGAGGGGACCAAAGATGAAATTCTCTGGTAATGCCAGATGTAAAAACACTGTTCTGAGAAGTAAAAATAAACACAAAGGAAAATGGGCATAAAGTTGAGAGCATTGTTCTTGGAGGGCCTGCAGAATCTGTTAAAGCCAAAAAAGGATGAGAGAAGGGATAAAGACAGGATAGAGGCTCTGGAAGGGAGGGGGATACAGAGTGAAGTCTTAGCAGCTTGTCTCGGTCGGATTAGTTTTTTGCCTACTGCCCTCTCTATGTAGTGAGCGGGCTCCGAGATATGATCCTGTTCTCAAGATGCTCACAGACCAGATAGGGAAAGTGGGCAAAGCACATTACACAGTTATGTGTCTGGATAGTAAGCTTCCATAATGCCATGGGTCTTGAAAGATTAGAGTGCAACATTTTAGAAATATCACATGAGAAACCCTCCCAAAGAAAATTACACAGGGGTCTTAGATTAAGAGACACACTCGTCTAGTGGAAAGCATAGAAGTGGGGGTGAGGACAATCGGCTCCTTCAGTACTTTTGGGCATACGAGCAGGAGAATTCAAGCTCAGGTCCTCAGCACCCTCTTAGAATCTTTTGCAGCTACAGGTGCTGGCCTGGACTCATAACCTTGGGGCTGGAGATGCACAGGCAGATGCCTGGCACACATTGACCAGTCAGCCTAGCCTAATCATGTGGTCTGGGCTCAGTGAGGGACTCTGTCTCTGAGCAACAACAAAAAAGAAAAAAGAAAAAGCTACTAAGAAGACATGTGACCTTGAACTCCACACACACCACAGAAGTCCAGCAGGGGAGCATTGGGGACATTACCTATGAAAAGAATATGTTTCTCTGGTCAAGGTTTTGGGCTTGAGAAATATTTCTAAGCAGGACAGGAAGTAGATATGGGACAGGAAGTGGAGTGGGTCTATAAACCTCAAGACACCACCCCACAGTGACCCACTTCCTCCAGCTAGACCACCCAGGGTTCCATAACCTTTCGAAACACCATGAGCTGAGGAGTCTGTGGAGGACATTTCACATGCTAGGTGGAGAGAGGGTCAAGCAGATCACACAGAAGCCGAAGGATAAGCTCTGAGACTGTAGCTTGGCTGCTAGAGAGCTTGCCTAGCAGGCATGAAGCCCTGGCCTCAATCCCCAACACTGTGTAAACTGAGCATAGTGGTGCACACCTGTGTCCCAGTACTGGGGAGGCATGGGAAGCTCCAGGGCTTTTTTAGGTTGCACAACAAGTTGGAAGCCAGCTTGGACTACATATGCCTGTCTCAAGGGGAAAAATATAAGAACAAAACTAGTGTAATCTTCTGAGCTTAGCGTGAGTGTGAGCTTGCAGAGAAGGCAGAGTGCCACCTTCTATCAAGTTCCACAGAGTGACATTAGGAAGTTGGTGCAGTCAAGGAGGCAGCAATCAGTAGAGGTGAGGATGTTGAGGTGGGGTAAAGATGGAGCTGCTCAGACCCAGGAGAAAGGAAAAGGGTTGAAGGAGAAGTCCTGAGGTAGTTGGCAAGAACAAGCACAGAGCATGGCTGGTGGATCAGCAGTAGAGAGCAGAAACCGGGAACAGCAATGAAAGGCAGGTCTGCACCGACTCGCACCTGTGAGAGTTTGAGGCAGGAGTTTAGAGGATCCTGGTTGTTTTGGACAGCCATCTTTCATTCAATTATGAGATGGGAGAGCAGCACCGTGGAGCTGCAGAAGAGTGTTTCCTAGGCAAGGATTAAAAAGCCTTAACAATGGCTTCATCTATGTTCACCATGTGAGCCAGTGGTGGCAAGACTCAGTGGTGGCAATTTTTTACCTCTAGATGACAGGAATATTGGGGAATTATCAATGAAACGTCACACACCTGTAAGGGATGGAGGCTGGAACAGATAAAGATGAAAGTTAGAGCAAGTTGCTGCTGGTGGGTTGGAAGAAGATGGAGGAGGCTAGACTCCCAAGGACCTCAGGAAATGGAACGTGGGGATGATTCAAAGGGAACAGAGAGGGAAGACTTATGGCTTAGTGGAGTTTGTGGGGTGATCTGTGTCAACACAAAGATGAGATGACTGTAACCACAGGTGACACTGTTATATCCCTCTAAGAAATTGTGAATTTCTTTCTATTGTATAACAATATCCTATCGTCAGTGACATCCATACATCAGTGACGACTCCACATAACACATGCACCTGACACCCTGCTATGTGCATAAACTGAGACAGATCCTGCTGTAGAGCCCAAGTTGATCCTCCTTCCTCAGCCCCACAATGCTCATCTCACACGCATGTACCACCACACCTGCCATGATGAACCATTGCACACTCTGTACTGTGCTCAGTACATCAGACACACACAGGACAGTACAGGACAGTGTGCTCAAGATGAGAGGATCCACACTGTGCTATCCTTCATCTGTACTGTGCTCAGCACATCACCACACACACACACACACACACACACACACACACACAGGACAGTGTGCTCAAGATGAGAGGATCCACACTGTGCTATCCTTCATCTGTACTGTGCTCAGCACATCACAACACACACACACACACACACACACACACACACAGGACAGTGTGCTCAGGGATGAGAGGAGCCACACCATGCTATCCTTCATCTGTACTGTGCTCAGCACATCACACCACACACACACACACACACACACACACAGGACAGTGTGCTCAGGGATGAGAGGAGCCACACCATGCTATCCTTCATCTGTACTGTGCTCAGCACATCACACCACACACACACACACAGGACAGTGTGCTCAGGGATGAGAGGAGCCACACCATGCTATCTTCATCTGTACTGTGCTCAGCACATCACACCACACACACACACACACACACACAGGACAGTGTGCTCAGGGATGAGAGGAGCCACACTGTGCTATCCTTCATCTTAGGCTTTAAATCTCTGGGGATTATGAAACCTAAACAAACGTTCCTTTGCCCAAGTGCTGTGAGGACAAATACTTTAATTTCTAAGGTTAAACTTTTAGACAGTCCTAAAATAAGAGGCTAATTTTGATAGCAAGTTACTTATTATTTAATGATACCACAAGATATACAGAAGTATAATGAGAAAAAAAAACCTCATCTTCTTTAAATTAAACATACAGGCCACCATGTTTTGACTCTATATCCTATCATTGGGTGGAGTTGTGCACTCTTACATATAGAAGAGATTTATTTTTAACAGAACAAGACAATGGGGAAATAATTCCGCAGTAACCTAATGTCTCCGAAAACCTCCACATGTTGTAGTTTAAACTGCAGCTATGTTAGAAATGCATACACGCTAGAGAAGAGTGATTTGAGTAACGGGGACTGCAGTGATTGCTGCGGTTACTTATGAGACAGAATGTCATAATATGAGGTACCTACAAGCCCCATCTATCATTTGCTGTCTCCACAACCACATGGTCACCATTAGCTCAGGATAAACCACAGGCCTGGCTACGGTATGAGTCGAGTCTGAAGTGTCTCTCGCCGGCTTATGGTTTAAACACTTCATTCCCAGCTGTCACTAGTTGGGGAGCGTGTGGAACTTCAGGAGGTGGAGTCTGGCTGGTGGACTAAGATGACTAGAGATAGTCCCGTCCTGGGTTCCAGCGAGCTCTCTTCTGAGATCTGCTGTGCTGTGAGGAGCCTCTGCCAAATGATGCTGTCACCATGGGCTCTGCCATTCTTCCCCTTACTGGGATAGACTAAGACCCTTTACAAATGTAAGCTGAGATAAATCTTCCCTCATGTAACTTGCTTCTGTCACATATTTTCTCATGGTGATGTAGGTCGTGTTTATAGTCTAAGCATAAAAGTCACCCTGAGGACTTAGGAATAAAGTACCGCAGAAATCTTTCCTGTCTCAGCTGTATCCATTTGAGGAGTTACTTGGGGTATGACAGATGATAGACTGGAGATAGGTAGATAAGAAAATAGATGACCGATATCTTAGATAGATGGATAGATAGATAGATAGATAGATAGATAGATAGTAGATGACTGATAGATACATGCTAGACATATAGATAATAGATGACAATAGAGAGATGATGGACAGGTAGATAGATAAAATTACTCTGCTGATAGACAAATGGATGTAGCTCAGGAGTTCAATCCTTACCCCCAAAGTGTGAAAATTATTTGATTCTAGTTGTTAAGTTTTCCTTGGGCCCGCTGCTTCAGTATTTGTATTTCTTTTCCTTCTTTTCTTTTTTTTTCTTCCTATTTTTTGAAATTAAATATCCTACAACACTCTCCCTTTTTATCTAAGCTAAAAATTGTACACAGTTTAACTTTTTGCAACAGAAACAAATATCCATCCACAGGCCTAATGATCCAATTGTCCCTGTGACGATCCCTCCATGTGATAATCCTTCATAACTGCGGTCCTGATCACCTGTCCTTCAGCAAACAGCCATTTCTGCACCAATGTTTTCAGTAGACCAGTCTGATGGCCAGTCTGTCCTTGCCAGTCTGATGGCAAATCTGTCTTTCTTCAGCTAGTTGGTTGAGCTGCCCACCAATCTGTCCTTCTTCAGCTGATTGGTTGAGCTACCCCATGCAGGAGATAAGCTTTCTGCATCATCTACATTGCTGTCTTTCTGTGTCTCTGCCTTCCTTGAGTTGAGCTTCTCTTACTTAAATAGGATCCTTATCAATTTTCGTGGAACCCCTAGTCTTTCATAGGCGAAACCTCTTCCTCAACTTAACACACTCCTGAGCTCCATTCTGATGTTAAAATGCCTTTAAAGTATACAGGTTGATCTAATTCAGCAGTTTTCTACAAACCAATGTCTTTCAACTGATCTTGTTCCCCCTTTCTGTTTATCAGTGTACAATTAGATCTTTAGGAATCTACACATAAACTTGACATTTAGGAACTTGCATTCCATGCCCAGTTTTATGCCAGCAACCCATGCTCCACACAAGCAAGCCAGGCTCCTTACCCATTGTCAACGGGCTGTCCATCTTGCTCCTCAATTACATTAGATACCATTAGATACCACAATTAAGCAGTTACTACTGAATTTCATTCCCCACATTTAATAGTAACTTTTATTCATCTGAGGTAATTGTTATCTCAGACGCTTACTGCCTCAGTCTGCTAACCCAAGCCCACTCCTGGAAGTCCCCAGCCTCCCTACAATCTAATCTAGGCCTAGAGTGTTTTCACCTGCTGAGACTTACCACTGAATAAGCTCGCTGTTTCTATAGTTCTTTCTGAGTTCTGGCTGGCTGTTTCAACTCAGCTGCTCTAGCTCAAACTCCTCTCCAAGCTGACTGACTCAATCTGGCTTCTTCGGGCTTCTCCTGAATTGCTATACTTGGCCTCAAACTAACTCTCTAGCAATCTGTTCTAATCTTCTAGTTCCTTCTGTCGTCACCTGTGTCTAGCTTGTTCTCTCTTCAATCTGTCTCTGGAAAACTGCCCCAGGAAAACTGCCTCTTTCTCTTTCTCTTTTTTATAGGGGTTGACTATTTTAAAGATTTTTATTGCATTTATTTATGTGCATATGTGCAGTGTAGGTACCTGTGCCACTTCAGGAATGTGGTGGCCAGACAGAAGGCAACTCAAGGGGACCAGTTCTCTCCTTCCACCTGGCGGATCCTTGGGATCAAAACTCAAATTGTCAGGATAGGTGGCAGGTGTCTTTACAGTTCAGGTACCTTTCTAGCCTCAAATTCATATATTTAATTCATAACCTGTTGCTATCATATTTATAGATGGTGAAGAACATTCTAGAATCCTATTTACTTGCTGATGTTTTCTTAACCTCTCTGTACAGCCAGTATATGATTACCTCAGTTTCTTGGAAATTAGAAATCTTCTCAGGTCTAGAGACAGGGAAAATATCAGTAAGAAATAGAAATTATGATTCGAGATTTCATTAAAGAAATTACTGTCATTTTCCCATTAGTAGACCATTGATGGAAGGCTCTGTGAATCCTGGCTGAATGAACAGAACTGCTCCACTTCCTGCTCAGGCATTATTCAGATAAAATTAAAAACAGCTGATTCAGGAAAATAAATAGAACCTTCTGGAAGAGTCGTTGGAGCAGGCTGGATTCTACCACGCTGTTTGGATATCTTTCATAAGGGCTCAGGGTGTGGAACCCACGGCATTGACTGAACTAGGGGAAAACATCCTAAGAGATCATTTGAAAGGCTTTTGTTTTCCTATATCTGGTAGATACACGAGAGTAAGACACAACCTATATGATTTTATTGCCAAGTTGGAAAAGGAAATATTCATGTTTCTGCCATGCTGAGAGATTGTTGGATAAGCCCCAAAAGGGTTGGATATGCTCACTCTTACATCACCCAAGTGGATAGGACATGGGCAGATTTGTAGATGGGTCATTTCTGACGATGTTACTGAGTGAATACAAAATGTGCTGCCCTACCGGCTCATGTGTTGTTTGCATGTTTGCCTACCAACTGGTGATGCTATGAGGACATGAGGCCTGGCTGGAGGAAATAGGTCACTTGGATTGTGGGACCTACTCCCATCTTCCTGTCTGTTCTGGAGTGAATACTCTCCCCCTCTGACATGCTCTGGCTGCCATGATAGTCTGTCTTACAACAGCCCAGAATCAGGATAGCCAAAGACTAGGGACTGAAGACCTGAAACCATGAGTGAGATTAATCTTTGCTCACTCTAGCTGTTCTTGCCGGTATTTTACCCTCTGCTAAGCAACAGTAACTGTCAACATGAAAGAATTTAAAATCACCTGGGACACCCTCAGCATGTGTGTATGTGTGTGTGTGGGGGGGTGGGTATCTTGATTGTGTTTCCTGAGTTAGGAAGACCTGCCCACTATGGGTGGTTCATTCCCTACTTGGGATTCTGGGCTGTGTAAGTCAGGAAATGGAATTGAGCAGCTGCCTGCAGGCAATCCTTGCACTGCTTCCTGATTGTAAATGCAGTGTGAGCAGTCACCTCAAGGCCCTGCCACCATGATCTCTCCACCATGATGAGGTATGCCCTTAACTGTGAGCTACAATGAACCCTTCCTTTTTCAAATTGCTTTTGTCAAAGAATTTTATCAAGGCAACAGAAAAGGAGTTAAGACCCTAACTCATACAGTTAAGGTAACAAGTAGTCACTCACCTAATCCATACAAACATTAACAATAGGAAAACACTGCTCCCTGGCACAGGAAGTTTGAGCTCTTCTCTCTGCTCATCAGACCCTTACTATACTCTACCTAAAAGTATCAAACACTTACCTCAATAGACCCAATTGTTATCAATAGTCAGAAGTCAAAGTGTTGCAGTATATATTTTCTAATGTGGTTTAAAAATCTTTAATGTGTTCTCAAATATCATCAGAAATAAGTTATTTTGTCCTAGCTTCTGAATTCTCCAATGGAACCATGCATGAAGAAGTTTAGATAAAACCATGGAGTTGTCCTCTGCGGACACTGGGGAGGATCTAGTGGCCAAACCCCATTTGACTATTGAAGAAGATCCGTCTGAAGATGCCCCCATGGGCTTCAGCTTGCTCACTTCCTCTTTCAGCATCCTCTAAGGTTGTAGGAGGAGTTATCATCTGAAAACAGAAGTCAGTCTCTGAGGCCATCCTGCTTGTGGTGGATCTGGGCTCTACCTCCTGATAGCTAGGAAATATCACTCCATAGCTCTGATCTGGCTTATGTTTGTCTGATTATAAAGAATTATACAAGGATGCATAATCTGTAAAGGAAAAAGGTTTGGAGGCTAAACAGCCAACACGGGGTAGCTTCATCGCTTTGTCCACTGTTGAGGACCTAATGACAATTGTTATCATAAGAGGAGCATGAGAGAAGGGATCCATCTTGTCACCAGAGAGGAAGACAGAGAGCCATTCCCCAGCCAGGCTTGCTTCCTCACGGGAGAAGTAGCCACACCACCTACTTTTAGTCTAAAGACATCGCCTTTGAGGACCAATCACCTTTCATTTGGATCTTCTCAGAGGCTCAACCTCTCTCAGGTTGCCACACTAGGGACAAAGTTTCCAATGCAAGAACTCTTGATGAGCTGTATGTAACCCATAGCATTGTGTTTCCACGGCATTCAAATGCTTCCCCAACTGGGTGGCAAAGGTTAGGTGTGGGAAGTGTCATGATATTAAGCTTTTTCTTCTATCATGTTGGTTTGCTATATATGTGCCTGTGTGTGGGTGTGTGCATGTGTGTGTGTGTGTGTCTGTCTGTGTAGTGTATGTGCCTGTGGTATGTGTGTGTGTGTGTGTGTGTGTGTGCCTGTGTGTGGTGTGTGTGTGCCTGTGTGTGTACCTGTGTGTTGTATGTGTATTTTTGTGCCTGTGTGTGTGTGCCTGTGTGTGTGTGTTTCTGTGTGTGTGTGTGTGTGTGTGTGTGTGTGTGTGTGTGTGTGTGTGCCTATGTGGTATGTGTGTGTGCCTGTGGGGTGTGTGTGTGTGTGTGCCTATGTGGTATGTGTGTGTCTGTCTGTCTGTGAGTCTGTGTGTCTGTGTAGTGTATGTGCCTGTGGTGTGTGTGTGCCTGTGTGTGGTGTGTGTATGTACCTGTGTGTAGTGTGTGTATTTTTGTGCCTGTGTGTGTGTGTGCCTGTGTATGTGTGTGCCTGTGTGTGTGTTTCTGTATGTGTGTGTGTATGTGTGCCTGTGGTGTGTGTGTGTGCCTGTGGTGTGTGTGTGTGCCTGTGTGGTATGTGTGTGTGTGCCTGTGTGGTGTGTGTGTGCCTGTGTGGTATGTGTGTGTGTGTGTGTGTGCCTGTGGTGTGTATGTGTAACTGTAAGCATGCCATGGTGCCCCTGTAGAGGTTAGTTGGTTCTCTCCTTCTACCACGTGGGCTCTGGGGCTCTAACTCATGTCATCAAGCTTGACAGTGAGTACCTTTAACCACCGAGCCACCTCCCTGGCACCACTTGGAAAATTTTTAGGTGATTTATAATGGATGTCAACGTGTCATCAGGAAACAGGAAAGGTATTTGGGATGCCTGCCACATGCCTAAGGTCCACTCAGCCAAGGAGCAGCAACCCAAACATAAAGACTTCCCTGTGGTCACCTAGTCTTACTGAAAACACAAGAAGAACTCACTCACCTCCAGGAGGACAACGTCTATCCCTTTCTTTTGAACTTCTCTTTTTATTGGGAATGATTCTGTGAACAAACGGCAGAATGCAGAGCTGTGAACGACACGAACAAAGAGTGTGGGAATCAGCCTGGAGAGCTGGGCTGGGAGACATGTCATGGAATTCACTGGGCCCGTGTGGAGTTTCACAAAAGAGTGTGAGAATGGAAAGAGTAAAGGCACGCGTGGAAGAGGTGGGGTGCAGGAAGAAAGCATTGCAGTGAGGCATTTGGGTGGCTTCTGGAGAGGGTGGGGCATGCGATGCACTTGGTGGTGCCCTTGATCCGGTGCCTGAGAGTCCCTTGAACACTGTGCTCTGAGATGGGGCTCTCATGGCCCCGAGTGTGGTCCAGGGCGGGCGTGGTAAGCAAAAGCTCCTCCTGTCTGTCAATCTGGCCTCAGTCAGCACTGAACTCCTGGCAACCGGTCAGAGTAAAGGCCAACTGTGCTGCTGAGAAACGATGAGAATGGTGGATCATCCCAGTGAGAAAAACTATAGGGGAAAATACAGACAGCCTAACTGTGTGTGCCTTACTCGGGTATTCATAGACTTGGTTGCCAGAAATTCCACTTTTAAAGCTGTTTCGAAGAGAGAGGTTCACTTTGAGGGTATGACGCACTGAAGCCAGTGTAGGCCCCACAGGAGCCCAGTGAGGTTTGCTCTCCCTAATGTAGAGGACAGG
This sequence comes from Mus musculus, assembly GCF_000001635.26. Classification (NCBI taxonomy): domain Eukaryota; kingdom Metazoa; phylum Chordata; class Mammalia; order Rodentia; family Muridae; genus Mus; species Mus musculus. Next base: position 92,871,981 of record NC_000082.6, on the reverse strand, counting down.
CCTACACATTCCGACTGAGAGCAGTGTTGGATCCCCTAGGCTGGCAGCCTGCCACGTGGGCCCTTTAGCCTCTGCGTGGATGGGTGTCGAGTGCATCCTGTGATAACTGAAGTCTGAGGGGTCAGCACACATCATCATGAGGCCCCGGTAAGGACTGGGATGGGTCAGAGAGCATCAACGGAAGCAGTTGAGGAGGACTGCAGAGAGGCACGTCTGATAACGCTTTTCTGGGTAGCTTTATTTATCGTAACTACGGGGATGGGTTTGCCATAGTCCTCAATCAAACCAGGTTGCATGACAACTTTAAGCTCTAGAACAAACAACAATTTTCAAAATAAAATTTGGAGGGTAGCAGTCAGGACCCAGCAACACGGAAGGATGGGGAGGGTCCTGTAATGGATGGAAACAACTGGTTTCGGGTGGTTGGGAAGTTGTGATCCAGCACACTTCTTGAGAAGTTAGATAATAATCAGCAGACAGACAAAGATTCTAAACTCCCTTTTCGCCCACAACCCTTGTGAGTAAAAGATCCATCTAGTCTCTCCATCCGGAGAGACTGCTACTCAGCAGGCATGCGCCAACAGTCTTCTGTGGCACAGGTTCCAGACATGGACATGACCCCATTCTACACTAACTGACAATGTGCCAGAATCTTAGAACCACCCAGGCAAACAGCAAGTCATGTTTTATGTGAAGTGCTTCTAAATATGCCCATGCGTGTGAGTGTGTGTGTGTGTGTGTGTGTGTGTGTGTGTGTGTGTGTGGCCATGCATGCACATGCATGTGTCCCTGTATATTATACATGCACATGGTGTGGGGTACAGATGGGGTTCAATGACCCTAGGTATATAGACCCTCAGGTACGCCTCACCTTTTGTGGGGGAGGGGTTACAGATGTGTGTAGTATGTGTGCACCTGTGAACGAGTACATGCTGAGACCCTAAGTGGACATAGCTTGTGTTCAATTGCTCTCCACTGCCCAAGCTGAACCCAGAACATGCCAATCCTAGCTGGTCTAGCTAACCAGCCTGCTCTGGTCCTAGCTGGTCTAGCTAACTAGCCTGCTCTGGTCCTAGCTGGTCTAGCTAACTAGCCTGCTCTGGTCCTAGCTAGTCTAGCTAATTCGCCTGCTCTGGGGATCTCCTGGTTATGCCCCCCACATCCTGGGATTACAGCGGCCACCAAACTGGCCTGCCTTTCATCTGGATTTTAAAGAACAAACTCTGGTCCTCATGCATGGACAGTAATCACGTTATCCACTGAGCCACCTCTCCAGTCCACACCTTGTTGTTATTAATTTTTTGAAGACATGGTCTCTAGGCTAGCTCTCTGGCCAGGGAGCCCTAGTCACTTGCCACTCACCCTCGGGTTAGAAGCATGTATCGCCATGCCTGGCTTTTTTTCTATGTAAGTTCTAAGAGCCAAATTCAGGTCCCATGCTTACAAGGCAAATGCTTCATCAACTGTGCTACCTCCCCAGCCCAGCATGTGTCCATGTTCCTAAACGAATTCAGAAAAGGGAACCATTGGTTCTGCTGGTAATGTCCAGAAAGCTCCTCGGGGGAACAATGGGTAAGCTGCAATCTCAGGGATCGTGTGTCAGCTGCCTCGGGAAAATCCATGAACAGGTGATTTATAAGCAATACAAGTTTATTTCTTCATTTTGGAAGTGGGAAGTTCAATATCAGGGTGCCGGTAGATTTGACATCTGGTGAATCATATTGCCTGGTTCACAGATGGCATATTCTCTCTGGTGTAAAGAGCTTATGTCACTCTGAGCATTGCCTATAAGAACGTTAAAACTCTGCTTATGTGACCCAATTACCTCCAAAGGCCAAATCCCCAAAACCCATCGTCTTGGGGTAAACATTTCAACATATGATTTTCTGGGACACAGACATTTGGATCAAAGGGAAGAAAAGTGGTGACATCTTAGCTGTTGGTCAAAACCCTTCCAATTTCTATGCCAGGAAGATAAAAGGCACACATGCAAATGTTTGAGAGTGTTTAGGTGGGGTATAAAGTAAGGTGTGTTCCTGTGTACATGAGGGGAAGATGGAGACAGACAACCAATAAGGAAGAAAAGCCAAGAAGTTCCCCATTGGGTTCACAGGGCATTGCCCAATGTGCTCTATGTGTTCTATCTCAGTAAGCTGTGTCTGCCAACCTCAGCTCTGGAGGACAGAAGTCTAACATGAAACTCATCACACCCTCTGAAGATGGGAGGATCACAATAAACTCCTTCTATTGGAAGGGCCATTGACCAACCAGGCTATCTCTGCTTGGATGCAACTTAACATTCTTCTGCTATTATCACCAAACATTTTCTTTCTTCCAGGGGATTTTGGGTGCACGCCTTTAATCCCAGCACTCGGGAGGCAGAGGCAGGCGGATTTCTGAGTTCGAGGCCAGCCTGCTCTACAGAGTAAGTTCCAGGACAGCCAGGGCTATACAGAGAAACCCTGCCTCGAAAAACCAAAACAAACAAACAAACAAACAAACAAACAAACAAACAAAAAAAGAATGGAGCTCCTTGCCTGCCAATCAAAGCCATGAGTGGCAGAAAGCCTTGCTTCATGAAGGAATGAACTAGCTCTCTGGCAAAGGGGAAGCAGGGTGAAGGATCGTCCTGATCTTGAGGATGATAAACATAATCTGTATCTTATTTATAGTGATTTCTAAAGCTCATCTAACTTCACACTTAAAAACAGTGATGTTACAGAGCCACACGCCAGGGCAGGTCCCGTGCCCAGTAGTGGCTGGCTAACACAATATGAACTCAAGGGTATTTTTGTGGGTTTTTGGTTGTTGTTGTTGTTGTTGTTGTTGTTTTCATATTGCTTTGTTTCAGAATTTCTGTTTTTGTCATAATGGTCTTTTAACTACTTGGCTTTTTGTTGTTAATTTGTTTGATCTTCAGTTTTTGTGGTTTGAAAGGGCTGTTTCCTGCTTGATTTTGTTTCTTAGAGGTCTCCCCCCCCCCGCCCCTGCCCCCAAGGAATAGAGACAGAGAACATAAAGTTGGGTGTATTGGAAGGTGAGGATGATCCGGGAGGATTTGAAGAAGGGGAAACATAATCAAAATATAATTGTATGAAAAATAACACATTAAAAAATACAGTAAGAAGCAACAGAGTGGTGGTAGGCACAGCCACTACGAGAACATGGCAGAGAGGAAGAAAGGAAAGGGGCTGACGAGAGGAAGCCTGCTCAGAAAAAAGGAACATGATAGAGACAGGCTTCCTGGAAGCCTAGAGTGGGGAATTATAAATAGACAAGGCAAGATGATAAAAAACATGACCAGTGTGCAAGGAAGCTTGAAGTGGTCCCTTCCAGGAGGTAAATGTGAGAATGAAGACAAAGTTCTGGTAAGTCTGCAATGTGCAAGGATGAAGGTGCTCCTGTGACCACGCATGCCTGGACTGGAGGAGGCCACAGTCAAGGGCAAAGAAGGTTATCAAAGCTAGACCAACTCTCTCAGAGCAGAATACCTAGACTGGCTTCCTGGTTGCATAGCCCATAGCTGTTTCTTCATGCCCTGGTTTTAGCTGTCGACTTAACATAGACTAGAGTCACCTGAGAAGGGGGTCTTAACTGATAGATCAGCAAGATTAAATTAGCCTATCAGACAGAATTGGCCTATGGGAATATCTGGAAGGCATGTGTGGTCTTGATTGTCAGTTGACGTATGAGGGCCCAGTCCACAGCGGACAGGTGGTCTTGGGGTGTATAAGAGAGCTGTCTAAGAAGGCTAGAGAGGTGGTGATATGGCTCAGTGGTTAAGGGCACTTGCTGCTCTTGCAGAAGACCTGAGTTCAGTTCCCAGCACCAATATGGTGGTTCACAACCATCTGTAATTCTAGTTCTGGGGACTCTGATGCCCTCTTCTGGCCTCCCTGGGGTGCGAGGCAGACGAGTTATTCAGACTCAGGTCAGGCACAAACACTTACACACGTAAAATGAAAATTAGATCAGAAAGAAGAGAAAAAGAAAGCAGAGCATGAGCCATGAGTTCCTCCAGGCTTCCTGTCGTAGCCTCTGAGGCTGGGGAGAGCTCCCCAGTCAGGCTAGTTAATCCACATAGACTCAGCTGACACCCTTCAGTGACAGACAGTGCCCTGAAAGAGTAAATAAACCCTTAACTTCCTGAAGTGCCCTTAGTCAGGGGGTCTCATCAGAGCAACAGCAATCGAACTAGAACACCTCCCAATCTTGTGTTCCAGACATTGAACAGAGTTCTCTTTGTTCTCAAAGTAGGTCAGTCCTGTTCTCAACACAAATGTCTGAACCAGCTGTGGGGGTCCTACTTGTCCTCACTGATCGTCTTTGAGAGACAGGAACATAATTAGGTCTCCACACTGAGAGGAAGAGGGAAGCAGAACGGGATTCGCTTTCTAAATCAAAAGACAACAACATCTGCATCAGCTCCTTCCTTCCTGTTTGTGGTGCTGAGAGGAGAACGCCTTGTGGGGGTTACGTCAGCCATCTTGTGATCATGAGGTGATAAATATGAAGTTTTGTTTTCCTGTCCAACTGGTCAAAGACCACAGAGAGGAAGAATAGAAAAGGCTTGGGTCCCTGATGACAGAAGCCATCTGCTGCACCAGAGGTGAAACCATCCACCCCCGCTCTTGAAGGATGACAAAGAGGATGACATAGTTCCCACACTGCTTGAGCCATGATGCTTTCTGCTTGTTGGCATCGGTTCACCAATCCACGTGGCAGCACCAGTGCAAAGACCCTTAGGTCCCACAGCAGAACCTGACCATGACCTTTACAGCTGTGTCTACAGCCCTCACCCTTGAGGCTCAACAGTGAATCAGAAAGAATATAGGAGTTAGCAATGGTGAAAAGAAGGGAAACCTACTCTGGGCTCAGGGGAGAATTTTTTTCTCCCGTGTGGACTACCAAGGGCATGGCCAGTAGCAGAGGCAGGCAGGATGATCAATTATCTCTGGGATGTGGAAGAAATATGTGTGATTGTGAGTGCCAGAACATAGAGGATTTGATATCTAGGGAGGAAGGTCTGACTTGTCAAAGGATATTTCAAATTTGTAGAGAATACACCTGAAGTATTTTAAAATTCAACACAGATCATCCCAACTCCCTCATCTTGGGAGGAGCACAGGTGGTTTGCAGGTACATCATCCTTGTAGGATCTGAACAGGGGGCTCGGAGAGAAGCTGAGATCTGTACATCCATTGTGACCACTGACAATTGGCCTCAGAGAACGCCAAGGGGATGGAGTCTCTGGTCTCTCTTGGTGCCACTGAGTTTGGATAATGAGCTGGTCTCTTCCTCCTCCTCTTCCTTCTCCCCCATCTTCCTCCACTTCCCATGTTCTTCCTCCTCCTCCATCTCTTCTTCTTATCTTTCCCATGCTCCCCATGCTCTCCCTCCTCCTCCTCATGCTCCTCCATTTCCCATACTCTCTCTCCTCCTCCTCCTCTTCCTCCTCCTCCCCATGCTCCTCCATTTCCCATACTCTCACCCCTCCTCCTCTTTCTCCTCCTCCCCATGCTCCTCCATTTCCCATACTCTCACCCCTCCTCCTCTTTCTCCTCCTCCCCATGCTCCCCCACTTCCCATACTCTCTTTCTCCCTCCTCCTCCCCATGCTCCTCCATTTCCTATGCTCTCCCTCCTCCTCCTCTCCCTCCTCCCCCTATGCTCCTCCACTTCACATGCTCCTCCACTTCCCATGCTGTCTTTCTTCCTCCTCCTCCCCATGCTCCTCCACTTCCCCATGCTCCTCCAGTTCCCATACTCTCTCTCCTCCTCCTCCTCTTCCTCCTCCTCCCCATGCTCCTCCATTTCCCATACTCTCTCTCCTCCTCCTCCTCTTCCTCCTCCTCCCCATGCTCCTCCATTTCCCATACTCTCGCCCCTCCTCCTCTTTCTCCTCCTCCCCATGCTCCTCCACTTCCCGTGCTCTCTTTCTCCCTCCTCCCCCTATGCTCCTCCACTTCACATGCTCCTCCACTTCCTATGCTCTCCATCCTCCTCCTCTTTCTCCTCCTCCCCATGCTCCTCCACTTCCCCATGCTCCTCCACTTCCCATGCTCTCTTTCTCCCTCCTCCCCCTATGCTCCTCCACTTCACATGCTCCTCCACTTCCCATGCTCTCTTTCTTCCTCCTCCTCCCCCTATGCTCCTCCACTTCACATGCTCCTCCACTTCCCATGCTCTCTTTCTTCCTCCTCCTCCCCATGTTCCTCCACTTCACATGCTCCTCCACTTCCCATGCTGTCTTTCTCCCTCCTCCTCCCCATGCTCCTCCACTTCCCCATGCTCCTCCAGATCCCATGCTCCCCCTCCTCCTCCCGCACTCCGGGATATTCTACGCTCTCACAAGGCAGTCCTCCCAGTGATTTTCCAGACAAAGGACACCAGGAAGCAGTTCAGAGGGGTTGGTAGATTTTAAGTTCTGCTTTATGGAACAGTGGAACCTTTTAAGAAACAGATTTGTCATATTGAAACTAGGTTTTCACTATATTATTCTGCATACTTTTCATTTTCTGCCTTTTAAGTCAATACAAATATAGAACAGAATATCTCATTTTTCTACTTTTATTTTTTACAATATTTAGAGTTGAACCCAGGGTCTTGAGTATGCCATCCAAAAGCCCTACTACTGAACCAAACCCCAAGATCTTATGGATTTTTTTATTCTGACATAAATTCTCCCCAAATTACTTAGGTTGACCTTGAACTCACTATCCTCCTAAATCAGCTTTCTCGGGAGCTGGGAATTCAAGTCTGTGCCATCAGACTGGGCTCATTCTTCTACAACTTCCTGAGGATCTATTCATGAAAATTGGGTACCAGTCATGTCTCTCTCTAGGTCTTCAACAGGTCAATTCCGAGTTGTCTAATGATGACATTCCTTCTTTGTAGTGTGTGTGTGTGTGTGTGTGTGTGTGTGGGTGTGTGTGTGTGTGTGTATGAGTGTATGTTGGTGAGTGTTTGTATGTGTGTGTTTGTGTGTAAGAGTGTGTGACTGTGTGTGTGTATGTGCCTGTGTGAGAGTATGAGTGTGTGTTGATGAGTGTTCATATGTGTGTGTTTGTGTGTGTGAGAAAGTATGTGAGTGTCTGTGAGTGTGTGTGTGTGTGTGTGTGTGTGTGTGTGTGTGTGTGTGTGTGTGTGTGTGTGTAAGTCTGTATAAATGCATGGCAGCCATAGGACAGCCTTGGACATGACAAGGTTATCCACTCTCACTGAGAAGTCGTCTCAGACCCGTTACCAGTTAGCCCCATGGATCCTCCTTTTCCTGACTCTCAGTGTTGGGCTCACAAGGGCAAGCCACCAAGCTCTATGCTTTTGTATAGATTCTAGGGATGGGATTCAGGTCACACTTCAGCAGCTGAACCTTCCCTAGCACACAGCTCACCTTCACAGCTTTGCCAGTGCTGAGCAGAAACCAAGGACTCTGAATTTTCTCACCCCAGACCCAGAGAACATTTAGATGAGGGGGAAACCCCACATCAGCCACTGTCCCCACCTCTGCATCCTAGCTCCTGATCTCACCCTATGTGTGATCCTCAAGAACCAGGGTAGCAGCACCACACAGTACAGTTGGCTCATCACCATGGTAGCAGCCCCACACAGCACAGTGTTCTCATCATTACAAGGAAGTGGAGTCATTCTTTCCCAGCCTGCTTTGCGAAGTTATTACAGAAGATGAGTTGTCATTGAACTCCCACTGTTCATTTTAAATAAAGAGGAACAAAAATGAAATGTGTCCGTGTGCTTTGGGCATGGGAAGATGACTCTATTGTAAAGAACTGACCTCATGATTTTACTTGGTAACAAAACTCAGGAAAAAATTAAAACTCTTTAATGGACTGATTCAACCTACAGAACTTTTTCTTTTGTTTCCATATGTATTTGCAACAGAAATCCAAGTAAAACTAAAAGCATCAAGGAGTCACAGGCGTTTTTATTTTACATGTTTATTCTGACCTGTGATTACTTTTCTCACAGAAAATTAAATTAAAATTACAACCTGACCATTTTCTGTTGGGCAAAATGAATCTACTGCAGTAATATGAAAATTGAACCTTTGGCCAAGATCCGTTAAAACTGCCTGATAGGATTTTATTGTCTTTAGGTGAGAACTTTGATTGAAGTGATATATAAATGATATAGATAAAAATAGACATAGATGCAGATTTTGTAAAACTTGATTAATTACAAGATGGCCAAACTTATAAAGCAGCACACAAATAAGAAAAGGAAACATTGTCACTTTCCAAAACTCTCCATTTCTCCTTTGCTGCCTTCAGTGTTTAATTTTGATTGTAAACTAGCTGAAATATAAAATCACCTGGGAGATGGGTCTCCTGCATATGCCTTTGGAGGGTGGGTGAAGTGTTATCTTTATTAGTTTAATTGAGGTGAGAAGACCTGCCTACCATGGGTGGCACTATTCCCTAGGCTGAAGTTCCAGTATGTATGTATGTATGTATATATATATATATATATAACAGAGAGAGAGAGAGAGAGAGAGAGAGAGAGAGAGAGAGAGAGAGAGAGAGAGAGAGAGGAGAACATGAACTGAGCATGACATTCACTGGTCTCTGCTTCTTGATTGAGGATGGCAGGTGACCAGCTGCCTCTAGTTCTAGGTCACATGACTTTTCTGCCCAGATGGATGTGCTCCAGTCCAGTTGTGAGCCAAAATAACCTCTTTCCCCTTTAAATGCTTTTGTCAGAGTACTTTATCATAGAAACAAGTCAAGTAACTATTACAATACCTATACATAAACATGTTTGCACTCTCAGCATTGCCTAAGTGTGCATTTGGGTAAAATTTATATAGATGATGAGATAAGGTTGCCTCGACTTTCAACTTGTGACATTCCTCTGTGTACCAACAACTCGTTTATTCACTTATTTTATTGCATGGTATCCCATTCTATGATCACGCATTGTATCCATTTTTCTATTGCTTAACATTTGTGGCTATTAAGAATAATGCTTGTAAGAGTTTCTCATGTCCCTAATAATATTCCTTACATGTGGCTTTACCACTCATGTCTGTACTTCACTTATGAAAATTGCATAGCACTTTCCTCAAGATTGAAACATTCCATCCTGTCGGAAAGCCCTTAAAACCAGAAGGTAACCCATTCCAAACAGCTTCACCAAGCCCCTGGAACTGACCAGCTTGACTAAACCCCTCCCTGTCAGTCAGCAATAGAGGCCACAGAGAGTCATTGTCAGAAGATCAAAGCTGCAAAGGAGATTGCGAGACCAGACCTGGTTCTTAGAAGAAGCAGAAACCACCCGGGTTGCCTAGGAGAGGTTTAGACCAACTGAGTCATTTAGAAAGGACAGTCTTCAACCCAGTGAGCTGCCTGCAGTCTGTCCAGTGCGTTCCATGTTCTCAGCTTTTGTGAGCTGTTACCCATGATGCACTGGGCTTTATAGTGGTAGTTCACTGATTTGCTTCGGTGAGTAACTCCTCTCTCATACTCCTATAAGTAGCCCAATAAAACTCACTGGTTCACCAAACTGGACTCTGTTGGTATCCATACTTTGTTCTGTCATGGGATCTCTATCTGAAGTGAGTAGACTTGTGTGTTGTGTCTTCCCAGGAAAAGTCTTGTCACGCAACAGTATATAGATATCTTCTTTTATAAATTTGGTTTCTTCAATTTCTAGTCAGAGGACATGTGTACACCCTTCAACTTCAGAAAAATGTTCAAATATTTTTCATATTAATATTGTGTGTGTGTGTGTGTGTGTGTGTGTGTGTGTGTCCCCGTGTGTGTCTCTCTCTCTGTGTATTCCTCCTAGCAATACGAGAACTTGACAGTTTAAATAAGATCTCATCTGTAATAGTGTAAATGTGAAATTACCCCACACCAGGTTAGGGTATTTGAACACAGGGTCCTCAGACTACGGTGTTCCTATGGGAAATCATTTAAGAGATTTAAAAGATGGAGCCAAGCTGCAGGAAGTGAGTCACTGGGTGCCAGGAAGCCCTTTGGAATCATAGCTAAGCCCTAGTTTTGGCCTGAACACTACTTCCTCACCTTCCAGCATGTGAGCAAGCGGCCTCATGCACCTGCCATCTCATGGTCCCCAGCATCAAGTGTTCTATCTCTCTCTATTAAAACGTCAGGCAGTCCTTCCTCCTTTAAGAGATCTCTGTCAGCTATTCTGTCACAAAAGCAAGAGAAGTGACTCATCTGTTGCCTGTTATAATGTGGGCAGTGTGATTTTGCTGGGTCACTCTGATGGGAGAGTGGTGCCATTCTGTGTCAAATTATGTGGCCTCCCTTGGCTGGAGTATCTTTGTTTCTTGTTAGTCACTTTTTTCTTACAGTGTGTATTAAATATATTTGATCCTTTTTCTATGTAGTTGTCTTTTTCTTATGGATTTTTTATGGAGCCCTTGTTAAATACATGCTCAGAAATCTGTATCTCTTTGCTTCTTTCTGCATCTCTCTCTGTCTCTCTTTCTCTGTTTCTCTCTCTCTCTCTCTCTCTCTCTCTCTCTCTCTCTCTCTCTCTCTCTCTCTCTCACACACACACACACACACACATTTAACCCATTTAATGATGTCAAGTGATGTGATGAGCAGAAGTTCTTAATATGATCCAATTCAATAATTGTTTACTTTTCACCACTAACTTATTCATTTGCTTTACAACCTATTGCAGCCTCCCTCTCCTCACAGTCCCCACTTATACCACCTCTGCCCCATTCCCCTTTCCCTTTCTCCTCTGAGAAGGAGGAGGTCCCCCTTGGGTACCAACCCACTCTGGCACCTCAAGTCACTGCGGGACAAGGAACACCCTCTCCCACTGAGGCCAGACAAGGAATCCCAGTTAGGAGACCAGGATTCACAGGCAGGCAGCAGAATCAGAATTAGCTCCGACTCCATGTTTTGGGGGGCCCACATGAAGACCAAAGTGCACACCTGCTACCTATAAGTGCCTGGGAACTAGGTCCAGCCCATATAAGCTCTTTGGTTGGTGGTTCAATCTCTGGGAGCCCCCAAGGGTCCAGGTTAGTTCACTCTGTTGGTTTCCCTGTGGAGTCCCTATTCCCTTTGTGTTCTTCAATCTTTTTCCAACTCTTTCATAAGACTTCCTGACCTCTATTAACATTTGGCTATGGGTATCTGCATCTGTTTCCATCAGCTGCTGGGTGGAGCCTCTCAGAAAGCAGTTATTCTAGGCTCCTATCTGCAAACATAATGAAGAATCACGAACAATGTCAAGAATTGGTTATTGCCCAAGGGATGGTTCTCAAGTTGGGGAGATCCTTGGTTGTCTGTTCCCTCAGTCTCTGCTCCATCATTGTCCCTGAACTTCTTGTAGGCAGGACAAATTACATGTCAAATGTATTGTGGGTGGGTTGGTGTCCTTATCCCTCCACTGGGATTCCTGCCTGGCTACAGGAGGTGGCCACTTCAGACTCCATATCCCCCACTGTTAGGAGTCTCAGCTAGAGTCACCCTCATAGACTCCCTGGATCCTCCCCCTCCCAGGGCTCTGGTACATCCTTAAGATGCCCCCAATCCCTGCACACCGATTTCTATTCACTCTCCCAGCCCTCTCTTCCCAGCTCTCCCTACACTTGATCCACCCCTTCCCCTCCCCATCCACTCTCCCATCCAGTTCCCTCCCTCCACCTCTGATGATTGTTTTATTTCTCCTTCTAGGTGATGTTTAAGCTTCCTCTCTTGAGTCCTCCTTGTTACTTAGCTTGTTTGAGTCTGTAGATTGTATCATGTTTATCCTGTACTTTATAACTAATATTCACTTATCAGTGGGTACATTTCATGCATGTCCTTTGGGGTCTGGTTTCCCTCACTCAGGATGATATTTTTCAGTTCCATTCATTTGCCTGCAAATTTCATGATGTCCTTGTTTTTAATAGTTGAGTAGTATTCCATTGTGTAGATGTACCACATTCTCTTCATCCATTCTTCAGTTGTTTCCGGTTTCTTGTTATTACAAATAAGGCTGATGTGAACCTAGTGGAACATGTGTCCTTGTGGTATGGTATAGGATCTTTTGGATATATGCCCAGGAATGGTATAGCTGGGTCTTAAGGTAGAACTATTTTCAATTTTCTGAGAAACCACCAAACTGATTTCCAGAGTGGTTACACTCCCACCAGCAATTCAGGAGAGGCCCCCTTGCTCCACATCCTTGCCAGCATTTGCTGTCCCTTGAGTTTTTTTCTTTTTTATCTTAGCCATTCTGATGGATATAAGGTGGAATTTCTGAGTCATTTTGATTTGCATTTGCCTGATAACTAAAGATGTTGAACATTTCTTTAAGTGCTTTTTGGCCATTAGAGATTCCTGTGTTGAAAATTCTCTGTTTGGGTCTGTACCCCATTTTTAAATTGGATTATTTGGTTTGTTTATGTCTAACTTCTTGAGGTCTTTGTATATTTTTGATATTAGCCCTCTGTCGGATGTAAGACTAACAGTAGTTTACTAAATACTTAAGGTGCTTTCTGTCCCTGTTAATATTTTTCTGCCTGGTCCACAGAAGTGAGGATATGATCTAAATTATCCTCTGGAAGTTTTGAATTTTAACCTTTACCTTCCATAGTTAAAGCTATTAGACAGTCATAGCTAATTTGTGTGTATGGTGTGCGGTGGGACTGAACACACTGTTATGTGTGCATCCTTAATGAGTGTTTGACAGCCCACCCTTTGTCCCCTGGATGCAGCCTTCACTCTCCAATCCCCGTGTCCTTATTTCTCTTTTCCTAAAAGAGGCTGTGCTGACTTGTACTGTGGGCCTTTGTATTGCTTCCACATAACCTGCTGTTTTATAATAAACGTTGAAATCTTACTGTGTAGCTCATCCAACTTCATTCTTCCCGTGGGTTCACCAGGCTCTCATGTTCATATCAATGCGTGATTTCCACGCACAAACATGAATCCGTGGGCTTCGGATCTCAGAACCAACTGACAATGGCATGAAGAGGGTTGTGAACAACTGTTCGGGTGCTCAGGCGTTACGATAGTCTCGATGTTCAGAGGCTGAGGCAAGAGTTCAAAGCCAGCCTGGACTACATAGTGACTTTATGCTTATCCGGGCTAGACAATAAGAATTTCTGTAAAAATAGATGGTGGTGGTGGTGGTGGTGGTGGTGGTGGTGGTGGTGGTGGTGGTGGTGGTGGTGGTGGTGATTTTTATAACTACTCCAAATCTCCAAAACAATACGTGAATTTTCTGAACTGAACAGTGGGAAGTTGCGCAGGCACACATGGCTTCAGGCTGCTACCGTTCCCCAAGGCTTTATTCTCTCTCCTCCTCTGAATGAGATGCATTTTGAGTCTCTGTGTGATTATCCTTAGGCCTATGATTGTATCTATGCAGAACAAGTATAGGCTTCCCTTTCCTGTCTTCTCAGCAGCACAGCATAACAACAATTTGCTTGGCACTGACATGACAGCTGTTACAAGCAGCCTAAAGATGACTTAAATGGTATGGGGGATGTGCAGGGACCGTGGAGCTACTATACTGTTCTACAGAGTGACGGACACACATCGTGGACTTGGGTGTCTATAGGAGATCCCAGAAGCAGCTGCTGGCTTGTTAACGACACTCCTCTAGCTGGCAGGCCTTAAACTAACCTATCTTCTCATCCAGTGAGTATCATGAGTGTATAGGAACTCTGCATCTACCTTATAGATTTTAAGCAGCTGGTTTCTCTGTCTTATCTGCCTCTAGATGAGACCTGTAGGACAAACACAGATTGGAAAGCTAGTCTCCGTTTCTGAGCTTTCTTTCCTCTTCATGCCTCCATAGACCCGAGCATCTATCGCTGTGTCCCCAGGCCAGCATAGTATTCTAGGCTCTTCATTACAACTGCCCTTCCATTCACAAGACATCAGACCCTAAACAGAGCTCAGTTTGGTGGTTTGCACACGGGTTGTGTGCATGTGAGGTGTGCACGGGCTCACACGCATGTGCACACATGCTCATCATTAAACTGTCTGGCTCCTCTCCATCTTGACGGCACGATTGGATCACCTCATGCTCCTAGCTGAAAGACCCAAGCCTCCTGTGAGTGTAGAAACCAAAAAATAGAGGACTTGGTGATCTTTCTGTTACCTCTCCGCTCCTCTTGCAGGACAGTCTGGAAGGAAGGGGCAGAGGAAGTCTTAGAGTAACGGCGTTCCCAGGCGAGTCCCATGACCCTGATAGCTCATGCATAGCCATTGTTTGTTTCCAAACTCCACACACTCGACGGTGCCATGTGTGATGTCCTTAGCACTTGCTCCGACCACTCTGGTTACTCTCTTTCCACCCTGGCTTTCTGTACTGGGAGCTACTCCCCAGCTGTAGCCAATGTATGGTATGTTTGTAAAGGGCCTCACTTTCCGTTGGCGTGTGTCCTGATCCACCTGAAATATCCAGAGTCCCCTCTTAGTCTGTCACAGTAACTATTAATGTGCTGGACAGCTCTGGTATCAAAGTAGAAAGGATGGCAACATGAAGAAAATACTGCAAGCCATGAGGAAGACACATCAAGGGCAAGAAATGGGTCTAGCTTTAACCCGCCAAAACTGTCCTATCATTTGTTACCACATCATAACACAGCTTCTGCTGACTGGAGCCCTAAGGGAAGTAAGAACACTCAGGCCTTTCCCATTTCCTGGCTATTGTGAGAAAAACAGCAATGTCCATCAATGAGCAGGTGTCTCTATAATAGGACACAGAGCCCTTTGGGTATATGCCCAAGAGTGGTAGAGCTGGACCATACAGTAGACTTACTTTTAGCTTTTTGAGGAACCTCCACACCAATTTCCGTAGGAATCCCATTTCACTGATAAAATCAAATAATCTTCTTACAAACATGAACAATGGCCTCACTCGGTTTTATTGCCCCTTTGCTAACTACTTAACACAGAGGATGTCTGGGCACTTTCAAGATGTCTTGTCCAGCAAACAAATAAATTCCTGTGCATCAGTCTGTGTATAGGAGATAAGGCTGCAGGCTGTGGTCTCACGAACAACTCTGGACACCAACCACCTGCCTAACACCAAGTGTGTGACCCTGAGAGAGGGTCTGGAACTCAGCAAGCAGCTGTTTCCTTAGCAATAAAATGGGAAAACAGTACCCGCTTGCAGAAGTTGTTGTGAGGGTAAATTGGGATGGTATTTATGCTGTGGTTTTCATAATTTTGATCCACAATGTTCCTCAAAATGGCCATTGAACAAATTAATTTACTGCTATACATGAAAAGATAGAGGGAAGAAAGCAAACTACAGGAAGCCATGTGGGGGTCAAGTAGGGGGTTTTCAGGAGTTGTCCATACAGTCCCTTCAGATCACACCCAAATCATAGTCCAGGAGGGCGGAGGACAAAACAGGGGCATTTAAAAAGTTAAAATTACTGAATCTGCTAATCCATTTAAGGAATTATGAAGTTAAAATGAGTGTTTACTAACTAATGTGTGTCATAGTAAATACATTAAAATGACTGCCTGCAGGAATATTTCTACATAGTAGATATATGTGAGGCACATTAGAAATTTGAGTTGGATGGATAGATAACGGTAGACAAATTGATATAAGTAGATGACTGATAATAGCTAGCTACATAGATAATTGATAATAGAGATAATAAATAGATTGATAATAGTAATTAATTAGATGATAGATTAGATAGATAGATAGATAGATAGATAGATAGATAGATAGATAGATAGATAGATAGATAGGTAATAAATCATTTGATAGATTGATAGACAGAAGATAGAGGAAAGATAGATTAGATATGTTAGATGATAACTAGATTAGATAGATAACAGATGGATGGATGGATAGATAGATAGATAGATAGATAGATAGATAGATAGATAAACAGACAATAAGAGTCTTATTCAAAGAGCACATCTCTCTTAAATCAAGTCATCTGTGACATACACAGCTTCTAAGAAGGCAGTGAGTATCCAAGGAGATAGAAAAGATTGTGCAAGCCATTCATAGATGCCAGCAATGATACAGAACTTCTGAAGATTCGTCCAGAAGTTCCAGAGCTGCAGCAAACACTTTAACATTAACAAAGGTTTTCCAGAAAAGCAACTTTTGAGATCCAGAAAAAGATTGGCAAAATAGGAAAGTAAACCTGGCAATGGTGTTACACGCCTTTAATCCCAGCACTCGGGAGGCAAAGGCAGGTGGATTTCTGAGTTCGAGGCCAGCCTGGTCTACAGAGTAAGTTCCAGGACAGCCAGGGCTACCCTGTCTCGAAAAACCAAAAATAAATAGATAAATAAATAAACAAATAGACAAATAAACAAAGAAAAGTAGTGGGGCTGTTAACTGGCCTCCATATTGCTGACTAATTTCTGGAGGCCACAGTGAAGGTAATTCAACACTGCTTTAGCCTCATGTGCACAAAACTGCTTTGGTCAAAGCAGTCACAGGCCAACATAGACTCCAGCAGAGAGGGCACAGGCCAGACTCTAGGTAGAAGGACTATCAAAGAACCTGTCTCCATCTTTGTTTCTTGTCAACAAGCAGATGGAAAGACAACTGGCTACTACAAGTAGTGACTACTACAAGTGGTGGCTACTGCAAGCCGTTCCCCAGAGGGCTGCGGTCCACTCCTTCGAGCTGGGTAACAAATGTCCCATGTGTTAGAGTTGTTTTTACTTCTCAGGCTGGAGAGATCCCTCGATAAGTTGAGCACTTGCTCTTCAAGCTGCAGGACCTGCATTGGATGCTCATAACCTGTGGACGAAGTGAAGAACGTGGTGGCATGAACTGGTAACCCCCCACACCAGGGACGGAGAGTCAGGTGAATCTTGGAGGCTCGATTGCCAGCAAGGCTAAGCTACTTGAGTTCAAGAAATGTGAAATCCTGTCTCAAAAAGAATGAGGCGGCCATGCTCATCCTCTCTCCAATCCTCTGACCTCCCACATACACAGACAGCCATGCACTCCCACAGAAAACCACGTTTAAACTCTTCCCCTCTGGCCACCCTTCAGGGCTTTATGCCCTTTCTTCTTGTCATTTTCTCTGTGAACTATCCTCTCTTCCTGTCCGTGCCTTCCCCCTGCCTTGCCTCTATTCCTTTCCCTGCCGTGGAGCACTTGAGAGTAATATGAACAGGAGACCGACCGCTACTTGGGGCCATCCTGGCAAGCTGTGCATTTGCCAAGTCGACAATCTCATCTTTGAAGCTCAGGAAACAGAAAAAGAAAGAGATGTAGCAGATCCATAGTTTGCTTCACTGTACAAATTTGAAGCTTCAGGTCTATACTCTGCAAAGTCTTACTTCCTTTTTCAGATTAAAAGCAAGGAAGACAGAGAGATCTATGAGTCACAGAGGCATCCCTGGACAGCATCCTGACAGTTTAAGTGTAAATGGATGGGAAATACTTGGAGTCCGCTCCACGCAAGGCACGCACATTGGAACTGAGAGGGGTGCGTCTGGCAGAGCATGTTCTGTTTGATATAAGTCAGGCTGCTTGGGGGTGTAGAGTGATACATGAGGAACCCCAACAGTCAACATGGGCTGAGCTCACTCAACCCCCAAAGTCCAGAGCTGGTGGCACGTTCATGTTCAAATACACTTTGCTTTGCTTATGATGTGGCTTTCTGCTTTTTCTTTTTCTCTCCTTTTCTTCACATTATAGATTTGGCCCACTTTGAAGATTCCTTCCCCTCTGGGCCTGTATGAGCTCTGTCCTGGCATGTGGATGGTAATCTGATTCGAACTGACATAAAGTTTGGGAAAACTGACAATTTGATCTCATGTTCGCTTTAATATGGAAAGGTTGAATAATGTTTGATGGTAACTCACTCCAGTTTTGATCTTCTCCATGAAAGGCAAGAGACTGCTAAGGAGGAGGAGGACTTCTTCATCTGATATACCATGGGAACAGGCACTTCTGAGGTACCACGGGAGCAGGAGCTCCTGAGGCCTAGGGCAGCAAAGACTGTGGGGTATGAAGCATTTCATGTAGGTGATCATCCCCAGAAAGTCTAACCACACGGTCCCTAACTCAGCAGCCCTCTGTGGCCCTGACTTCAGCATTTCAGAGGAGGTGCAGGGTAGTCAGTTCCAAGGCCACTCTTCTGGCCACATCGCCCTTCTAGTCTATGTCAATTCCATAGGCTCCTTGTGTTCTGTGACTCTAAGCCTCTCTGCAGAGAACATCCTCCTTTTACTGTCTCCCACATTAGCTTGGTTCATCAGCTTCCTCTTCCTCTTCCTCCTTCCTCTGTCTCCCCACATCCCTGGCTCATAATTCTTTTTCTGTCAATCTGAGAAGACAATCCTGGACCTTCCTGGGGCCTCAGTCACTATTCTACCAATAGCCTCCACCACTCCAGGGTACTCTAACCTCCATGGTGGCTTGGGCTGGCTGAGCAACCCCACTGTAGGTTCTAACAGTACAGGCCAGGTGGCCCCTGCCCACAATCGTATATGCAACACCTAGCACAATTCTGGCATTTACCAGATGCCCAGAGACATCCAAAGAACAGGCCCATGCCTGCTAGTGTGTCTGTGTGGCAGCTCTCTTGAGGTGTCAATGCAGTCTGGTTGGTAAGATTGTAAAGGTATAATTTGCATGTAGTTAATATTTACCTGTGTAGACTGTGAGTATGGTAGAGTTGTCCAGCAGCCTTGCTGACGGTCTTAAATGTAAAGTCTGTTTTAGCTTCACAAGGAAGGAATTCTCAAGACTGCACCATAGAATCCATACTGATTCAACCTCAACTCTCTCCAGCTTCATACCAGTGTGGGTCTTCAACTGTGTGTGTGTGTGTGTGTGTGCATGCACACGCACTCATGCGCAAGTGTGTGTGAAAGTGAAAAAGAGGTTGTGTGTATATGAGAGAGTGTGTGTACATGTGTGTATGTATATATGCATGTGTTCTGTGTGTGTGCACATATGTATGGTTATGAATGTATGTGTGTTTATATGTGTATGTGTAAGGTATCTGTGTATGTGTGTGAGTGTATGCTTGTATGAACGTGTATTATGTGTGTATATGTACACATATGTAAGTTCCTAATGGTTTTGTTTATCTGGAGAGTTCTAACAGATGCAAAGAAAAAGACAGACGGCCCCTCCCACTTCTCCTGGGCCTCCTGCCCTTCAGTGGGATGGGATGCCTGCCTCTTTTAGCATCACATGATCTTCTTCCCTAGAGCTGGATCTCAGACCAGGTACCATGACATGGTGGGACAGCAGGAATTGTATCTTCTAGGCATATCCATTTTGTCGTCACCTCACCATGGCACTACACATCAAGCACAGTTCTCTCTCCCTCTACTGTCTGAATGACTCTCAGCACCCATAAACACCATTTTGCAGTAGAGATTTGGAGAGAGCCAGCCAGCCCTGACTGCCTTTCAACCCAGACAGCCCTTAGCTCCAGTTTCTTCCTTGCTTACCACAGCCTTACCCAGGAAAATGGGCTGCCCACGTCTACCCATGAGGACCCAGAGGGAAGCAAGGCTGACTCACGTCTACCCACAAAGACCCAGAGGAGAGTGGGCTGACCGCATCTCTCCACGAGGACCCAGAGGAAAGCAGGCTGACCCATGGCTAACCCACCAAGACCCAGAGGAGAGCAAGCTAACCACATCTACCCACAAGGACTCAGAGGAAAGCAGGAGGAACATGTCTACCCACACGGACTCAGAAGCCCTGTCTAGGGACACGCCAGCAGCTCTGTCATAGTGGTGGCCCTCAAAATGTGTCTACTTCATAGCCCTTGATACCCTTGAAAACAGCCTTGTTAGAGATGATGTTATAGTTTCCTCTCTATTGCTGAGATAAGACACTCTGATCAAAATTGACTAAAGGGATGAAAGAGTTAATTTGAGCTCAAACTCATAGGTCACAGTTCATCATTGAGGAACTCAAAGCACGCTCACGTGGTATTCCATGGGGTATTACCTCCAACCAAGAAAGGACAACAGAAACTGCAGGAACATGCTTGCTGCCCCGCTCACACACCCATGCTTTCCCAGCTTCCTGAACACAGCCCAGAAACAGGGACAGTGCTGTCCAGAGTAGCCTGGGCCTTCCTACATCAACAGCCAAGAAAATCTCTGTCCACACACCCACAAGCCACTCCTGAGAAATCTCTCACTCAATTGAGACCATTTTCTCAGATATCTCCAGGCTGTGATAACTACAGTTAACTAGGTCAAGATATCTAGATCAAGGTCTTTATAGCGTTGGTTAATGATCTTGAGATGAGATCACCCTGGATATCCCGGTAAGCCTTAATTCCAATGGCAAGAATAAAGACAGGGGTTTCCCTCCGTCCCAAAGTTCCCAGAATAACAACTCTGACACTTAAAATATTCAAATACAAACATCTTGGGCATAAGCTTTGGCTTATTCTCCAACTAGAATTAATTCTCCGATTAGAATAAACTCACAATTTTATTCTGACCTAAGTTCTGCCATGTGGCTGGTTACCTCTGCTCAGCCCCCATGCTTCTGCCCTCTTCCATGTTCCTGTGCCAATGTCCCGAGCTTCGCTCTGTCCCAGAATCCTTTCTGCCTATAGGATGTCCCACCTTCTATTTCCTGCCTCTGCTTCAGGACAATCAACTTTAACTGATAGCTACTGCATCCATACAGTACACAAGGGACTTTCTCTATAGGCAAGTGTCCTGGTTAGGGACAGAGGTGACAATACAGACACAGAGGAGGCCTTGAGAAGATGAAGGCAGAGACTGAAGTGATACAGCCCAGGGACACCTGGAGCAATGGAGTAAGGGAGAGACAAAGATAGCCCTGCATACAACCTTGATTGTGGACTTCAGGATTCCAATACTATTGAAAGAATAATCTTTCGTTCTTAGAGGCCACTAAGTTGGTGGCCATTTGATGCAACCTCTTCTGGTGTACCACCAGGAAGGCTCATTTTTCAGTCTGTATGAGTACCCAGTAAGCTGCTGTAACACATTGTGCGATTCTTTGATCTGATGTAAGTACCAGGAACATTTCCCATCCTCATTGAGAATGAGGCTTCTGTACTCGGAATGTCTATCACAAACCAAGTGAGTAAGCACTAGGGGGCTGTCTCATAAGAGTAAACTGCTTGACATCAAGGAAATAATATACAAGTGATTTTTGTTAAAAAAAAAAAAAAGTTTTCTAAGAAGTATAGTACTAAAATTGTCCTAAATTCTCTCTTGAAGACATATGGCCAGGGAATTTAAAACACTGGGCTGCTGAAGATGGAAACCAACCCCTCTCTCTGCATTTGTCTCTCATAAGTAAGAAGAGCTTGGCTAGATCCTCCCAGTGTGTGAACTAACTGACTGCGACCAGAAGACTGGCCATTAGTGAGAGGATTGTTTCTACGGTGACACTTCCTTGGCTCAGGAGCTGCCCTGTTCATCACTTGTCAACACCACTGCAAATCTCAGTCCCCACTCTCTCTTTCAGGAACTCTTCTGGCTCCCTTCTCTCCACAGCAGAACAACTGCCAAGCCTGCAGTGTCCAAGTCTCTGGAGGATGTGCAGGCGCTGGAGCCTTTCTTCTGCACCAAGCTGTAAATCACAGGTCCCTGCAGGTCCTGGGCTACCTCTACCTTTGCGTGGACCTGGGTTCAGATTTCACATTGGCTTGAATAATCGATTGCTTTGGATTAATGTGGAGTAGAAGTTACAGCAGCAAAAGCTGTTAGCACTGATTGTATTGTCATTGTTTTCTGCTGAACACCTCTCACTCACCCCTATAATCCTTAGCCAACCATGGGAGATTATGATGTCAATTGCTATGTAGACAGAACACTTTACAGATATTTCTTAACATACAAATGGCTTGTGTTGCCATTGCTAAGTGAAAGAAAGATCATGTGACCCCACTTTAGCCTTGAAAAGCACACACAAGCCTATACAAACTCTTACATAAAAAATGTATAGAAAAAAATACAGTTTAGAAGGGTGCATAGAAAAATCTGAATAGTAGGTGTGCTGGTTAGTTTTTAATCAACCTAGAGTCTCCTGGGAAAAGGGCATTTCGATAGGGATCAAACTAGCCTGTGTCCATGTCTGTAAGAGAGGGTCTTGACTGATGGTTGATGTGGAAGAGCCCAGTCCCCTGTGCCCACTGTGGGCGGTACCATGTTAGCCAGGTGGATGGATCTGTGCTGTACAAGAAACTTGTCACAAGACAGGAAGTAAGCTGGTATGCAGCCTTCCTCTGTGGTTCCTGCCTTGGCTCCTGCCTTTACTTCCATCAGCAATGGGCTGTGATTTGCAGATAGAAGCCAAAAATTCCTTTCCTTCACTAGTTGCGTTTGACCAGAACATTTTATCTCATCAGCAGAAAGCAAAGTAAAACAGCATTTGCCGTTAACTGTTGCCATGTTGTGGGTAATGAGTTTTTTCTTCCTCATTACTTTTAGTTTTCTATATAGTGTACTTAAAAGCAGAAAACTAATTAGCACGGCCTTTGAATGAACAAGTCACTCAGACTGCAGGAAATGGGTGTGTGTGTCCTTACTCGGATCAAGGGAGGAAAGAAAGCACTCAGATCTGAGTTCTGAACACGGATGTTCAGAACTTGGTGTTGGGTTAAAAGGGGATTTAGTAAAAGGAGCCAAAGTCCACGTGCTCTAAGAACGTCTTATGTTGCATGCCTGCGAGGGATGCATGTGAGAGTATGGTTGCTGGTATAGTCCGCTCCAGCTTCTCCAGCATGTACCCTGAGAGCCTGCCCAAGCTCCCGTGCTCACCCTTGGTTTAAGGCCGTTCAGCCGCCATTTTGACATTCTTCGTGAGTTTTGAACAAGGGACCCATTTTTTTACTTTATATAGGATGACGTGGTTTGACTGAATCCCTCAAGATCAGGTGTTGGGAAGTTAATCTCCAACAGTGCTGGGGAGGAGGACTTAGTAAGAGGACTTCAGTGGCCTTCATGAGCGGGCCTGACCTCCATGTGTGAGTGTGACCTCCATGCGTGGGCGTGGCCTCCGTGTGGGCGTGGCCTCCGTGTGTGGGCATGGCCTACATATGTGGGTTGGCCTCATTACCTCATGGGCTTTGTCTTCGGGAAATGGCCAATGTTGTTGACTAGGGTATACTTATTTCGATAGTGCACTGGCATAAAAGCATATTTGGCCTTTTCTACATCTATTTCTCTTGCCCTTCTGCCTCCCATTATTTCCATCCTTCATTAGCCCCAAGCCCTTCACCTGCATGTACCATTCTCTTGGACTTCCCAGCCTCCAGAACTCTGAGTCAAACGGGCACCTGTTGTTTATAAACTACCCAGTATGTTGCCCTTCACTGTAGCGGTAAAAATGTCTAGGACGTTCACAAATTGTAAAGGCTCAGCTAAGTATAGCTGGGTGGAGAAGTGTGTGAGGTCTTGGGCCTACATAAAGACCTGGAATGTTCTGTAGTAGGAATGAGAGGTACTGAGATGCTTGGGAGAGCAGGAAGTGTGTGGGAGTGAAGCCAAACACTGAAGAAGTGATGAGCAGAAACAAGGGCCATGGAGCCTGCTGCACACTGACCAAGAAGGAATAAGAGCATCTCACTATTAAGAAATGTGTAGCATGCTGGCCAGAAATGATAGTTAATAACGTAGATGAAGCTAAACTCTGAGTAAGGGTCTTCCTCGACGTTCATATACAATATCTGAGAACGTGCTCCCACTTTAGATAAAAATTGAATGAAACTAGCTGAAATGCCTATAAAAACAGAAAGAAAGAAAAAAACTAAGTTCCTTTTAAACAAGTCAGTTTGGCTGTAATGGTGGAAATACATTCCTTAGGAAGACACCAACATCATACCATTCAGTGGATCTCTCTGCCACAGAAGTCAGTGAAATGATCTATTTATCCAGAGTTAAATGTATCATAGGGATTTGTGTAAGACTTGGCTGGATGCCCCTCTCGGCTCATCGGGCTTTTTTCTGGAGGCTGACATAATAGGGTTTTTGAAGGAAGATGAGTGATCACAATTGGCTGTACTCACTCTATCTCAGTCAGTATGATTGGCTGATCTGAAGTTATAGCTGCATACTGCCTCCTCAGACTCTGTGGTGATGTCATCTTATCTCCCTGGGAGGAACTTGGGTCTCTGCCTGTTACTGAATTAATTAGTTCCCCTCTTAGTAAAGTACCAGGTTTCACACCAACTAATTGAAAAGCTAAACGTTCAAAGTCAAGGTCACCATCTTGAAAATTACTCAATCTATCTTTTTGGGTCAAAGCATATTTCTCTCATATTCCTTTATAATTACTACTAATATATATTTAAATCACATTAGCTAGTTTTTAATTATGAAAAACTGATATAGGACATGGATTTTTTTTTCCAGCCATTTGTGTGCTGATTAGCCTTTGCCAACTTGACACAAGCGAAGGCCATCTGGGAAGAGGGAACTTCAGCTGGAAAAAAAATGCCTCCATCAGATTGGCTGGGCTTGTAGGCAAGTTCCTGGACTACTTCCTTGATTATTAAGTGGTGCGGGAAGGCCCATCCCAGGGGACCAATCCCAGAAAGGGTGGTTCCACCCCTGGGCACGTGGTCCTGGATTGTATAAGAAAGTGGGCAGACCAAGCCAATAAGCCCCTTTCCTCCACGGCTTCTGTTTCCGCGGTGCCTGCTTCTAGGTTCCTGCCTTGAATTCCCGGCCTGCTTTGCTTTGATAGTTGACAGTGGTGTAGAAGTCTAAGCCAATTAACCCTTTCCTCCCCAAGCTGCTTTAGGTTAAGGTGTTTCATCCTAGCATCGAGAAAAAACGGATATAGTTTGTCTTTCTAAAGCTGTGCTGGCACCCCAGAAGCAATTTTAAATAGCTTAAGCCCTTATATCACTTTCAACCTTAGTTACTTTTAGAAACTGGACAACTTCCGACTTTATAGGCAAAAGTGGCAACTTAAGAAATGGGAAACCTCATTGGCTAATCAAGGGCCAGAGACGCCCCATGGTACCTCCCGAGAAGACGCTCTTGTTTGTGTCAGACACATCTTAAGGTGACTATTTTTATTCCAATCGCATCCTTACAAGTGTGTGATGTGTGCTCCAGCAGCGTGCAGGGCAAATCAGATTGAGCTCATCAACTCTACTGTCCGAGCTTAAGAGACCACAGGGAGGGACCGCTCAGCCTGGAACCAGGAAACGCGAATTTATCTAGGGTGCTGGGAGACAGTTAAAATTTTCTTAGAACTAAGAAAACAGATGGCCTCAAAGGTCACCCTCCAAAAATGAAATCGTTTATTAATTTATTGATAAAAAGGATTTACTTCACTTGGTTTTTCCATGCTCCCTTACTGCCTGCTCCGTTCCACAAGGTCAAAATGGTGGAAGCACATGCTCACAATTTTGTCGCCTTTTAACAGCAAGCAGTCTGGCTCTAGACCCTTTCTACTCCTTAAGAAGTCTGGAAAATGAAAAGGACTATTTACTCAGTTAACTTAAGCTCTCAGGAAAATAAGCCAGATGAGTGTCGAATGTATCCCTCACCATGCTAGTAGCCTATTTCTACCGTAACAAACCACAGAGAAATCCCTCCATTCTCTTAAACAGTTTCTTGGACATATCCACAAGGTGAAGGTTTTTTTCCTGCCCTGACAGTCAACTTAATTCCCTTAAAGGTGATGAGTGATGGCCAGGGACATTCTGTTTTTCTTTCTTGCACTGAGGTTTTAATTCTGGCCCGTCAACAGGTCCATGTTGGAACCAAAAGGCAAAGGCAAGGACCAGAAGCGAACAACATTATCCTGTGGTTTAGGCTGGATAAACTCACTAAAACAGTGGCCTCCTCGACTGAAGGCTGAACTTGTAAAGCACCGATCTAAGTCCTGTAGCTGTCCAAAAGAGAAAAAGAAAAGAAGAGGGGGAAGAAAGAAACATCAAAAGCAGAGGAGCGAGCGTCTGCTTTCTGTATGTCTCTCCCCAGCAGGGCCACCCTGCATCCCTACCTAATCCCCATTGCTAGTCTCTATGCAATCACGAAACGCTCAGAATAGAAATAGTTTTGTCTGTATGTAGTGGAAAACGCCAGTTTAAACAGGATGTTGGAGATCAGGGCGCCTGACCCAGAACACGGGCCAGGGCAGACATGAAAGCCCGCTTCGTTTCATTCACAAAGGTTTTCTGGGACGAAGTCCCCTCTCAGCCTAAACAGAGTCACGCACAGGCTGGCCCCGCTGCTCCCACGCTGCTTCCAGAAGGCAGGCGAGCTCTTTGAAAGCTCTTCCTAGCTGCAGCTTTGGTGGACTGCAGCCATGAACAGGGCTGGGAGCAATTACCCCTCCCAAGAGCTGGTTCCTCTGTGAAGGACCCTCTCTGCCAGGCAGCTCCTACCCAGAGAGCAAGAGGGAAGCGGCCGGGGCTGTCCCAGGCTGCCTTGTTTTCGCTCCCTTCCCTGGGACAGTTTCAACTGATTTTGATTACCCTGGCGCCAAATAAATGAAAACATTTCATAGATATATAATCATCCATCACTGTGAAGAAAGGGAAAATGTTTCATGTTCAGTGTGTTTATAAATATACTTAATGAAAACAGGATAGCACTGTCTTTTCCACCACCGCGTAGCTGCTGCTGCTGGCCAGATCTGCACCAGATTGCCCTGCGCGGTCATTCCCAGATCCCTAACTAAAGCAGCCATCAGCCATTTTGCTCTGACAACTGAGAGCCCAAGCAAGTCCACGGGAAGGAGCCTCCATCCAAGGCCACCTTCTATACACGGGACAGGGAAGGGATGAACTAGCTGAGTCCAACCTGTCTCCACTGGACTTAAGGACTGTGTGCGCTTGCGCCTGGGACTGGGTGTAAACAAAGGCCTCGGGGAACTTCATGCAGCACATGAGTTCTGGCAATACCAAGAGGAAGGTCCCAAATCCATGCTGTAGGTTTAGAAATGACATTTTTGTACATTCTGCATGTAATGACATTTATGGTGATTTTGAGCTTTGGGGGTGTACACGGGCATGGCATATCTTTTAGAAAAGAAAAGTGGAGCAGGAGAGGGAAGAGGCTGGAGAGATAGCCTAGTGGTTAAGAGCCATTGCTGCTCTTCCAGGGGTCTTAAGTTCATTTCCTGGCACCCACATGGTTGCTCACAACTTCCTATAAGTTCAGCTCCAGGGACCTGACAGGCACTTCTGGCCTCCATGAGCAAGCGCATGTGCGTGTGTGTTGTCTTTTTTCTTAGAGAAAATGAAATCCAAAGCAATTTTTTCCCTGACATCTCTCTTATACCGCAACAACTTTAATTTTGGATCCCACATGTTTGCTGGTATAATAAGTATCCACAGATCTGGTCCGAAGCATTAACTGCTAACCAAGGGCTCCACATGTACAGGCAGACAGTGAGTGCTTTCTCCAACACAAAGTCGTCGTCCGCGTTGAGTCTTTCCCCTGAAGGTCATACAATCTGGATCAGACCCTAGGGTGGGCAAACGGCGCTTTGCAAGTCATTTATGTGAAATGTACCACGATTGCTTTTAATATTGCATTATTTACTGTGTGAATATGCACCTACCCACCTGACACTGTGTGCCTGTGGACAACTTGTGGGGATCCATTCTTTCCTTCTAAAATGTGGGACCCAGAGATCAAAGTCAGATATCTGAGCACGACGGCAGGAACCCTTTCCTGGCTGAACCTTCTCATGAGCAGTCCCATTGTCTTCTGCACCATAGGGAACTCTGGAGTGGCAGGAACGCATTAGCTCAAGGAGTCATAGTGATGCCCTTACTGATGTCTACAGAGGTTATTTCTCATCTCCAGGAGGACATGGAGTAAAAGCAACCACAGAGAGCGAAGGCCACGGGTTAGAGATGTGGTTCAATTAATGGAATGCTTGCTTAGTGTACTGGAAGTCCAGGTTTGATCCCCAGGGCTGCATAAAGCAGGTGTTATACTTCACATCTGCCATCCCAGAAACTCCACTTCTGAGGCAGAGGCAGGAGAATTAGAAGTTCATGGTCACCCTTAGCTATCTAGGAAGTTCAAGGCAAGTTTGGAAGACATGAAACCCCCTCTCAAAAGCAACAACAACAAAAACCCACAAACAACAGAGAACACTCTGTAACATTATGCCATCACACACACACACAAACACACATACACACATCTGAATAAAGAGAACTGGGTTTCTTTTGAAGAGTTGGTCTCACAGGTAGAAACAAATTCAGACATCAGTTTTTGGTATGCAGTCTCCTTGGCTATAGGAACCAGAGCCAAGTATTTCTTCTTCCCGAGGGTGGGAGGGATACCCCCATGTCTAAAATCCATGTTTCCCATCTTCATGAGGACTCCACTCCTATGAACAGCTTTTGCTGAGTCTTGGGCTGTGCCAGACTTACTCGTGGGGAGGTGTAAGAAAACTATAGCTTCGGTGGATTTACACATTCTCGGTAGAGATCATTGGTGTCTGTCCATTTGGGGAAAGTGGGGGCAGACTTCCTGACGCCTAATTAGATGTCACCAGTGAGAGTTCCCATATACACTGAGACTTATAACTTCTGATGCCATCAATGGACAGTGCTCCAGTGGAGTCCCATGATGATGTGAGGAAGGGAGAAACTGACCAAGGACATGAGGACATTAGTTTTATGGTCAAGGAAATATGTCTTAGTCAGTGTTCTATCGCTGAGTTGAGACATCATGACTACAGCAACTCGTATAAAAAGAAAGAATTTAATTGGGGCTGGCTTACAATTTCAGAGCTTCAGTCCATTACCATCATGGTGGGGAGCATGGCGGCATGCAGGCAGGTGCTGGAGCAGAAGCTGAGAGAGCTAGACCCTGATCTGTAGGCAGAGAGAGAGAGAGAGAGAGAGAGAGAGAGAGAGAGAGAGAGAGACACTCTGGAGTCGGCATGGGTTTTTGAACCCTCTAAGCCTGCCCCCAGTGACGCACTTCCTCCAACCAGACCACACCTCCTAATACTTTCAAATATGGCCACTCCCCAGTGAACAAACACTAAAATCTGCAAGGAGATAAGGGATGTTCTCACTCAGACCACCACAAGGTATGGCTAGCAAAAGCCTGAACCAGGTGTTCCTTCTCCCCACACCAGTAATTAGCCTCAGTTAAGAGACTTGAAACTGGGGGCTGGTGAGATGGCTCAGTGGGTAAGAGCACCCGACTGCTCTTCCGAAGGTCCGGAGTTCAAATCCCAGCAACCACATGGTGGCTCACAACCATCCGTAACAAAATCTGACTCCCTCTTCTGGAGTGTCTGAAGACAGCGACAGTGTACCTATATATAATAAATAAATAAAATCTTAAAAAAAGAGAGAGAGAGACTTGAAACTGAGGCTGGAGAGATGGCTCAGCGGTTAAGAGCACGGGCTGCTATGCCACAGGTCCTGAGTTCAATTCCTAGCACCCACATGGTGGCTCACAACCATCTATAAAGCCAGTTTTAAGAGATGCAACACCCTCTTCTGTCCCCCAGGGCAACCAGGCACACGTACAGTACACATTTACTGTAGGCAAAACACTTACGCACACAAAATAATAAACAATTTTTTAAAGAAACTAGGAACAGTGTCAGGCCAACTGTTTTGTTTATTCTACTCATAGCTGATTAATTCTGACCCCACCCTAGTTCTTCACTCTCCCTGCATGCATGATCCTCTGACTGTGACTTTGAGTCACTTCTGACCAAGGGTAGCTTCGACTCCTTCTGTGGTTCTCAACATTCCCCATTCTGTGACCCTTGATACAATTCCTCATGTTGTGGTGACCCACGATTAAAAGATTGTTTCGTTCCTTCTCCATAACTGTACTTTTGCTACTGTTATGAATTCTAATGCAAATGCCTGTTAGGTAGGATATCTGATAGGCAACTCTTAAGTTGAGAACCAACCACTGAGCTTTTTGCTCTGGGCTGGGCTTATAACTGTCTTTAGCTGCAGGAAAGCAGCAGAAATGGTAACCACATCTTACAAGCTTGTTTCAAACCAGAGAACTACACTCATGTCTGCTCGTTCTCTATAACCTGCAAGTGGTCCCACCTGCCCCAACATTCTAAAGAATCGGGGGTCACAGGAAGGAGACTCATGCTGACTGCAGCCTCCTAGACCAACCAATCTCAACATGTGGGAGATCTCAGCCAACATCAGCAGAGCTGGTCACCCAACCTGAGCCTCTTGTTGGGGCCATGCTGGTCCACAGACCTGAGAGGAATGGCCTTCATGCTAAGATCCTTCTTTGGGAGTTTGTGTGATACAGCAGGATTGTGGCAACAGATAACCGATGCCCTACTCTACAAAACATGTGTCACAGTCCTACTGCTAAAGGCACTATATTAATCGCTCACCTCTTTGTAGCCCAAATATTACAAACTGTCAGAGAAGGTAAGTCTAGCTACCAGCCAGAGTTGGACAGCACCAACAGCGTGAGTGGCTAAGAAGTGGCCAGAATTGTCATTGAGAATTAGTTTGCAGTGAGTGATTGGGTCACACCACCTTCCATTGAATAAGATCTAATGTGACCCAAAGGCACCCTCCCTTTCATAAAGACTTAGAGAAGTGCAGGCCCAGACATGGCCAAGCTGCATCATCCCACCACAAGTCCTCTTAAATCTCCAAGGGATCCCAGGGCCGCTTTGTAGTCTAATTGAGCACCTTATAAGTAATATGTGCCATGCAGACAAAAGACAATAAAACTGGGCACTGCCTCCTACGAACTCTCTGAACTTTAAAGAAAATGTTTCTATTCATCTCAAGTAAATGGTCCCAGAGCATGTGAAATTTGAATTCCTGCGGAGGTAAATCCCCTCTTTCCTATCTCAGGCAGTTCTCTGGTTAAGAACTAGAATCAAGAATGAAGGACATGCTGTGGAGTGGCTGAACAGTGCAGTCCATGGATGACTTGGGCCATTTGGAGCCAGCCCGCCTGCGTGGGGAGCCATGGCTCTCCACTTTTCCACATGTGTCTCTGCAAACTATATAGCTCCATGATGCCTTAGTTTTCTCGTCTGCAAAATGGGTCTGTTGGTTAATTTTCTCATTACTCTGCCAATATCCATGGCAGAAACAATTTAGGGAATGATGGCTGTTTTGTCCCACAGTCTCAGAAGGTCCACGATCTTTTGGCCTCATGAGGCAGGGGCTTGTGAGAGGGGCTTGTCCTCCATTCCTGAAGGATAGAGCATGGAGACAGACGAGGGGACTGGGGACCTGTGGTCTACTTTCTCTATGTAGTCCCTGCCTCCAGTTTCTACAACACTCCCAGTAGAGAGGCATCAGCTGGAAGTTATGCACTCCACACAGGAGCCTGGGGTAGACATTTTACATTCAAACTGTAACAGCAGGCATATAATGGATGCTGAGAGTATGAGATAAGATACGCACACATAATATAAGATAATATGAATAAGAATCGACACTCAGCCATTGCTTGTCAGGTGATCGGCTAATGGCAGATGTTATAAACTAACCAACTCCAACTGTTGCTAATGATTGCTTTATTTGTTTTTTTTAAATAGAGGGTTTCACGTAGCCAAAGCTGGCCTCAAACTGACTATGTAGCCAAGACTGGTCTTGAACTCCTGATCCTCCTGTCCCAACCTCCAAGGTGCTTGTATTACAGGCTCATGACATCACATCTGGCTACAGTTAGTAAACTCTTGCTAATTAGTTCAAGTGTAGATGAAGTTACCAGTGGATATTTGCCTGTCATTTATTGTCTAATTCTTGTTTTCCTTTTTAAAGGGATTGTTATTTCAGAGATTGTTGACTTGATAATTAAAATAAATGAGAGAATTGTGCTGGTTAGCTTTTCTTCAACTTGACACAAGCTAGAGTCACCTGGGAAGACAGAGGATCAATTAAGGGATTGCCTTCACCAGACTGACCTGTGAACATGTCTGTTGGCATTGTCTTGATCAATGACTGATCTGGAAGGGCCTTGCCCACTGTGGGTGGTGAGCTCCCTAGGCAGGTGGTCTTGGACTGTCTAAGAATGCAGGCTGAGCAAGTCATGGAGAACAAGCCAGTATGCAGCGTCCTCCATAGTTTATGCTTCAGTCTATGCCTCCTGTTGCCACCTTCAGCTCTCACCGTGGTTTCCCTTGATGACTGTAACTTATAAACCATATACAACTTTTCTTCCACCTCCTTGCTTTGGTCGTGGTACTTGATCACGACAACAAAAACCAAGCTAGAACAGAGCTCTTTCCCTCTTCTGATCACTTTGCAAGTAAAAGTAAAATTGTTAGAAGACAAATTCTTTTCATCTTGTGTCTTTTATGTAATTGAGGGCCTTTAGCAGAGATGCAAAATTTCATATCTCTGTGACTACAAAAAAATGTTGATCTGACTTATTCTAGCGTTTATGAGAGGTTAAGACATAATAAAATTGGAATCGGTTGATAACCAGATATCTAGTACACCCAGAAGCCTGGAAAAAAATGAGAAAATTTAAGGAAATTTTATTCACATACTGCTGTCCCCAGAATATATAGGAATACAAGAGAACATAAGAGCAGAGAAGAGTACAACCATAAAGTTCTGGCAAGAAAATGTATACCAAAAATATATTTGTAGCATTGAACATCTAGATATTTGTGGGAAAGAAAACTGCAGGAAAAGAATTTACCTTCTGTCCCAATTAGCTTGAAGTATCTACTCTACACAGTCTAGAGTCATCTGAGAAAGGAATCTCAGTTGATGAATTGCCTAGGTTGGACTGACTTGGCAACGTGTCTGGGGGTAGGGGGTGTTCTTGATAGTTAATTGAAGTAGGAGAATTCAGCCCACTGTGGGTGGCACCATTCCTAGGAAGTGGTCTTCAACTACGGAAGGAAGGTAGCTGAGCACAAGCCAGCCTGTGAGCCAGGCAGCAAGTAGCATCCTCTATGGTTTCTTCCATACCTCATTTGGCTGTGAAGCAAGTTCCTTGGTCAGAGGTAGTGCTGTGTACAACAGCAATCAGGCCCATCTCTGGTTCTTGCTTCAGTTCCTCTCCTGATTTTGCTGCATACTATGAGCCAAAATAAGCCCTTTTCTCCAATTAAGTTGGCTTTTTTAGTTAAAATATTTGTCATAAGAACAGAATGCACATATTCCCCTCCAAAAAAGTTATGGGATATCAAAACAGAAGAAATTTGATGAGTCATGAGATTTGTCCCAAACAGAAGTGACTGGGGTCTAGATAACTAACACAGAGCCTGGAAAGTTGAGGTATAATGGCTGCTTATTGCAGTTTCAACCCAAATAAAGGTAGTGAATGAAGGTAGCCTGAAGTCAATACCAACTCATAAACTATTCTATGTAGGGACAATGAAGCTTGAGCTGGGTAGTAGAGTATAACATTACTTGGCCCAGCAAAACAAATGTCTAGAATATCGTATGCCTTCTTCCTAGGGTCTCTCTCTCATCGGGTAAGCACCCTGAGGTCAGGAGCCTGTCTCATTCATTTCTCAACTGACTTCATCTGTCTTCTTCCCCAAGTACCAAGCCCAGAGCCCAACACAAATTTGGTACCCATCCAAGGCGTGTTAAATAAAAGGACAGGTAAAGAAATGGTGAATGTGCACAGCCTGGACATCCACAGTAATTTAGTAAGGAATCGGTGGGGCTGCTTTCCTTCCTTTTAGCACAGAAAGCATCTCTGCTTTCCACACTAACAAGCCAGCCAATAAGTGATCAATCATTAGATGAGAGGAGACGAAAGGAACAGACTTGTTGGATATTGGTTGAAGCCAAAGGTGTCATCCTGGTGAACTTGACTGTGACCAGAGACTCCCCCAATATCAGTGACTGGCTTTTCCCTTGAGTGGCATGTCACTGACACCTTAACTATGTCATGGTGTCAGTCTCTAGGAAGGACAAAGGATCAGGATGTATGGCCCGCCATGAATATAGAGTGTTCAGTCCTACCACCCACTGAGGCCTGCCTGTGGCAGTTGCTTCTCTCCTTGCTATAGTAAAATACCTCACAAAGGAAACTTAAGGAAGGAACTGTTTGTTTACACTTCACGATGGACCATGGTGATGCAGAACAAGGGTAGAGGCAGGAGCATGAGGCAGCTGGTCACATTGTGTCTGCAGTCAGGAGAAATGGTTTTCCCACCTTCTCCTTGCTACTCGGATGTGGACGCCATCCCATGCAGTGGTGGCGCCATGTTTACAGTATATCTTCCCACCTCAACTAACTCAGTCTAAAAGTTCTCTCACTGACATGGCAAAGTTGTGTTTCCTCTGGGAGGTGATTGCAGTTCCTGTTAACAATCGATATTCACTATCAAAAGGCCATTGTGATTTCTGATTAGGTCGTAATGAATGTAAGTGTTTGGGCTGATGGTTCGTGTTACTGGTATTCTAATGATCTTTGGAGATTTGTGTAAAGAAATAACTAACATCCTTGACATCTGAGGCCCAAAGTAGAAACTGACCGTAACAATTTAACTAATTTGATATTGCTTGGTAAGTGGGGTCAAGAACATGAAGCCATGTCTTCCCAGACTCAGTTCAGCAGTACTTTTCCATTCTCCATCATTTATGGAAAAGACCACACAGTAGCACACTTGTCAGTTTCCAATAACAGCACAGAAGCTCATCAGGAGAGTCACCGTGTCCTTGGTTTGTGACAAGCATCTTTCTAAGCGATTCTCAAACACTGGCTTAGTCCTCACCATGACCTACAGGACTCCTAAATACCATTACTGCCACTTCACAGCAATCTTGCAAAGACACAGTAGTGTGCTTCCCATTCAGCAGATGAGAAAGCCAAGCATGCATTTCTTAAGCCTGGAGGCAGGTAGAGTGGAGGTGGCTGAGGTGGCTGAGCTGGGATTTGAACCCATGCACAGTGCTTTCCAAGTTCACTCTCATATCATGGCCTTCTTGCTCCAGGACTTAATGATGAAGGTCTATTTTTGTCTATCATTTTTGTTGACTGACATGATGCCTGGAACACAGGATCCGTACTGTAAGGACATCTCCATGTCCAATATTTCTCTGGGGCTTTCCTTCCAAGGCCATACCTGGGAGAGAAAGGGGGGTTGCATATCCAATTTTGCTTTTAATACTTTTGCAATTAACTGTCGTAGATGACAAACCGGTTATGCCCTACCATGTCCTTATGAAGTAGATTTCCCAGCACCCAGCACCGCACATACCCTGCCAGAACTAGTAGCTCTTTGCTCGAAATTAATCAGAGGAAGCTTCCAAACCATTTCTGGTGGTTGGAAAACTGATCTGTTCAGGATAGAGGAGGGAGTGCTGTGTCTTCAGCGTTGATGTGGCCACATGGCCCTGAGGCAAGCCTGCAGCCTGCAGCCACCCTTCTTGGGGCTCTGTTTCTGAACATTTGCAGCCTGCCCATGGTGGTTGGTAATTGCTGAGTTCATTGTGAGCCTTCGCTCTCTCAGGTGTATTTCCTAAGCCAACATGAAAAGAAAATGATAAGGACCAGCGCGGGGAGGTGTTTATGTTTTCGGCCCTGGCCAATTGTTCCTGACCTAAAACAACAGTTAGGGCAGATGGAAGGTCCGGGATTACAACCTGGACCACAATTGAAACCCAAAACGCTCCTCGCAAAGCGTGCCCAGCACCCAGCTGCCATCCACGCAGCTAACATAGCCGCCGCCCAGTAATTAACACGCCTGGGCTCCCCTTTGGAAAGAAGTGGAGGAGAACAATAATGCATGTGTCCTCCCGGGCCAGAGGCAGGTGAGTCCAACACAGAAAAACAGAGCGAAGGATCCCTTTGGCCATTGTTCCTTACAGCTGGGCAAGCCTCTCAAGAGGGAAGGCTGGTGTTTAACAGCCCTCCGGGGCCTCAGAAAGGGGTGCAGGACAAGTAAGGAGGGAAACCCACAGCAGTTCACAGGGATGGAAGGTCCCAGACATCCTCACTGCTGCTCTGGACACAAGACAAGCCTCCCTGAGACACACGCACCCACTCGGATCTCACGTCTTGGCCATGGGTATATGGTTGATACATGAGTAAAATGAATTTAATTAAAATTTACCCAGTGGGGCTGGACAGATGTCTCAGTGGATAAACACACTCGCTGCTCTTACAGAGAGGACCTGGATTGATTCTCAGCACCCACATAAGGCGTCTCAAACCACTTGTAACTCCAGCTCCAGAGGATCCAACACCATTCTCTTCCACGCAAATGTGTTGTGTACACAGGCAAGCAGGCACACAGATATTCTCGTAATTTTACCTGGTTAAATTTGAGTTCATATCAACAAGTCAAAAACAAAACCCTCTTTACTCCCTCATATTGCATACAGCACTGGGGCCATGTACAGACATTTTCATTGTCTCTCTAAAATTCAAAATTAATGATACATTCCATTGTGGTGTTTGCTTTGCTTTTTTTAAATGTCTGCTAACTCCCTAGCCTGGCCTCCTTATATCAGAGCAGAGCATATTTGGTAACAGTCAATTTGATCCTTGGAGTAAATATGGCACTCCATTCAGGTGAGGGCTTGGTGGCCACACTGTAGAGTCACGTGACTCTGTCTAGTTCATTTGTTCTAACCAACCAAATAAGCTAAAGGCTGCTGTGGTGGTCAGTGAAGCTAATTAAACATCCTGAGGTGTTTCCAGAGGTTACAGACTCTGCCCATAAAATCTCACTGCTGCTCCATCCCCGTTCCTAAATGAGAAGGTCCCTCAGGGATTCAAGATCCATAAGGCCCTGAGTTGGGCACAGTACTGTGTCATCATGCTCCTCACATGGGCTCACAGCTAGGTTTCTCCATTTGCATTTCCATTGACAGTGGGAGACATTTGTGACACAATCCCATGGTACCTAGAGTGACAGAAGCCTATAAAGCTGTCGTTAGACATCTGGGTAGATCCAAAGGAAGACGGGACTGATAACAGCTGTCCGCTGCCAATCAAGCAAAATCGTCTTCATCCATGTATGAAGACGGCACAGGAAACAATGATCAATCACCGGAATGACCAGTAACCCTGCTGCCTCCTTAGATCAGCTCTTGGTGTAGTAAACTAACTTTAAGACTGCCACTGGGCATGGTGGCGCAGGCTATTAAATTCCAGCCCTTGAGAGGCAGAGGCAGATCTCTGTGACTTGAGACCAGCCTGGTCTACGGAGCGAGTTCCAAGAATGGAGAGCCAAAGGATTATAAGAAGTTGGGGCTTGCAGCACATTCATGCCAAGTGAGTACAGGAAGACAGAAACCAAGACCCTGAATTTCAGAGGGGTATGGACTGAGTTTGGGGAAGGGGGGTTCTTGGTGGCTTCTGAAGTCAGCATTGCTACAGGGAATTTCCTATAAAGGAAAAACTCGCATAAGTTTTATTCTAATTAAGATCCAACTTAAGGGGCTGAAGAGATGGCTCAGTGGTTAAAATAAGAGTGATTGGTGCTCTACGAGAGGGAGGGAGGGAGGGGGAGAGAGAGAGTGAGAGAGAGAGCGAGAGAGAGAGAGAGAGAGAGAGAGAGAGAGAGAGAGAGATCTTTGGACTTCCATGTAAAAGGAGAAATTAAAGAGACTACAACAAAAGGCAGACCCAAAAGCACAGGCCGCCCGGAGCAGCCATCACCGCTCAGGGCAGCCCTTCTCCCTGAGGTATTGAAGATTTAAGCGTTGGCTAGGTGGCCGAGTGCTGCCTAACTGTGGTACACGCCAACTTAAACATGCTTTATGAAAGGACTGCAGATGTAAACAGACCATAACAACACAATCCCATAATGACCAAAAACAAAAAACAAAACAAAACAAAACAAAAAAAAAAAAAAACCTGTGCCTCGACGTATCTGTTCCAGAGCATCCTGCCCTGCATGGCTAAGAGGACAAGGTGAGCAATAATAATAAAACCATTCCCTCTGTTAACCATCCAGAAGCCATGCGGAACACTCGCAGGGCCCCACTGTGGTTTAAACAGTTGTTCGGGTGGCAAAGAACTCCTTGGGTCTGAAGACAAATGCCTCTTGTTTTGTTTATTTTCATTATTGTGGTAAAGTACACAATTGGTGCTTCCTATGCAACTCTTCCAAACCATGCAACTCACAACACCTGACGTGGTGGAACCACTCCCTCTAACCAGCTCCAGAAAGGTCCCTTCCTGCTCTGACATTCCTAGCTCAGGAACAGTGACTCCCCTCTCCCTCTTCCAGGGAACAGTGGCCCACTTCCCCCTCCTCTCTGCCTCTAGCGATGCCATTTCTGTTCTCAGTGAACCTGCCCACTCCCGGTACCTCATATCACGGAGTCACAATGTTGGTTGATGTCTGGTTTATTTTACTAAGCGTGTTTTCCAGGTCTACCGATGTTTTAGCACATACCAAACTGGCATTTCTTTCTGAGGCAGAGGGGATCCAGGACAGGAGCTCTCTCCCATGGCCTCCAGAGCTTCTGTTTGACTTCCTGTCCATGGCTAATTTTGGTTGTCAACATACCTAGGAGAAAAGCATCTGCAGCTGAAGAAATGGCTTCCTCCATCAGATCAGCCTATGGGCATGTCCATTGAGTATTTTCTTGACTATTAATTAATGTGGGAGGGCCAGCTCCCTCTGGGCAGTGCCATTCCTGGGCAGGTGGCCTTGGGATGCAGAACAAAGGGAGCTGACCGCAGACCCAGAAGCAAGATGAGAAACACCTCTCTCCCGTGACTTCCAGTGCTCCTGCTTGAGTTCCTGTCCTGGATGCCTTCCATAATGGACTGCGATCAGGACTTGTAAGCTGCATAAACTCTTTCCCGCCCAAGTTATGTTTGGTCAGTGATCGATTAATGCCAGGGAGGAGCTGCTGAGAAGGCCCGCTCAATCGCTCGCTGTTGGCAGGTGATTTGCCTCGCATTCACTTTCCTACAAGCTATTTGGCTTTTGTTTGACAATACTCATTCCTGTTGTTTTCCTTGATGAAGACACAAGGTCTCACTGTATAGACAGGGCTAGCCTTGGCTAATGATGAACTGCAAGCACTGGGATAACCCTATCCCATCACCCCTCTATATGATGACCCTTTCTCCACTGCTTGACTAGATAAGAAAGGTCCTTTGGCCAGTAAATCACAGTCTCAGAAGCCAACGTGGCAAGCTTTATTGGAACCAATGGACAGTTGGTAGAATGTAAGCTCTTTGCTTCTACAGCATTCTTGTCTACGCTTCCTGTGGATAAACAAAATGTGGTTCTCACATACGCTGGAATATTATTCTGCCTCAAGAAAGAAATGCCATTTCTGTGTATGCTACAACACAGGTAGACCTGGAAAACATGCTAGGGGAGCCCTCACACCTTCATGCTTGGAAAGACGAGGCGGGAGACAAAGGGGAACCAGCAGGCTGCTCGTCTGTGCTGCCTGTTTTTTTCTGGGCCTCATGGTTAGGTTAGCTCAGTTGTCCCAAGGTCTGCAGATGCTCAGTACCTCCTTGGGCTGTCATAGCTATGCCCACCTCCAGATCTGTAGTTCTGGATTGGAGTGGGGCTTGCGGAGGAGTGCAGATGCTCTCATCTGGGACAACTGGCTTTCTTCTGCACTAACCTGGGCCTGTGCTGGCGTGCAAGTGCTCTCCCTGGCGTGCAAACACTCTCCCTGGTGTGCAAGCGCTCTCCCATTTCAGATCTCTTCTTGCCAGGCTTGTGGTCATCTTATTGGTCAAGCTCAGTCAGAGTAAGTGTGTGACCACAGAGAGGCCGAGTCCCCGGGCCACTCAGGTTGGACATGGTACTTAGATGTGCTTCAGGGCAATACCTCAGTTTCCTTCTGTGCTGTTACTAACCCAGAACCCGAGGGAGAGAAATCAGAACCAACGCCATGGACTAGACTTCCTGCCTGCTCTTTCCAGAAATACAGCCAGTTTCTAAATGGTCCACGGGAAGAAAAAAAGAATACAAAATGAAGGATACTAAAACACACACTGCATCATTTTAAGTGCCAATATTTTGTTTCTCATTGTACTTAATTTGTTTTTGAGATTTTAAGGTTCTTAGAGAATTTTATCCTACATAGACAGGACTAGGTTATATTATTTCAAAGCAAGGGGCTCAAAAGTGAACACTGCAGGCCTGGAGTCGTACTCCTGTGAACTCAGCAAGTAGTCAGAGGCAGGGGGATTGTGGTTTTAAAGTCAACCTTACCTTAGATATGTAGTGAGACTCTATCAAGACAAAACTGGAGTCAGGCAAATGGCTCAGTGGGTCAAATGCTGGCTGGGCAAATGTCAGGATCCGAGTTCGAATCTTCAGAACCCATTAAAGCCAGGTGAAGCAGAGTGAATCTATATCCCAGTGCTCATAGAGTGACGTGGGAGGTCGGACATAAAACACAACATCAAACAACAAAGGGAGTCTGCTTCAAACAGTGTGGAAGGCAACCACACACACAGACACACATACACAGAGAGAGAGACACACACACAGACACATACACACATACACAGAAATACACACACACCACACAAAGTGACACTTATGATTTCTCTAACATCAACTACAAAGGCTGTTTTCAACTCCAACCTCTATGTCCCTGGCACCTCTATGTACCTGGCGCCATGCCTGTATGATACTTGGCAAGTGTCCATATTAAAATTCACATGTTGGATGTTTCCATATTAAAATGCCAACCACAATTCTCTCTTAGTTCATTCAAAAATCATTTTGCATAGTCCAAACAGTTACTGATCCTCATGGCACCCCAGTCATAAAGGTGGCGTTGTGCCTTGTTTTGTGGAAGGCTGTGCATTTGACTGACAATGAAGGGGGAAAAGTGGCAACACTCACAGTAAAAGTCCCAAGTCCGCAGAACCAAGTACTCACTGAACCCCAGATCAGACGTGGAGCCTTCTGACCCAGTGAACTCTGGCTTCTCTCACAGAAATTTGGGTTTCCCTTGGAGTTCTTTGCATGATAGGATTAGCCTCTATGCTAGGCTGGGAAGCTGAGCACTACTGACTCTCTCCATTGTTTGACCAAACCGTGAACACTGTACATTTCTACCAAAGTGGGTTTGGCTTGCCTAGGTTTGCCCTCCTGGTAGCAAGCGGCAAAGAGCAGCAAGGCCAACACTCTGTAAGGAGAGCTACCCCAAACAAGTTCTCTGGCCTGAGGCAGGCCTGAAGTGATCGGATGCTCCAGTGGACAGTGACCAGCCTCCCGGGTACCTGTGGAAATGCATCGACTGTAGCAGGAAGCGTGAGTAAGTCGTTGGAGATGTGGACAAAAGACGAGCCCTTCCTCTGATCAAAGGTCAGAGAAAGGCATCAGGGTAGCTGTGACTGCAGAGCGTGGGAAGGACCTGGGGGTGGGCCAGCCGATAGGGAGGGGGGCGCTGCCATGGCCACCTGCAGGGCTGGCTGCTGTTAGGATTCTCGGTGACTGCCTGGCACTGATCGCAGCACTCCACACACATTCAAAACTGCAAAGTCAGTGAAACCGAGAGTCCTGATGCCCCTGCAGGAAGGAGGCCACTGTTGAGCCAGGTGGTCACCAGCGAGACAGCACCCGAGCGAGCAAGAACCTTCTGCACAGAATGTCAAGCTGTCGAGCACAACGTGAGGGGTTCAGACCGCCTTTGACAGTGCCACCGTGAGATGTAAACCAGAGCTTGGGGGGGGGGAG
Source organism: Mus musculus (assembly GCF_000001635.26). Classification (NCBI taxonomy): domain Eukaryota; kingdom Metazoa; phylum Chordata; class Mammalia; order Rodentia; family Muridae; genus Mus; species Mus musculus. The sequence goes on along the minus strand of NC_000082.6, from coordinate 92,830,480 downwards.
GGGGCTGCTGTGTGGGACGTCTGCCAGGGCAGCAGGATGGGAATCTAACTGCCTCGGTCACTATGGATGGGGGAGCAGGTTCCAGGGTGAAACGGTGGCCTTCCTCCTTCCTTTTACTTCCCAATGCTGGAGTGTCCGAGTGAGGCTCCGTCCTCTCTTTCTCTCGGGAGTCTCTTCCAGCGTCAGTGTTCACAGGAGTTGGGGGCCAGGGACTGCGACTGATTCTGACTTGGGAGACTGAGGATAGAGCCAAGGCTTCGATCCCTGGCAAGTTCACACCGGTCATAGCTGCTGCTTCGGGGTCTCTGGATTACAGCAAAATGACTCGAAGTCTTCACTATAAACCTGTCACTAGATGGCTGTCAAATCTTTAGACAGTGTTCTTTTAACTTGGTTTCGATGCTTCTCTTCCTTCCTCCCTCCTTTCTTCCTTTCCTCCTTTCCTCCCTTCCTCCTTCCTTCCTTTCTTCCTTTTTTCTTTACTTTCTATTTCCTGCTTTCCTGGGTACACTATAATGTTATCTAGGAAGGTCATGGAAATAAGTATTAAAACCCCTCCTGGCCATCCTGGCCCTCCTGGTCTTCTAGGGACCAAAATTTACACTTTTACCCAAATGAGGAAAACTTCAGGACTGTACACACACATGCACCCATACACACACGTGTGTGTGCATGTGTGTGTGAACACGAGCACATGCACACGTGCACGTCACACATACATGCATCTATCATAAAACACACATGCACATACCATATACAACACACATACATGGACACATACACACACATGCATATACATGTATATACCACATCCCTCACACCTCCCCACATGCATGCACAAACACCCCCTACACCACAAACACATTTGTACATACAAAATACACATGCACACACATAAACATACCACATGTGTACACCACAACACACACACACACCACACATACATGCATATACTACGCACACACTCACACATATACAACTACACACATGTACACACACACCACGCACACACGTGCACATGCACGCACACAAACATGCACATGTACACGTGCCCCCGACTCTAAGTGTCCAGAGAGGAAAGCTGGTAACTAGTAAAAGTCTCAGGTTCTCCAGTCAATTTAGCTGTCAGAACTGCCCGGAGCAGGTTCTGTTCAGTCCACAAAGCTATGCTATCTGTACATCAGTTATAAATCCCCGCGCTTGTTGCTAGCATAACACAGTTTACAGCTCCTGCCTCTGTCTCAGAGCAAAGATATAACAGATCAAAAGCATCATGATAGGTCTGGAGAGAGCTCAGGGGGCAAAGATGGCCTCGCAGGGGAGTTTGACCCCTAGAATCCACATTGAGGAATCTGCACTTGTAATCCCAGCACTGGGTAGGCAGGAACAGGAGGATCTCTCGACTCACTGGCCAGTATAGCCTAATTAGCAAGCCCCAGGCCACTGAAGGACCCTGTCTTTAAACGGAAAAACAAAGAGGCTAGCACTTGAGAAAGACCTTTGGCTTCCACACACTGGGCACTTACTTGAACACAGACATGCATGTACCCACACACATACAGAATCTACACTCTATAGAAATTATTTTGCATTAGTGTTACCATCTGGGGATTTTTGCTACTGACTAATTTGAGGGTATTCATCCATACCCCTGCTTTCTGTCCAGAGAATCTGTGTATCTATGCGTAGACTTCAGAAGGAGCACAGAATAACCATACAATGAAAAACCCTGACCAGAGAGAGTGTTTTAATTGGATGGAGTTGCACACAGCACTCTCGACATTAATTACAGGGTTATGCAACCCTGCATCTTTCAACCTTCCCTGGTATTTTTATAGGGCCATTAACAAAGACACCTGAGCGTTTCTCCACCCCGCCCTTGAGAGTGGCATCTCAGTAACTTTGCCAATCAGAGGATGAAGATTGCTGTGGCATTATTTGGCAGAGCCACAGTTCCCTGCAGCAGCTCCAGGACGGTTCCCAGGCCGGCAGCCTGGGGTCTGAGTCAACAGCAGGAATGAGGCTGGCAGGGTGGGTCCACCGCTGCCTGGAGAACTTAAAGAATCTTCAACAGCTCTGCCTAAAATGGGATTAAGCACTTCTTTAGGCAGTTCAGAAGTGACAGACGTGTCTTTTTGTCTTGGGCTCTCAAGGAAGTGTAAAAGGCAGTTTGCTGGCAGCCACTGAATCTCTCCTAGCCATTATGGCCTTAGAGAGCGGCTTTAACTGCTGCTTCCTTGGTGAGCCCTGCAGTCTTGCTTGGACTTCCATGACTATCATCACAGGACTCACCAGGGACTCCCGCCTTTGTAGTCTGCCCCCTGCTGCCTCGCTGCAGCCAGGACCCAGAGGTGACAGCCTGCAGTGGGACCTGCAGGCCAGAAGTGGACCAGAAGGCTATCCTGAAAGCTTTCATCTGCCCGCCTTGCCCTATGGAGACCCCCAAAGGCAGAGAAATTCTGGGCATCTAAACCATCCTTGTGGGCATGAGGACGCTTAAGGCTAAAAGCATCTGGGAATTTCTGAAGTGAAATGACTACAGGATTAATCGGAGTGGACACTTAAGTGTCTCGATTTTGGGAAGTGAGTCACCTTCAAGAAGCCAGCTGCAGCTACAGGCTTGGATCCTGGGATCTCTCCAAGGCAGAGCAGGGGTAGAAGATAACACAACCTGGCTGGAGATCCTACTAGGGGATGGGGGCAGGGGTGGAATTTGTTTAAAAGCAACAGCACAGAGACTTGAATAATGGGGATTATATTAACAAGGGATTTGAATAATGGGGATTATATTAACAAGGGATTTGAATTGAGAGGCAACGTGAAGCGCACGTTGTGTTTAGATATTAATAAGCTTCATAAAAGACGGGCAGCCACTGTTTTTCAAGTGTGAGCCAAGTGTGGGTATTGGCTGCTAACTGCTCAGAGAGGCTGGGAGAAAGAAATGCCTAGGTTTCTAATTCCTGCCTAGGTTAAAATAGGATTAAGTAAAAATGGAGTCTGGTCCTTTGGAAAGACCTGTATCATTAATACCCTGGGTCTCTACTGTGTGTGCAAAATTATCTCCATGAAAACCAAATGAGAGTTCCCTCTGGGGCTCAGACTTAGAGAAGTACCTTGCATGCCTGGAATTTGGGACCCAGGGCTGGCACTTGGAGCTACGCTGCTCAAGGCCCAGCCTCTCATCGGGCATCACCTCGAAATGGAGGGAAACTGAACAGAGGAAAAGGAAGACCCAAGTAAGGAAAGGAAGGCCAGGCCCTGCCTGGGGATCCCAGGAAGACTAAGGCTTCACTTCTCAGCAAGTAAAACAGATAGAACGAAGAGGTCAATAGGTGGAGGTGAACAGAAGAGCTCACACCCACAGAATCATCTTGTCTTTATTGTCTGTCCCCTGACCATGTGACTTCTGGAGGCTGAAGGGCTGTGTAATATCCCCCTCCGGGGGCTGGCCAGGAGGAGGCAGGATCTTGGGTAGTCACAAGTTACTCTTCATGGATTCAAAGAGTAATTATCCCTAGCAGGGTGACTTGGCCCATTTCTTTGAGTGGAGCTCGGAAAGGCTACCAGTAGGCTTTATTGGTACAAACAATGAACAGATAGCTGCCCACAGGCCACAGCTCTGCTGAGTGAGGAAATTCTCCTCCTTTGCTCTCCACAAAACTTCCTAATGCAAGCGAGCGTGGGAACTGGTGCCAGTGTGAAGAGAACGCCACTGTTTCCTCTACTTACCAAGAGATGTCCATGCTAAGCCTATCCGCCAAGGGGAAAGCCAAGGACAACATCATTTGGGTTTTGATCAAAGTGGTCTTTTCATCCCACAATTAAAACGTGTCATACTGTTCCCAAGCTTTGAGATGTCAGTAGGTTGCCAGCCTAGCCCTCCCAGGATCAGCCACTCACGGAAAAGGGCTCTTGGTCTTCTTTTCTAACTTTTCTGTCTCACTTGCTTTCACCAAGAACCCAGCTCTCCCGAGCTGGTGCCCAGCATTTAAGTGATGAGAGCCGCATCCGGGCTCAGCAGCAAGTTGGTGCCAACGTTGAATTGCTGTTGAATAAACAGCAAGGCAATCTTTATCTAAATAATCAGTTGTTCCTCAAACCACAAATAACAACAGGATCTGAAAGCCACCAAATCCGCACAGGACAGAGAGAGCAAGAAAAGACTGAGGCAGGGGATTTCTGTTTGCTTGTTTGTTGTGCTTTTTTTTCTCTTACAGCCCCTCTCTGCTAAGCTCTGCTCAACTGTTTCCTTACACAGCCTGGGGGAGGGCAGGTGGAGGGCAGGAAGGGCATAGCTCAGAAAGTTTAAAAAAAAAAAATTGACATCACTTAAGTCACGTGATTGGCAAGAGCCAATGGCGGTGGGCTGTGGAAAGGGGAACAGTTAAATTTGTAATTTGGGTTGTGTGAAAACTTCTTTGGACCTCATAAACAACCACAGAACCACAAGTTGGGTAGCCTGGCAGTGTCAGAAGTGTAAGCCCAGCACAGTGGTCAGCAGGCAGGACGAATCACACTGAATGCAAACCACAGGCTTTCGCAGAGCGGTGAGCAGTTCAACCCACAGCATAGGCGGTGCTTTCGTCTTTTTTTTTTCCTTTTTTTAATCTTTAACAATTTGAATATTTGTTTCTGCAATAATTCTTTCCCCCACCCCCACCCCATAGGACCCATGGAGTACCAGAAGTGTTAGGGTTGGGGGTAGAAAGAGACGTGGGGAGCCATGGTGGGAGGTGAGGTCAGAGTAAGTGACATTTCTTGGTTTTTGCTCTGAAGGTGAAAGAAATTATAGAATCCCCCGCCTTCAGGAGAGGTGCGTTTTCGAAAGGAAACGATGGCTTCAGACAGCATTTTTGAGTCATTTCCTTCATATCCACAGTGCTTCATGAGAGGTGAGTACGCTGGTCTTTTTTATATCTGATTTTGCTCAGCTTTGCGCAGACTAAGATGGCAGCCCGTGGACCCTCCGGTGCCTGCCTGAAGTCCCTGCCTGCTTGTGGGGGGAGGAATTCAAACAGAGGCTGTTGACTCTGAGACCACGAGATTATTATTTGTCAGACGCCGTGCTGCGGGGATGTTTTAATAAATGCTTAGGCTGTTGAAATATTTGGTCGCTGGGTGAAAGTTGTGTCAAGTGCTCTGAGCCGCTCTCAGTTAAAGTCCCAGAGATTAGAAGGCTGGCGCGGAGGACACTCTTTGGGTTTTATCTGGCTGTGCCTTGCTCTGAATGATTCGCTTGCACTTACTCTGATGGCAGCAAGCTGTCTGGCCCTGGTTCTGAGTTTGGCTTGCCCCTGGGTTTAGCAGGCTCAGTACTTAGCTGGCCGGAAGAGCCGGTGCCAGCAGAGTGGTCTCCGAGAGGCAGCTCACAGGTATACCTTGGATCAGTGCGGAGATTTCAGGGCCAAAGTGGCAAGTCCACAGAGGGCAGGATTTGGGCAGACTCGTTCTGGGAAAAGCCATCAGAAGATGCTGTGTTGTGCTGTGGTTTTTCTTTCAGCCTCAATTGAAAGAGGCAGCCGGCATTGCTCAAGACAGAAAGCCAGCAAGTTGTGGTACACAGTCTCTCTCAGAAAGAACTATGAAGCCATTTCCTAAGTCCACGCACTGTCACAGCAGAAATTACTAGATTACAGACTTATGGGTTGGCACCACGTAGGTCCCTGAACCTTCCTGCATTTTTTACAGCGGCCTTATGGAACTTACAATGCTGGAGTTCAGCCATAGTGCCCATGTGGGCTTGGTGGGTCTTTCAGGATGAGGACTGAGCTTAAGTAAAGAAAAACAGTGGCATAAAGAGCTCACAAAGACGTGGCCGTGTATCAGGACGTGTAGCTTGTGGTATGATGCTCTGGCAGAGCTAAAATGGAGTGGGATGGGATGGGGAAGAAATCATTTGTTTTCTGGATACAAATTATGTGCACACCCAGCCAGTATCTGTGAATCATTATTTATTCATACAGCCAAATGAGTAGGGGAATTCGAGGGCTTGCTGGCGACTTTGTCACAACAAAGGCTATTGAGGTTGTGATGGTTCATCTATGCTGAAACGTGAAAACTGGAGGAAGGTGTGTGTGTGTGTGTGTGTGTGTATGTATATATGTGGTGTGTGTATGTATGTGTGTGTGGTATATATGTGTGTGTGTGTGTGGTATGTATGTGTGTGTGTGGTATGTGTGTATGTGTGTGTGTGTGTATGTGTGTGCATGGAGTGGTATGTATATGTGTGGTGTGTGTGTGTGTATGTGTGGGATGTGGTATGTGTCTATGTGTATGTGGTATATGTGTGTGTGTGGTGTGTGTGTATGCCTATGTGTGTGTGGTACATGTGTGGGGGATGTGTGTATGTGTGTGTGGTGTGGTGTGTATATGTGTGTGTGTGGTATGGTATGTATATATGTGTGTGTGGTGTGTGTGTGTGTGTGAATGAGATGTGGTATGTGTCTATGTGTATGTGGTATATATGTGGTGTGTGTGTGTGTGTGTGTGTGTGTGTGGTGGCACATGTGTTTGTAGGTTTGGGGGGGGTGCATCAGGATTTAAAGAGAAGAGGAAAAAAAGTAAGTCATTAACCAATTTCAAGCTTTAAATTAAGGGCTTCCAAGCACTCCCTTGCTGGTGACAGAGAAATCTGAGTGAGGTCTGAGTGAGGTTGACTCATGGGGACAGGTCTGAGTCATGTATCATCCAGTGTCCTGCAGAGAGTTAGGCAGAGACAGCAGCCCCAGGGGCCCCTGGTGAGAAGCCACCAGCTGCTCACTGGCTGTGTTTCCTCCCGGCAGCCAACAAGCTAAGGAAGCCATCTTTGAATGAAAATTCCTGGCTTACTCTCCTCTCAATGCATGCTCCGAACGCTTGCAGTTTCCTATTAGGTGACCTCAGGAAGACAGAAGCAGAGAACTCTGAATATTCCCCTGGGCAGTAGGCTGGCTGCAGCCTGTGCTGCCCTCCTGGCAATTCCTGTATGAGTTCAACAGAAAGACAGTTAGGGATGTGGTAACAGGGAACAAGCCTTCTGCCTGCAGCGCCTGCAGTGCCAGCACTGGCTAGGGAGCCAGAGTCTGTCACATTCAGCGGGCTGCCTTGGTCTTATCAAAACCCAGAAACGGATGGGGAGAAGAGTGAATGCTTACAATGCAAGCATGGAGATCTAAGTTCGAATCCCTAGAACCTTCATAAAAGCCAGGTGCAGTGCTGTGTTCCATCTGTAACCCTGGCATTCCTGTGGGGAGACAGGAGTTAGAGACAGGGACTCCCTAGAGGACCATAGGTCAGCTAGTCTGGAGTACGTGGGTAGCACCCAACAACAAAGAGACCCTGCCTCAAACAAGGTGGGAGGTGAGGACCAACTTGTAAGGTTACCCTCTGGCTTACACACACACACACACACACACACACACACACACACACACGCACGCACGCGCACTCGCACGCGCGCACACACACACAAACGCTGTGACATGCATGAGTTCACACTCCCCCACATGATTATGCACACATGCACATAGCATGCATATATCACATACATACACAGGGGTTGGGTGTTTTGTTTTGTTTTGTTTTGTTTAATTAGCATGGTTCATCTGAAAAGGCCTCACTTCCTCCTCTGAGAAAATTGGAACCGATGGAGGGAAAGGGGTTGTCAGAATCCACAGGCTGATAAATAACTCGGAGGCTCGGCTCTAGGACCTAAGGGAGCTCTTGGCAGCTCCCTTGTTAATATTATTCCATCCTAAGGACCTGTCAACACAAGGGTTTAAATGGCCCACATTGGCTATCCAGGCCACTCATGCTAGCCAGCACAGAGGCAAAACTTTGCTTCTTTTTCTTCTCACTTGGACCCAGCTCCAGACCCCACCCCCTTCACTGGTCTGCAGTCTCCTGGCCCCCCACACCACAGCCTGCCACTCCTAGGGCTCCTCACTGGTGGCTGCTTCTGCCTGTAATTTATGGCCTGTGCTCCCTCCTGAGCAGCCACTGTGAGCAGCTCACAGGCTCACAGCATCTTGTTTTCCTCCTGGGATGGTACTTTATCAGTCCCAGCAATCCTCGCAGGAGGAAACCTGTAACTCACTTTCAGCCTGATACCACTGTGGAAACGGGAGAAAACAGAGATGGGGAACCAAGCAAGCCATTGTTCCCTTTCTCGTGAGAGTCGGGCCAGCATCTGAGACACTGGCACGCAAAAAGAATGTGGTCTACCACAGGGAGCTCCTTTCCCCCTCTATCGCCCCACACCAGGTTCCCACTTAGTCTGCCTAAGCAAGACGATAAGACTCGACTGAGACTCCCAGGAACTATCGCATGTGGTTGGCGACATGAAACTCTTGCAGAACCCCAACTTGGTCCCCGCAGAAGGTGCAATGAACTGCATAAAAAAGATGACTGACGCATTGGGGAGGGGTTGGGAGGGAGCTGCTATACTTTTTTCTCCTTTTTTTTTTTCAAAACGCTTCAGGCAACCTTGCTCTTAGAAGTGGCTTAGTGGTCTAGGCAAAGCCGGAGTGCCTGAGATGCCTCTGAGTTCCTAGAACCACAGGTAGAAATCTCAGCAGTGTGGCTCTGTGCCTCGAGTCATCCGCCAGAGCTGTTCGACGGGAATCAAAGAACCGAGGCCAGCTGTGTTCTCCTGTAAACACAGTTTACAACTGTTTACAAGCATGAAGACACTTCCTCTCACACCACTGAAGACTTAGGTGACAGCCAGCCCTAGATGGAGCTATGTGTGGCTTTGTCCACCATGCAAAACCTGTTAGTGAGTGAGCAGGCTACTGTAACAAAATACCACAAACATGGTGGCTTAAAAAGCAGAAATATGTTTCCTCATGGTCTGGAGGCCAGAAGTTTGAGGTCAAAATATCAACACTTTGTTGTTGTAATTGTGTGTGTATGAGAGAGAGATCTGTCTCATTCACTTAGTGTTGACTCTTTGGGCTCATGTTTCTCTTTCTCTCCTCTCTGTCTGCTTGTCTCTGTCTCTGTCTGCCTCTGTCTCTCTCTGTGTGTCTCTGTCTATCTCTCTCTCTCTCTCTCCCTCTCTCAATGGTTCAATATTTAGCCCAGGCTGATCTAGCACTCACTGTGTAGCCCAGGATAGCCTTGAATCAAAACATTCTTCCTGCCCAGCCTCTTAAAATTACCGAGTCTTAGAATCGCTGGAGAGATTTCCCAAAGCCAGCTCCTCACCTCCTCGTAGAAGGTCATCAGACAGGGCATAGCACACTCTCGTACTTCCTGATTGCTTCTAGAATGTTCCATATCCAGGACAGTCACATTATGAGGAACTTGCCATTAAAACCTGAATGTGTGGACTTGTGTCTGGGAATAATGCAGCCCCTGACATGCTGTCTTGGCAAACCTGCCTCCTTTGGTCCTTAAGGAGACCAGCATGAAGCAAGTGGACAGATGGATCTCTGGATATTTGGGACTCAGACCCTGCCATCCCTGTGAGATGAAGTTTCACATCTGAGGCTACCTATGCATTATGAAACTATTTTTTAAAAGGGTTTTTTTTTTTTTAAAAAAATGATCTAGGCTCGTCTTCACAGCTCTCGCCCCATACTCTTTCTGTACACTGAGTCACAGTTGACAGTGACCTAACGGAAGCCCAAGAAGGTCAAACTTCAGAAAAGCCTGAAGAAGCCACCAGCTCCACCCTGCTCCCTCTAGCAGGATTGCCCTGTGCCTCAGTCGGACCCCAAGGACATCTTGCCAACCTTGGCTGAGTGACAGGGGGTAGGAGGACCCTGCAGCAGTTCACATATTAAATACAGGACAGGAAGTGGTTGGTGGAATTGGAGGGACGACTTTCTGTGTGACACATTGGACAGGAAGTGGTGGGTGGAACTGGAGGGACGGGACGGCTTTCTGTGTGACACACTTGTCATAAGCATAAGGAGCTGAGTTTGAATCCCCAGATCATACATAAAAAGCCAGATGCTCACACGTGCAATCTCTGTGTTCCTGTTGTGATAGGAGGTGAGACAGGAGGATAAGTCCTCGCAGTTGCCTGTGTCTTCCACAGGAATGCCTATGTACACACTCACACACAGACACAAGGTGTGCACAGACACATTGTCATAAACATGGGCATGCACAAAGAGGAGAGGACAGTGGATAGATGAGTGGATAAGCAAGGATCATCAGAGGGCCTCTCGGAGCAGTTAGAAGCAACGAAATCCCTCTGTGTTCTGGAAAGAGACCTAAGATGAGCTCAAGAAAAATGTGGCCCTTTGCTGGGAGGCAGCAGAGCAAGGCTGGCTGGGACTGGGACACAGCAGGGCTGGTGGCTGCTGCTGGGATGGAAACAGGGCTGACTGAAGCTGGCTGCGGCTGGGACACAACAGGGCTGGCTGCTGCACACACAGGCTTGCAAAGAGAAGTCAGGTGTCTGCCCTTTAGCAGGGCTGCTGTTAGCAGAGGCAGCGATGGGAGATTTGCACCCTGAGTGCACTCAGGTAGCTCCACAGGATGGCTCTCTCCTTTCCTCCCTTCAGTCGAAGCCCAGGATCCCAGAAGTTTCAGTTTTCTTGTTCCCCTTGTTTGCTTAGCGAGTGGTACCGTTGGTTTTTTAGAAGGTGCTTCGGTTGGTTTTACTTGTTTGCTTGAGACTTGAGACTTGAGATGGGCTCTCACTCCGTCACTGGAACTTGCTGTGTAGACCAGGCTGGCCTGGGACTCCCAGGGATCTATCTTCCTTTACCTCTGAGAACTGGGATTAAACCGGCAGTTCTCTAATGAACCTTCTACAGGGTCGCCTAAGACCATCGGAAAACACAGATACTTACACTAGGATTCATCACAGTAGAAAGATCACAGTTGTGAAGTAGCAATGAAAATGATTTTATGGTTGGGGTCAGCACAGCATGAGGAGCCGTGTTAAAGGGTCGCAGTGTTAGGAAGGGCGAGGACCGCTGAGCTGGGTTAAAGTGTATGCTGGTTGATCTGGAAACAGTTAAGGTGGAGAATTGAGTGAATATGATCAAAATAGGTTTTATTTCATTCTCAGAGAAGTATTAAAATATTTTTTAAAAGAATAAAAGGCACACACCACCATGCCTGACTAAACCTCTGTCTTGTTATCTTGCCATACAAACGGTTAAAGTACTGAATGGCCCATGGATGAGTTCAGCTCCTCTATACACCAGCAGCGTTAACAGCAGTTAGCTAGCAAAGATCTGGTTACCTAAGACAGCAGCCGCTGAGTTGGCTGACCTGTGCTAGCCACTCAGGGAAGAAGTCTCTCACAATATGATGGAGGGATCCAGGAAGGCTCCCTGGAGGAAGTGGCAGAATTTCTAGAAGTAGGGAAGATAGCGGAGGGGAGAGTGGTCCAACAGAGGGCTCAGCATAGAGCTAAGGAAGACTCTGTACACAGAGACACAGGAGGCAGAGAGCTAATCAGCTCCCACCCTTCCTGCTTGTCAGTGACCACAGGAGGGGAGAGGCATCTCAGAGCCCGCTGAACATTGATGCAATTTCTACAGACCCGGCCAGGCTGAGCCTTGGCTCAGGACACAGGGAAAGCAGAGGCACTTTTTTTGAGAATCTGGGTGCAGCCTTAGGATCTAGAAGGCTCTTCTAAAGAAAGCCATTTTGTCTGTTGAACCACGTGCAGGGTCTCCAGGACTCTGACAGCCAGTCCTCTTCTTCTCCATGATATTTGTCATTGACAAGTCTTTGTCAAAGCTCAGAGATAAAGGCTCCTGGGTTCTTGTGTGGTTGGGGCCAGGCGGGGAGGCCCACACAGGAAGTTCAGGCGTTTCTCAGGTAACTTCCCAGTGACCTAGATGAGTCAATAGTGAAGCTCTGTCTACTCCGAGTTCTGCAAAAGGGGTTAGGAACATTCTAGAAGAGCTAGCTGCCCAATGACCAAGTTCCTGTGTGAAGTCTTTGAACCCCTTAGAAACCATAAAACACATGACAGCTTAGCAATGTGAGCAAGGTTTGTTGTTGTTTTAATGTTTTACGTTGGTATGAAAAGTTTTGTACCATTTCATGTGCAGGAGATATTTTCAGACACTGAAGCATTTTTTTCTCTCGCCCAGCGTGCTACAGAAATGGACTGAACGTCCTTTAGTGTACAAACATAGTATTAACCCCACAGCTTTCCCACAGCTCCCATCCCCTGGTCCCCACTGTCCTTTCTCATCATGAGCCACCAAACATCGTGCTTTTTCTGCCTATAAGAAGCCTCAAACTTAGACAAGATGTTAGGTCTTTTGTGACATTATTAACCCTGCAAAAATATAACCATGGCACCTCTCAAGACGCAGAAAAGGAGTGTTTCCAGGCCGGTGATGTAGCGCAGTTTGAAGAGCTCTTGCCTGCCATGCACCGAGCCCTGGGCTCCGTTTCTAGCACTACAGAAACTGGGGAAGGTGGGCACATCCTGTTTTCCTAATATTTGTAAACACGAGTTCAAGATATACTTAGGTACATGGAGTCTGAGGCTATCCTGGGATACAGAGACCCTGTCTCAGGAAAGAAGAAAAGGGAAGAAAAGGAAAGAAAAGCAGGGGAGGGGAGGGAAAGGGAGGGAAGGGAAAGGGGAATGTGTGTTTTCTTTGAGGTCTTTGGAGACAATGGCCACCATCAGGAAGTGTTATGATGGAACCCAAGGATATCTCACATTAAATGGGGTTGGGTCTGAACCACCTATCACTATCCACATCAGACAAGCTCAGGCAGTGCTGCTGTGTCCTCTTGGGCTATCTCAGCTTCCCGATGTCATCTCCTCTGCCCTCACTTTTCTCCATCTTCCTCTCTGCAGCCCTGATAACACTGACCGGTGCCAAGGGGGCACAGCACGGAGATGAACACCGTGCCCAAGGGTGCCGGCAGTGATATGTTTTATTACAAGAGGAGAACCACACTTTTGCTTGGATTCCTCAGTGAACACGTGCTGGCTGCACATAGAGGAGAAGCTGACCACAGCAGCTCGTGCACACAAGGCTGGTCTGTATATGGAGCCAGCAGCCCAGACTGGTGCACAAGGGACATAAGACATCCCTGTTTTGTGTCCCACCAGGCTGTGCCAGGTCCAAGATGGCTGAGCACCTGAGGCCCTGTGTAGGCAGTAAAGTGTTGGCAGGCCTCTGCGTCATATGGACTGGTCTTGTTGTTCAGAAAGGGAAGCTTCATTTATATTTTTGGTATATATTTCAATTTATTTGTTGAGAATTTCATACACCTCTACCATGAAATATACTCAAATCCACTCCCTGTTTCCCCTTCCGGTTCCACCCATATCTGCCCTGGAACATCATACCTCCTTCCAACTTCCTGCCCTCTTCTTCTGTTTATTGACTGTTTGACTAATCGATTGATTTATTGTGCATATTTAAGTGTCTGAGTGTGTGTGCAGTCCCTGGAGCTTGAGCTAGAGTTACAGACAGTTATACCTACTATGTGGGTACTGGAAACTGAGCCCAAATCCTGGACAAGGGCACTGAGAATTCTTAACCACTGAGCCATCACTGGAGAGCCCTTATTTTCGTTTCTAACCACTACCCACTGAGTCCTCTTTGTCTTGACCATATGCATAGGGGAGCTTGAGCAACTAACAATGACCACACCCACAAAGAACAGTGCTCCCTCACTACCCATCAACCCCAAATAATTGTTCAGCTAGGATTAAACCTCCTTAGCCCTCCCAGTTTGTGCTGGAAGTTTAACGAGCTGGATCTTAGGTGGATCTTGTGCAGGCAAGCAAGAAACCATGTGCCACGCATGCTCCGTCCAGACAACAACCACAACCAACATTTCATGGCACTCCTCTCCATTATTTGGCTCGTAGGTTCTTTCTGCTTCTTCCCCTGTCTTCCCCAAGTCTTGGTGGGGCCATGGTGATGGGGAAGGAAGCTGATTTTAAAAAAATGTCCCTTCTAGGGATGAACATTCATCTCTCACTTACTCTCAGTGCTTTCTGAAGTTAGGAGTCAATGCCTTAACTGCTCCCTGTTACAAAAGAAGCTGCCTGCCCGGCTCCGAGAGCTGCTGAGAAATGTAACTATTTAGCAGGCAGTTTGGCAACATAATAAACATCTAGCAAAGGAAGAGAAACATGGGATGCAGAAGGCAGGAATGTGAGGATGGTTCAACACCCAGTGGCTGAGCTCCGGGGCAGACCCTACCTTCCTGTCTTGTATCTTTGTTTTCTAAGCTGACTATGCTCTGCGAGTACGATTGGCTGTCTGTATCCCAGGGTTCCCCATCTGTGGCTTCAACTAGCAACAGAAGGGGAAAATACTGAGGGAAAAATTACATCCGAATTGAATATCACACTTGATTTTTTTTTCTTATCTGTTTTCCCTAAGCAGTATGGTACAGCCTCGTTTGCATGGCCTTTACATAGCGTTAGATATGAAAGTCATTGAGAGGTGAATTCGCATGTCTAGAAGGATGGACATAGGTTCTATGCAAATATTATGACATTGTAAGAAAGACTTTGTCCTCTATAGGGGTGGGGACACTTGGACCCCTTCCTCTACGGGACATCAAGAGGTAGCTGTGTTCTCACAGAATCTCCAACTTTCTCTGTGGCTCTCCTCAGAAGTGGCAGATGGAGGCTGGAATGGCTGTTTACCTTTGATTCACTAAGACAAGGCAGTCACTGGGAGGGGAGGGAGCCGATTCAATGGGAAACAAGGTGTGACAATTTACAATGTCGAAGTTCAAAATCATACTTAATCCCCAATTTTCTAGCGATCCGATGAAAAGATTCCCATTAGAACTACTACCATTGGTCAGGGGCTAATGTGTGTCTTCAATAGATTTATTTTGCTTCTTATAAAATAATTTTCCATAGAATCATTATAGAATTATTTCCATCTCTTATCTCCCCCTCCATCTCCCCCTTCCTTCCTTTTCCCTTTGAATTTTCTTCATGTTCCCCTGTGACACGGGTGACAGAACCCAGGGCCTTGTACACACTCTGGCCCTTATTCATACCCCAGCCTATCCCTTAATCAAGTGAAACTTAGTTTCAAATGACTTACCATCAATTTACTTAAAGATGATTTTATTTTACATAGAAATAAAAACTAACAGATAATAACCATGGAGTGGCTCTCTTTCTAGGATGGTTTTCACCCATACCTCATATGGCAGTGAGGGGGAGGTTGGTTTTGCTTGGTAATTACTGGCCCTGACGGCTTCCGGAGTCTGGATGCAAATCTCTCTCTGCTGAGAGAGTCAATGCCTCATTTAAAGAAAAAAGAAAGGAAAGAAAGAAAGTCCTTATTCTGGTTTCCTTTGAGAGAGGAAATAATACACACCTCTCATTTCACGTTGCAGCAAGATGGGTGCTCATTTTGATAACTGTTGACGCTGTGTATGGCATACCCTCCCATTTCCGACCCCTTAGGTACCTATTTTTGCACAGGCTTCTTTTAAACCAATTATTCTCCCAGACATTGTATCTCCCCCTCCCCCCAACTCCAATAGAAACAGTCACAAAAATAGAGTTCTGAGTTTCTTTCTTGGGTTGACTAGTCTAAAGACTTACATCCACTGGTCCAAATGTGAAGCCACATTCTGGTGGTTCTAAATCAAGCCTCTATGTGTGTGTCAGACAGGGAAACTGTGTGCACAGGAAGGTAGGGGTGAGCACCTCTCACAGTGTGCACAGCATCTGCACAGGCAGGGCTGAGCAGCTCTCACAGGAGGACTCTTTGGAAGGGACTTCTTTGAATGGAAAATGAAATAAGACTGCTCAACAAACCAAACTCCCCAGGAAGCTGCTCCAGGAGGCAGCGTTTCCTCCTTCCTTGCAAGTTTATCATGGTCATGCAAGGACAGTATTCTTCTGAAAACATGACAAAGAAGGGCTTCCTTAGGAGAGCCCAAAGAAAACTCTAGCAATTGCTGTTATGCTCAACATGCAGAGAAGAGTACGTGGTAAAGAGCAAAGGAAATCAGGCCCCACCTAGTGGCTTAGGCCTTGTCTCTCAGCCACTTGGGAGCTGAGGCAGGAGGATTGCAAGTTTAGGGCCAGCTGGGTAATTTAGTGAGATCTCATCTTAAAATACAAAATAAAAGAAGAATAAGAGATCTGCTTGCTAATCAAGAGTGGCCCTGGTATGTGTGAGACTTTGGATTAAGTCACCAATACTGAAAAAAAGAAAGAGAGAAAGAGAGAGAGAGAGGGAGGGAGGGAGGGAGGGAGGGAGGGAGGGAGGGAGGGAGGGAGAAAGGAAGGAAGGAAGGAAGGAAGGAAGGAAGAAAGAAAGAAAGAAAGAAAGAAAGAAAGAAAGAAAGAAAGAAAGAAAGAAAGAAAGAAAGAAAGAAAGAGTATGTGTTTGTGTATTCATATGTGTGTGTTTGTATGTGTGTATGTTCATGTGTGTGTATGTGTCTTTCATATGTATGTGTGTATTGCACCCTTGCATGTCTGTATGTGTATGAACTGTCAAGGCCACCTTCCCCATAGCTAAGTTTCTTATAAGCATACCAAACAGGCATGTCATTGATCAGTGGATGAGCACTTGCTTTTTCCTGTAAAAAATTCAAAACATAGCTAGCTGTCCCTGGTCCTTTCCTCGACTACAGCCTCCAAATGTACCAAAGGCCTTGGCTCTGCCGCCATGGTTTCTGGGAGCAGCTTTAGCACCAGCCGCTGAGGCTAGCTTCCCCCACAGTCTGTCTGCACTTTGCACACCCTCTGTGAGCCACATCTAAACAGGTCTATCTCAC
Organism: Mus musculus; assembly: GCF_000001635.26. Lineage (NCBI taxonomy): Eukaryota > Metazoa > Chordata > Mammalia > Rodentia > Muridae > Mus > Mus musculus. The sequence continues at coordinate 92,813,785 of NC_000082.6, read as the reverse complement.
CTGCTCACTGTCACAGCCGAGTCCCCTCTGACTCACCTTGAGAAAATACCATTTATAAAGGCTGAAACCCCAAACCCATACAAGGACTGGAGGAACTCGGAGAAAAGGAACATGGTCACAGCCTTGAGCATCAGCTCCCTTCTCTCTCCTCACAGTGTGGCTGTTGGCAGGTATGGCCAGAAAGGCCATTTGCAGTTTTGTAAAGGTCAGTGAATGAACTGTGTATTCATTGCTACCTGCCCTCAGCTTCCTAAGGAATAAAGGAAGTCAGCGGTCGTGCTAACCAGTTAGGACTCTCACGCACCGGGTTTCCGCAGAGCAGTGAAGGAGGCCATGCTCAGTGCTCAGTCAACCACACTACCATTTTTTTCTTTTCAAAAGTTTTTGCCTTTCATCTGCTTCCCATTGTCAAAACAAATAACTGGGGCACAGAGTTAGAGGAATCTGTCTAAAGTCCAAATGACCAAAGACATTGAACCATGAGATGGGATACTATTCCACATGGTGATACTTTATAGATATATGTATGCTTCATGTATAGTTTTGTGTGTGTGTGTGTGTGTGTGTGTGTGTGTGTGTGTGTGTGTGTGTGTGAGTGTGTGTGTGTGTGTGTGTGTGTGTGTGTGTGTGTGTGTAAAACCAATGTATAATTTTTTATGTGTGTAACCTCACAATGGCTCTGCGGTTTCATTTGACACTTGTTGCTATGTTATAAAGCTATAACTATGTATTTTTCTTAAATAGCTAGAAAGAGAGATCAGAATGTTTGGGCAGAAACCTTATCTGGAATCATTTCACTATGTGTGTGGTGTCTTTATATGTGTGCCAGGACAGTGTGCATGCACATGTGTGATGCATGTCTGCAGAGGTCAGAGGACAATAACAGCTGTGCTTCCTCAGATACACTGCCTGGAGAGAGCCAAGTAGGTAAGGCTGGCCGGCCAGTGAGTCCCCTTCCACAGAGACTCTAGGCTCACAAGCTCATGTTACCATGGTGCCTGGCTTTTTATATGTGGTCTGGGGATTGGTCTCAAGTTTTCATGCTTATAAAGCAAATACTTTACTTTTTGAGCTTTGTCCCCAGACCCTGGATAGAGTGATTTGGGGAAGCTGTGTCAGCGCTTTGGGAGATTGGCTTATCAGAGGTCTTATCTGAGTCTTACCCTCTGTCTCCCAGAGCTTTGTTGACACTATATCTGTGTGACAGCTACAGTTCGAGCCTCTAAAGAGTTAGCAGACATCAGTAATCCTCTGCCTTGGTCACACCCCAGAGCCCGTTGCAGGCCAAGCATCTATGTGAATACATAGACTAAGCAAACAACATGTAAGGCCCCTGAGCCATTGGCACATTCCTTAGGCTCATGATAAGAACATGGGTCCCATGGAGACTCCATCTCCCGTAAACCCAGCACCGAGGATACATCCATCTGTTCCTTGGGCAACAGTGCTCTTAAGTAGCTTGGTTTGAATGGGTGTCTATGGTGAAATTTAAAGCAGCTCTCGGAACATGGTCATGGCTGTAGAGAATGGGGTAGCCTCCGGATGGGGGAGGGGGTGTTGTTGAAAAGCAGGAGAAGCTGGCATAGAAATTTTGAAACAAGACTACAGTTCCTACTCTGAACAAAGCTCTGGGTTCCTGACTCATGAGGCCAAAAATACCTTCTCTCCTCTTGGGAGAATTGAAGCTCTCCTCTCATACCACTGTCACATGCACACGGGCCAGCACTCAAAATGGACATGCCTCAGGGAACCCACCAGCACTCTCGGGACACACTGACTTAGAGGAAGCTTTCTCCATGGGCAGCAGGAGTACCAGCCACCTCAGGCTCTTGATGTTGCTACCAACCCTGGCAAACTGCTAAGCAGGTCCACAATCTTCGCATAGGTCTTTATTTATATGTGACACGCCCACACCACTGTTGAGACCTTTGTAGAATATGCATTGTAAAGCACAGCTCGAATGAAATTGCAAAGCTTCAAACGCAAGTCGGGATGTACTTTCCCGTCCTTCTAAGGACATCCCTGAATCAGAGAATCCTCACAAACCTCTGCCTCTCCTTCAGAACTTCCATTTTTTCACTCACAGTACCATTCCAATCATTCCAGCAGGGATCCAAGAGGACTCAAGTATTCTGGACCATTAGACCCTCTTCAATGGGCCATCCTCAGAGGGAGACTAACACACAGAGACCTGGGCAGACAGGGGCCTTGGGGAGGCCTTGCACCCAGCCATTGGCTCCTATCCTCTTGGGAAAGGCCTTGCACCTATCCATTGGTTCCCACCCTCTTGGGGAAGGCCTTGCACCCAGCCCTTGGTTCCTACACTCTTGGGGAAGGCCTTGCACCCAGCCCTTGGTTCCCACCCTCTTGGGGAAGGCTTTGCACCCAGCCATTGGTTCCTACCCAATCACTAGGATCTACTACCAAAGCCAACTGGAGCCATGTTTTAACCTTTTGGAGTCCCATTTGTAAAGTAAGGAAATGACCCAACCCATGCAGACCTATCAAAAGTCTGGAGATGAAACACACAAGACGGGAGATACCCAGAGAATGTCAAGAAGTAAGTAACAAGCAATTGTAAAGACTGCCGTGGATCTGAGGCAGGGGAGCCGCCTCTGTTACCTTCAAAAGGTGGCTTTGTGGTGTTTCCTGGAACCGTGCACCTGAGAAGGAGAAAACAGCCCATTCGTCTCAGTCTTTGGTAAAGTGAGTGCCCCAGGCTGAGGGTTAACTTAAATCCATTTAAACTAAGCTTAGGGCGACACTCCTTGAGCACCTACTAGGTGTGAGACAAGTACACTTGCAGCATTGAATTCCTCACAGGGCCCCATGAGCTGTGTTCTCACAATAACCCTTCTACATAACATGCAGAAGCAAAGGAAATTACCTGGGGTCAGGCTGCAGGGACAATGCTGGCCCAATTCAAACAGAAGCACTCACTGGGATACAGAGCCCAGTGTCTAGCTGCAGAGGTTACATGTGGGTTTTAAGGACGTCAATGTGGGGCTGGGGATGTCACTGCTTTGATAAGATGCTTGCCTAGCATGCACAAAGCCCTGGGCTGGATTTCCAGCACTGTCAAAACTGGGCTTGGTGGTATATACCTATAGTCGTGGTACTCAGGAGGTGGATGCAGGAAGATCAGAAGCCTCAGGCCAGCGTGGGCTACATGAGAAACTGGTCTCCAAAACCAAAACCAAACCAAAACAGTACAAAAGATTGTCTCTATGACTCTCAAGGAAGTCAAGCCTTTTGGAGCCAAAAGCTTGCCATGGCTCCCATATCCTGAGGACAGTAGGGTCAGCTCTGAGAGGGCACTGTTCCCTGTCTTGGACTGCTCTGGTGTCCCTAGATGCAGTCAGTGGCCTAAGTTCTCTCCAGGGCAGGCCGTGCTTCCTGTCTTACTGTCCACACATTCAGGCTCTTCCCCACCACAGCTGCCCTTTGAGGGAGACTTTGTCTTCCCCTAGGCTCCCACAGGGGGCCTATGCTTCCCCAAGCCAGTAGCACCCCAGCCTGAACGTCCAACCTGGCCCTCTCAGCATGCTGGGGACAGTCAACCCCGCTCAGTGTTCCACAGTAATCCGTGGCTTTTATCAGTCTTTAGATCCCTCAGACATAGAAGGAGGTGACATTTTGGACATCTTTGTGACCAAAGAGGTATCTAATAGGGATAATTTCATGTTATGTCTTGTGTCTTTGTCCTGAGAACATCCCATGAAAATCTTAAAGAGGAGTTTGTGGAAGTTGTTCACATCAAACCCTGCGTTTGTCTGACCTTGACCTGGAAGGCAGCTCTAACTTGTCTGAGATTCTTTCCTGACCCCATGCTTACATAGGCCCTGAGACCTAGAGAGTGAAGAGAATTAGTCCACAGGATGTCCCATCACCAGGATGTCCTTCAAAAATATAGGAGCCTCTGGGAGCCAGCACCCACATGGTCCTGGCTGTGACCTCTGACCCTGACCAGGGTTTGCACAGAGCCTATACCAAACCCTTCATTTCATTATTTCTGTGGTTGAAATAAAGACTCTAGCCAGAAGCAGTTGACTCAGCTGTGACAGCAAGTGGGCCTGCGAACAGGACCTTCCTGTCATCGCCTGCCAGTCACACAGCAAGCATTGATATGCTTCCCGAGGGAGGAGGGCTTGGGCATGGTAGAGCTTTCTCTAGAAACATTTATCACCTCGAAAGTCTGGCGGCCCATCCTGCGATCCCGCTGTGGGGCCTTGGTCCCACTGAGTCCTGAGGTTTGCCGGTATGGTGTGCTTTCTCCCTTTGAGCCACACTTGTTTCAGAGGCTCCTCTCTTGCCTGATGTCCGTGCCAGGGATTACTATATTCTCGCCAATTCCCTTCCGGTCTCGGCTGGCCCCCAAGGGAGGATACCTTAGCGATGAGTCCCCCTGCCAGCTCCAGCGGCTGGCTCTGAGAGACTCTCTCTGTAGATGCTGGGCGCTGCCAGCCTCTAATTGTTGCTGTGCAAACATCTTGATGGGAAGAAATTAAAAGGTGCTCAAGCTAATTATTATCCCGTAATAAAAAACAGTAATAAAATAATAAAGCTCCGTTGGAGAAGGCCAGGGCCCTGCTTTGCCTGCGCAAGGCTATGATGATAGACTGGGAAATCAAAACCCAAGGCTCTCGGAAGGCACTTCGAAGCCCCGCTAGCCCTCCTTATGATCTTTCTGCACGTCTGTGTACACTCCAGAGCCAGACCAGCCAGGTGCCCCTGCTTCTCATCTGCCTTCCCTTTTCCTCATAGTGGTGTCTGCTGTTACCTTCAGTCAGAACTTAGGACTTGCCTGGGGAGTCTTCCAGCAACCCATAATGGCAGACTCTGAACTGAAAATCAGGACAGAGTTAACACACCAGCTACTTCTGTGTGAGTGGCAGGTTTGACTCTAAACAGTCATAGAGGTCACAGTGATCTTGGACATGTGCACGTGTGCGTGCTGCGTACATGCACACGTGTACACACACACTCACAAGACACAAACGACACACACACACATACCACACCCCCCCACACACACACACTCACAAGACACAAACGACACACACACATACCACATCCCCCCCCACACACACACACTCACAAGACACAAACGACACACACACATACCATATCCCCCACACACACACTCACAAGACACAAACGACACACACACATACCACATCCCCCCCCCACACTCACAAGACACAAACGACACACACACATACCACATCCCCCACACACACACTCACAAGGCACACACTAACAAGACACACAATCACAAGACACACACACCACACCACACCCCCACACACACACACCATACCTCACACACACACACCACACCATTAGCAGCAGGAAGGTACTAACCGTTGGCATGATTCCTCCCTGACGCCTTTTGCCTCTGCTCTTAACTCCTGTAATCAACAAAGGAAAGACACATAATTCAGCTATTGGAGTGGAGACTGGTTCAACTTTTGTCTTGAAGAGAGTGTCAGACTAAGCAGCCCGAGTCATGGCTTTCTGGGGAGCACAGCCACTCTCTGTTATGGATTAATTGGCCTATATTCAGGGTCGGTGTCGCTGATGGTTCGTCCTCATTGTCAACTTAAGGGAAAGAGGACGCACCATAGAAATGCACCTCTGGATAGGTCTATGAGGGTGTTTGCGGAATAAACATGTTAAAGAGAGAGGGCCCACTCTGCTTGTAGGCAGCATGTTCTGATGAGAGTGGGCCAAGTCTTGACAAAAGGAAAAAGTGAGCTGAGCCCGTCACCCATGTCCCTCTGCTTCCTGACTGTGGACACAGTGGGCACAGCTGCCTCGGGCTCCTGCTGCCAGGCCTTCCTGGACGAGTTTCACGGTACCCACAGACTGAGCTAAATAAATGTTTCCTTCCTTCCTTAAGATGCTTCTGTCCAGTGTTTGTCACAGCAACTAGAAGATTAACTAGAACAGTAAAGTCACAGGACGAGCCCTAAGAATTAGTCCATTTCCCCCAGGCCTGGGGACACGTGTGCTCTGTTATCAGCTCCAAAGGACATTTTTTGAAGGGACTACATATGTGTAGACAGGCATCTTCTTGTTTTACCCCAAGATAGTATTTAATACTGTCCTTTTTAACAGTCAAAGGAATATTTTTACATTAAATTTATTGTGCGGTATCTGTGTGCATGTGTCCATACATGTTTCTCTGTGCCTGTGTCTATGTGTGTATGTCTGTGTCTGTGTGTCTGGGTGCTGAGTGTGGGTACATGGGTATGTCTGCATGTGTGTGTGTGTGTGTGTGTGTGTGGGCATGTGTGCTTGTGGGTCAGTATATCTGTGTATGTACGTGTTCTGTGTCTCTTTGTGTGTCTGGGTGTCTGGGTGTGTGTCTCTGTGTGTGTGTTTGGGTGTGTGTGTCTCTATGTGTCTGGGTGTGTATGTGTGTCTCTGTATGTCTATGTATGTGTGAATGTATGTATGTGTGTGTTTGTGTGTATCTGTGTGTCTGGGTGAGTGTGTGTCTGTGTGTGTGTGTCTGTGTGTGTGTGTCTCTGGGTGTGTGTGTCTCTGTGTATGTGTCTCTGTATATGTGTCTCTGTATATGTGTCTGTATGTGTGTCTGTGTGTGTGTGTGTGTCTGTGTGTGTGTGTGTGTGTGTGTGTGTGTGTGTGTGTCTGTGTCTGTGTGTCTAGGTGTATGTGTATCTGAGTATGTGTGTCTCTCGTGTGTGTGTGTGTGTGTGTGTGTGTGTGTATTTGGGTGTGTGTTTGGGTGTGTGTGTCTGTGTCTCTGTATCTCTGTGTGTGTGTCTGTGAGTCTGTGTATGTTTCTGTGTGTGCTTGTGTGCCTGTGTGTCTGTGTGTGTGTGTGTGCCTGTGTATCTCTGTGTGTGTGTGTGTGTCTAGGTGTATGTGTATCTGTGTATCTGAGTGTGTGTGTGTGTCTCTCTGTGTGACTGGGTGTGTGTTTGGGTATGTGTATCTGTGTCTCTGTATCTCTGTGTGTGTGTCTGTGAGTCTGGGTATGTTTCTGTGTGTGCCTGTGTATCTGAGTGTGTGTGTGTCTCTGTGTGTCTGGGTGTGTGTGTCTGGGTGTGTGTGTCTGTGTGTGTGTGTTTGGGTGTGTGTGTGTCTGTGTCTCTGTATCTCTGTATGTGTGTCTGTGAGTCAGGGTATGTGTCTGTGTGTGCCTGTGTGCCTGTGTGTGTGCCTGTATATCTGTGTGTGTGTCTGTGTGTCTCTGTGTGTGCCTGTGTGTCTGGATGTGTGTGCCTGTGTATCCGTGGGGTGTGTGTGTGTGTGTGTGTGTGTGTGTGTGTGTGTCTGTGTGTCTGTGTGTGTGCTGGGTGTATTGGTTACTTTTCTCATTTCTGCAATGGAGTGTCTCACAGGAGCAGCCTGAGGAAGGACGGGTGTATTTAGCTTACAGTTTGAAGGTTCAGTCCTTCACAATGGGGAAGGCATGGTACCCAGAGCTCTAGGCAGTGGCTCCCTCTGCATCTGCTCAGGAAGCAGAGAGAGGCAAATGCTGGTGCTTAGCTTCACTGGCTCCTTTTGCTAAGTCCAGAACACTAACTCGTGATGCTACTGCTCAAAGTCAAGGCAGGGCTTCTCACCTCAGTTAACCCAACCTAGAAACCCCTTGACAGGAACAAATTACTCCTGGATAACACTGGAGCTTGTCAGTTGACAACACTAACCATCAGATAGGGTGATACACTAGTTTGATTTTTAGCTGTTAATGGACTTTCAAACTTTATTCCATAGTGGCTATATTGGTTTGTATTCATACCAGCAGCACACAGTGGGTCCATTTCTTTATATCTCCTCAGACCCCCACATTTCCACAGCTATGGAGTCTCTGGAATGTTTAATGTCATCTGTCCTAAAGATCCGAGGTGGCCTGTGATGGAGGCTTTACTCTGTATTTCCCTGACAGTTAGAGGTGTTGGTCAAATTTAAATACACTCCTGGGTCATTTCATATGTCTTGGGGAAATAATTTTTCCAAGTCCCCTGCCCACATTTTGATCTGGTTATTTCTTGTCTTGCTGTCAAGTTGTTGGGTTCTGTGTGTATGCAGAAGATGAAACCCTTAGCAGAGATATGATTTCAAATATGTCCGTATGTCCCCTGGATCATCAGGACACCTTCTTACCCTGCTAATTGCTTAGTTACTGGAAAGACTTTCCAATTTGCTACAGTCCCGATTGTCCATTTTCCCGTTGGCCATCAGGCCTTTAGGGTCTCCTATGATGAGTCTTCATCCAAACCAAAAACAACAGGCTTCTGCTGCGTGGAGTGGTTTTGGATGCTTGTACCTACAGTTCATCTGTGGCTGGTTAATCGTTCCGTAATTTTTCACTCTTTCTAGCAGGCCTGCTCATTCCGCTTCTTTCTCGCTTCTTAGGTCATATACAATGGCTTTTCAGAGGAAGGTTCCTTGTCAAATTTGTTCTACAACAGGAGAGTGTCATACACCTCTGGTTTATAACAAGGGGGAGGATGCCATGTGAGGACAGAAGGGTGACTTATCAATGTCTGGAGTTGTCTGTGGCTGTCACAACTCAAGTGAGAGAGAGAGAGGAGAGGGAAGATATTAGCAACAAATGAGTAGGTGACGTCTAAAGATGCCACAACACACATTCAGTTCATGGGAAAACTCCAAACAAGAAACGTTCACGCCCAAAGGAGGACAAGGAAGAGAAATCCAACCTCATACAATCACCAGGATAACAGGGGAAAGATTTTATCCTTTATACTCCTCCAATTCCATTTCCTAGAAAGTATAACACACACACACACACACACACACACACACACACACACACACACACACACCTACCACCACTACCAGAATTGAGAAAGCAACTGGGTACATCTTAAGACCACAGCCCAATTCCCTGTAAAAAAAAAAAAAAATGCAACTACAGAACTTGAAAGGTCTCAGAAATGATGACAGCTGAGATGCTCAGCCCTTTGGGGGCCTGTTGTCTGTGGAAGGCAGACCTCAGCATTCTGAGGGGATCGTACTCCCTGTGTCCTGCAAAGAAGAGAACTGCCACCCTAAGCACAAGGACTGCAGGCTCTCATAGGGACTTCAAGGATCAGAGAAGCAAGAGATATAAGATGAGGCAGTCCAGCAGAAAGCCTTTAGAGACTGAGATCAAAGGCTGGAGGGACAAGATAAAGGGAAGGGAGGGGGTCCACGCTGCAGAGTCAGGGAGGGGTTGTGGATGACCAGATGACAAATGGGAATAGTCTTGCATTCCAAAAGAATGGGATTCCTACAGAAACCAAAAGATTCCCTTCAGGGGGGAAACTAAAGACCCAAGGACAGTGGACCCAAAAGAAGGAAGGGCCAGGGACACCTGGAAGTTTTCCTTAAAGAAGTAACCTGCATGGAAAGACTGGGCACACTGGCTTTCTCCAAGGCTCATCAGGTATCTCTCATGCACCTACCCAAAGAGTCATGAGCCAGTGTGGTCAAGCTGATATGCAAAATGAACACACTGTGCCTCAGAGTTCAGATGACAAGCCAAAACCATGGAAGGTTAAGAATGGAGCCCAAGACCACACGGCCAATTAAGCTCGCCATGTTGGGATTAAGTGGGGTATTTCTATTGCTTTCCCTAAAGTAGCTTACTCTGATTCAGTCATATATAAGCATGCCTTTATTCTGCCTAGCTACATGTAAGAGACTAAAAGCCCCTCTGACGAGCTTGGAAGTGAGGGTTTGGAATGCCCACCAGTCAAGCAGAAAACGGGGGAAGCCAAGAAGAGCAACAAGAGAAGAAGACTGTGGAAGAGGCCACCCAGGCCATCCACCATGGGAGGGTGAGAGTGTAGAGCAAACACCCACCATTTGATCTATGGAGGTGGTGAGTTGAAGCTAGAATATGTTGTAAAACATTGGAAGCCATTCTCTCTGTAATCCACACAGCTGACAGCTGAGCAGATCCACACTCCCCTCCCCCAGTCCCTTCCCCCATTCTCCTCCCCCACTCCCACTAACCACATAACCAGGTTCCTATGAAATGTTCCCCACTCGCTACCTCATTTTTCTTCTCAGCTTCTTCTGAAACCAAAGCCACGTAGGTAAGACTGTTAGCTCACTTAGCAGTCAAGAGCATCCGTAGATCTGCTGGGGTGGTCCACGCATGTGACTCTCTGCTACAAAATGACCTGCCATGCCAGCATGAAACTACCTATAACTGCCTTCCAGAACTTGCCATCTAGGTAGAGAGGCAAAGTTAGGCCCAAAACACTCTGTAAATAAAAAAAATTAACTCAGCAGGACATCAGCAATGCAAGAAAGGCATCAGACCAGGCCAGGGGCAACCTTGCCTGTGCTCAGAAGGCCACAGTAAAGTTGCTTGAACTTTTCATACCGCCGAGTCCTTGGCTTGACAGTACAAATTTCTACAGCTCACCTGAGAAACCCCAAGTCTGGGGGAGCCCGAAACTCAGTACCTTAATAGTCCTTGTAGCTTCCAAGGTCTTTGAATGACAGTCTGTAACAGGAAGCCCTGACTGTTTGTGGTGATGTCAAAATGGAATCTTGATGTAACTTCAGGCGTACACGGAGCATCTGGTAGTTTTTGTGTCTTCTCGCTGGTGAGCAGTCCAAACACAGTGGATTTCCTAGTCGGCTTCCTCAGTTCTCCACATAGGACACTGCTAATTATATGAAATTCAGGGTATTCATTTTTTTTAAAGTTCAGGCCACAGTGCTAGGCTTAATTTGAGAACAAGTTAAGCTTTGGGATCTAAAATTTGGAATCTAAATTCTGAGCCATTAACTACAACCCAGTTTCTGTAAAACTATGTCTGTGAAGATCCGCATGGAAGACACGTCTGCTTCCCGGGACAAACAGGGTTCTGGCTCGGCTGCACAGCTCGGAGTATTTTCTGTCAGATCCTACCATCTTTTGGATGAAAGACTGATCTGGGTTCTCCCGTTTCTGAAGGCGTTCCCAGCTAGGATTTTTAAAAAGATTTTATTATTGTGTGTGTGTGTGTGTGTGTGTGTGTGTGTGTGTGTGTGTGTGTGTGTGTGTGTGTGTGTTTGTGGATGTGTGTGTGCATGAATGTAGATATCTGTACTCCTGTGTGTCTGTATGTGTGGTGTGTGCATGAACGTATGTGTGTGTGTGTGTGTGTGTGCTTCATGTGTATGTGTGTTTCTGTGTATATATGTGTGTGTTTCTATGTCTGTGTGCGTGTACGTGCCTGTGTGAGGGCACATGTACTCTCGTGTCTTTATGTGACTGCAGATACCCTCAGAGGCCAGAAGTACCTAATTACTCTGGAGCTGGAGTTAGAGGCAGTCTTGGCTACCTGAGGTGGATGCTGGGAAGAGAACTCTGGTCCTCTGGAAGAACACTAAGCACTCTTCACAGCTGAGTCATCTCTCTAGCTGAGATTTTCAAATCCCTTCCCTGCTTCAAACTCCCGTTCCTTCTAGAACATAAAGAAACTCCATTTCCCATTAACAAAGTAGCTCTCATAAAACCAGGGAATAAATTCACACACACACTCTCCCATCCACTATATCCTTGTGCATCCTTAAGCATTTTCATGCTAACAGCCCTAGCACTTCCCATCTTAGGACTGGTTGGTCTGTGGACCAGAGGATCAGCACTTGGTGGCTCTCAAGTGTTCTGCACAGGCATTCAGAAGCAAGCTTCTCCATGCCCAAGCTGTCCATCCCCTTATAGTTGGAACTCTTAGCCTTGGGACCCATGCAGAGGTGGGGAGTCCATTTAAGTCTGGTGGGGGTGGGAGGTGTAAGTTCCACCCCCACCCTTCCTGACACGCTCCTGAACCCTGGCCACTGCACCTGCTAGGTTCTCACTTCTCTGGGAAGCATCTAGAAACAGGACCTCTCACCCACCCCTCCCGGCTGGGCTCTAGGGTGGGGCCCTCACTACCTCTTTTCTTCTCAAAGAGCCTGGGATGCTGACAGCCTCAGATGGAGGCATCCTGTTTGTCGAAAAATAAACCGGCAGTTGAAGCCGGGTTGCAAGAGCGAGAAAACCGCAGGCCTGCGCGCCACTGATAACGTGGGCAGCTTGCTTTTGCAGCAGTTCCTAGCTGCAGCGGCCCTGTGAAGGCCTGTGTCACCGCCTCCCTTCCTGTCTCCTCCTCACACCATCCCTCCATCGCTCCTTGCTGGCTCTACCAGCCACTTGCTGGACCCTTCAGCCACTGGGACCATTGCTTTCCATAAAAAACTCCTTAGTGCAGTGCAGAGCTGATCAGAGGGTAGCAGGGAACCCTGACGCCTGATGGGTTGCTGACACCTGGGGGGGGGGGGCGCTACGGGAGTCGGGGGAATGGCAAGGCTTGCAGACCCTGGTCTTGAACTAAACTGTCTTGAAAATGACACATTTGGAACCTAGAGTTCTTGTCTTTCTGCGTCATGGGCTATTGTGACCTGGTTTTAATAGAGGAGAGAGGGAGGGAGGCAGAGAAGGAGAAAGAGACAGAGACACGGAGGAAGACAGAGACAGGCAGAGACGGACAGAGAGACAGACAGACACAGACAGAGGCACACAGTCAGACAGAGACACACAGAAAGATGGGCACAGAGAGCTGAAATACCAGATTCAAAAGCAAAGGGGACACCAGAGTCCAGCATGGAGATAGTTTTCCTTCTTGGAGTCATGTGCCCTGGCCTGGTTCCACGATGTGAATAACTGCGTGCCCATCTTCCTTCCCCTTTCAGGGGGTATTAAAAGCTCTTCCCCATTTGCCTGTTATCAGATAAGCTAGGCAGATGAGAAGTCAGTGGGTAACCGCTGGTATGACCACAAACTCACTGGGAACCAAACAGCTTGACCCTCCGAAGCAGAGAGTGGTATTGAGAATCAACAGGAAAGCTGCCTTCTTGGCTCCATAGGACCTACTTCTCAAAGTAGTGACAGTCAGTGTGGTGGTTACAACCTATAATCCCGGCTTTGAGGAAGCTGAGGCAGGGGAATTGCAATGACTCTGAGGCTGTGGTGGACTACAAAGTGGACACAAACATACACACACATGCACACACATGTGCACACACACACACACATATATACACACACATATGCACACACACAACCACTTAAGTGGACATCTTATGTCACAGCAAATGGCATCTAAGAGCTGATGTTAAATCATCCAAGAAGGGGCCACTGAGCAACACATGATGGCATCCCCTTTATCGCCGAGGGCCTTCTGGATCCTGACACCTAAGTTAGAGTTTCAAGTTCACCTTTGCTATTCTAGAGAACACGGGGAAAAGACCACCAATACCCTTCATCACTGTCTGTGTGTATCTGATGAATAAAAAGCCAGATAAATATGTTCTTACAACAGAAGGGGGACCAGAGGGAGGGCAGTGAGGTAAGGGGATTTGGAGAGTGCTAGAGATAAATATGAGCAAAATACTATATACATATACATGCACACATACACATATACACATATACATATACATGTGTGTTTATATACATAGAAATGTCATCGTGAAACCTGCTATTTTTATGCTAACTAAAGATTAATAACAAAAACAAAATTAACAAGGTGGTTGGAGAGACGGCCCAGTGGTTAAGTGTGTGCTGCTCTTACAGCTCCCCGCACTCACCCAGCAGCGCACAACCGCCTGCAATTCATATCAGGGCACCAACGCCCTCTACTGGCCTCTTGATGCACTGCTCTCACAAGGTGCACAGACACATATGCTGGCACTCATTCATACACATAAAATAAAAGTACAGAAATCGTGGTTGGGGGGAGGAATCCAGCCTATTCTTAAGGGCTTCTAGAAAAGCCCTGTGATTTTCCCATCCCCTCCTCCAGGAAGGTCTTTAAAATGGACCTCAATTCTGCTGAGCAAGTCCCCTGAGTGGCTGGCGCTGTGCATGGCTCTCCTCTGTACATGTCTGTCCTTTGGTGTGTTTCTCCCCACGGCCTCACTCTGGAGTGGCTCTCCTCATCTAACTTCTGCTGAGATATCTGCACCTAGCCAGGATACCCAGGCATCTCTGTACAGTTGCTAGCACAGACACTGGTAATAAACAGCTTAACTTGACAATCCTGAAGGAGCAAGGATTCAGGCCAAAGAATGTCCGTGTCTTAGGGGTGGAGAGAGTGTGTCTCAGCTCTGTTGTCACATGAGATGGAGTCCACTGGGGAAACCCAGCTGTCTCGTGAGATGAGTGTAAGACGTGGGACATCCTGAAGGATGCTTGGATGCTTCAGGTAACACGGAGCCCAGTTGTAAGAACGCTAAGGAAGGGGTTGTCAGGGAGTGACCCAAACTATCTCATTACTGTTTTAACCATTTTCGTGAAAGAAGTCAAGTGGGCTTCCTTCCTGTGAAATGTTGTCATAAACATATGACAGTGTGTAGGCTGAGAGACTGATTATAAAGATATATGTCAGAGTTTCCACACTTCTAACTGTACCCTCCAACATCTTCTTCGGACAAGACACCATTCAGAAGGTGTCATTAGTGTAAAGACTCTGGGGTCTGCTCATCTGAGGTAACTTTTTGAGGTACTGAACTGATGAAAGGAGAGAAAATTCCCTTTCTTCTTTTAGGTTCCACCTGCTAGCCTCCAAAGACACTTGTCCTCTGTGGCTTCTGACTGTTCCTAAAGCTCAGCCCGGTCACTCCTCCTCTGAGCACGATAGACATTGCACAGAATATGGTCCATGCTATGAACTCCTAGTTAATATGGGTGCTTCTGCATCATGGGAGGAGAGTGTGGAGTTACAAAGTGACTGGGGTGAAGGTGGTCTTGTCAGACTGTGGTAGAGTATGTGTGCACTCAAAGGATTAGCTTCACTCTGGGTTGTGCCTAGCAAACAGAACAGAAAACAGAACAAACAGAACAAACAGAACAAACAGAACAAACAGAACAGAAAAGAAAGAATGCAGCCTGGCATAGCCGTAAGGATCTCTTCTCTTCTGAGGGATGCTCTCAAAGACTCCCATGATTCCCTGAAACCAATAGAGGGTCAGATTCTTCCTCCTGACAGCCTTAACCTACTAATTGCCACTCACCAGGCCATAACTGCCACAGTCTATGCAGGTGACAGGAAGCCTGGCATGGATCATGATAGGGCAGATCTTACTGAAAATGTTAGCAACCTCAGCATTCATTTTTCCCCCTTCTTGGTAGAGATCTGTCAGCTCCTGCTGGCTTCTCCATGATGTTTCTCACTATCAGACATCCCCACACTCATGCTTTGGGTCAATGTTAAGTAAAATAAAGCTTACTTTAATGAACATGAACACTGGAGTGTCACTAACGTTTATCTGATGACTGAGACGGGAGGGTAGCACACAACTCGTGGATACTCTGGACAAAGATGACTGATGGCCCAGGTGGGGGCTGCATCTGCTGATTCAGGCCATTTAGAGCTGTGCAAAGTTTAGATCTTATTTTAATTTGAGGAATTTTCCATTTAATGTGTTCAGGTTGCAGTTAGCTTCAGTTAACTGAGATGGCGGGAAGAGAGACCACAGAGGAGCTGGGAGCTCTGCAATGCCCTGTTTTGAGGACAGGCTCCTCACTATAGCACTAGAATTAATGGCCTGAGACATTAAAGGGGTCTGGATGCAGAAAGTGAATTAATATCACATGGAGACTTTGGAGAACGCCCAGAGTATACTGTTATCACAGGCACACTCCAGCGTTTAAGTCGGTAGACAAGCTGTTAGGGCTTGAGCAAGGCCAGAGGTGTGAGGTGTGTTTCTCTTTTGTGTAGAGATGGTATGGCGTCTTTACTATAACAGAGAAGCAGGTTTCTTCTACCTTGACAGCCTGCCTTCTGTCATGACTGTCTTATAGCACTTCTGTCAAGATGGCTGCTGCTGTCCCTGACACAGCATCTCTACTCTGCAGGCAAAAGGAGAGAGTATTGAAGGGACCGTGTGCTGTTCCCTGCAAGAACAGAATCTGTTCACAATTCCCTGGCCAAAACTTAAATAAACTCAAGAATATGTATTGTAAAGAAGGGTGAGAAGTGGACCCTTCCACTCTTGAGCCAGCCCAAGCTAAATTTGCTTGTGAATTTATATTTATTTAATACACACACACACACACACACACACACACACACACACACACACTTGGTATAAATGTAGTATATAGTAAAAAAAAAGTGTATAAAAGCAGGTTATATAATATGTAAACCATGTAATATAATAAAGTGTAAATGCACAATAACTTCATATACATGCCTGTATTTTACGAATTATTTTAAATTTAATGCTTTTGTTTTTTTTTAAAAAAATGTAATCTGGACTGGTAATGTAACTCATTGGATAAAGTGCTTGCGTGGCAGGTATGAAGCCCTGGGTTCCATCCCCAGCACCACACACCCAGAATGTGATAGCACACATCTGTAGTGTCAGGAATTCAAGGTCACCCTGGGCTACAACCCAAGTTCTAGGATAGCCTGAGCTACATGAAACCCTAGCTTTAAAAAATAAATAAGTCTGTGACAACCTAAAATTTCTGGTAGGTACAGATGCTGTCTTCAGTCTCACTGTGTCCTGCATCCCAGTAGTCCTCCTTGTGGATCATGCTGACTCCCGAGCCTCAGTTTCCCCGCGGTTTCCTTGACCCTATTACTTCTGATTTGCATCCACTACAAGTACAGAAAGCAAAAGTTCAGGCCTCCACTGGATGGGACTGCCACTGGATTCTTGGGTCAATTTAAAGCAGCTGGGTGGAGGTGGCTCTGTGTAGGAGGGACAGGGTCACATGTCATTGGCAGTCATTCCCCACACCATGAAGCTGAGTTCCCTGAAGACCTGCCTCCTCCCCCTGCAGCCACAACATGGCTGCCAATGGTTCTTGCTTATCCACTCTTATGAGTGTTGATTGCTAATTTCCAGGAATTTTGCAAGCGAGTGTTTAAACACACATCTTGCAAAACTGACATTTTTGGAAACTTCACGAAATACTCAAATTGCACCTCTGCCTAATGAGATTCTACTGCCCCCGCTTCTCCGTGCTCTGGGATTGCTGCTGTCTCTAACCTCTCCCTGGGCAATGATGAGCAAACCATGATAGTCCAAGTGGATGGTTGGGGTCAACGAGCAAAGTCCAGGCTTTCCACTCACAGAGCTAGCTGAGAAGCCTCACCCACGTCTGTGGGTCTGGGTGGGAAGGTGTCACGGGCTCAGCCCCACCCCTGTCCTCACAGCCTCAGAGTCAGGCACTTCTCTATACGCCTCCATTTTCACTCCTTTACTTAACCTGTGTGGAGCTCAGTAGCCCCTGCCCCTGTCCTCAGCCTGGGACCGTAAGCCATACAGCAACACTTTTGTCATTCAGTCACCTTTGGAGAAGCTGTTAAGAAGCAAGGTTGGGGAATCCAGCTCTTACTGAAGCATTGCCATATGGCTAAAAGAGAGATACAGGAGTAAGCCACAGTGATGGAGAATGGGCCACAAGGAATACACAGAATTAAAAGGAGGAGACAGGCTTCCATGTCTTCAGAGGGATGGCCTGGCCCAAGCCTATGGTGAAAAAATAGAGTCAAAGGGATTCCCCAAAAGTGTCCAGAGAGTCTCCAAATACCAAAATGAATTTCTGGTCTTAAAATCGTGACCAGTAAGAAATCATTGATACCTTCCTTTCTACTAATGCTTTAGCATCTCAAGGCTAGGGAGACAGCTTGACTGGGAAAGTTCCCGCACTAGCCATACAAAAAATCCTTTCAAGCCCTATGTCAAAGAGCCAGGCATGTAGATCCTTCTTGTAATCCAAGTCTAGGAAGGATGAGTCAGGCAGATCCCTGGGAACGCTTGGGTCAGCCAACCCAACATGTTCAGTGAGACCCAGATTCATGGCTCAAAAGAAAAAGGTGACTGTCTCCTGAAAATCGATATCTAGTTGACCTTCTGCATGCATATACATACACACCAACAAGCAAACACACACATACACACTCAGGAAAAGAGAGAAGGGCTGAGGGAGAGAGGCAAAGAGAGAAACATAGTAAACAAACACGTTTCAGGGTGTGTACTTTGTCTGCTACATCGTAGCAGCTGCCACTGTTGCTGTGGCCCCTCGGGAGGCAGACACGCCTCTTTAAGGCTGAATGGTTGTCCAAAGTTGCAAAATTGGCCTTGAAACTTCAAATTTGGGATCTTACCATTTACCATACAAAGAGTCGCCATACTGGGGACCCTCTTTTGTCTCTGTTGATCAGTTAGTGCGTACTGTTGCTTTCCAAAACTCCCCTCATAGGTTACACCTCTCTTGGGTAACATAAGTGTGGGGATGGTAGCTACAGACACAAGGTGGGCGTGCACACACATCCTATGTGTGAGAAGCACAGTGATGAGCAGTTCTTGCTGGCTTGATGAGTAGGTGTGGCAAGGGAGTCGATGCCAGGAAAACAGGAAGGTGCCATCCATGTAGCCCAGGCTGGCCTCAAACCCTATATAGCCCAGGGTGACCTTTAAACACATAGCTCCTAAGTTCTGGGATTAGAGATGTACTCTACCCTTTCCATGATACTTGGAATCCATCCGAGGGTCTTATACACGGTGGGCAGGCACTATACCAGTGCAGCTAACATTCCCAGCTCTGAGGTCGGTCTTTCTTCAGTGATTCAGGAACCTGAAGCAACTGGAATGTGTGATGGTCATTACATAATGTGTGTGTGTGTGTGTGTGTGTGTGTGTGTGTGTGTGTGTGTGTGTCCTTTATCATGGCTCAGAATTGTATGAGTGGAAATTACAGACCTTGCAACATTCTCTAAGAGTGACTTTAGAAGCTTTGCTGATGGTGAAGTCCTGTCACTGCAGCTGTTTGGAGATGAGGCAGGAAGACCATGAGTTCACAGCATAAATTCGGGGCTCACCTTAGAACGTAAGTGCCCTCAAAGTTTATAAGAAATAACATGGAGGCTCTGAGTCCTCAAAGGAAGAACACTTACTGGACACTGTGTGTGAGAGCTCGCTGGGTCCATCCCTAGCAACTGAAGGAAAAACGTGATTTAAGAAATAAATTGCCCAACATTTTAGTATTCTACCTTGTTGTGTCTCCAAAAGAAGGAAAAATAACGCACTTGGTATTTGAGGATTGCTAGGCCTGGTAAATATAGACTTCATCGCTGAGTTAAAAATATAACTCCTGGTGTGCAGCGCAAAGACATACAGACAAATGACAGATACACATGCCAACCAACCTTTCAAACCTTGCTATTAAATTTGAACCAAACGTTAGCTATGGGGGATTAAGCTAAAGATCGTATTTACTTTAGGCACCTACTTTTTTACTAAACTACCCTAATTCAAAGTTTGCCTCTGGCCAGCCACCTCCTTAATCCCATAGCACCTGCCAAGAGACATCCAATAACCGGTTCTTAGGGCCAGAGCCCAGCACACAAAGAAGAAGCAGGGCCCCTGATCACGTTACAAGCCAGCTGCCTCCCAAGGGCCGTTAAGCCAGCTTTGGGGTCCACATCCTCTCTGTGGCTCTCTATAGACTTCATTTGAACTGAGAAATTACAGCAGCATTGCCCACTAAAAGGTCAGGAGCAAAGCTGGCTAGGGGAGACGGGTGTCCAGAATCCCACTGTGCCTTACAACACAAGCGGTAATTATAAAGGCTATCTTCCTGCTTGGAGCCATAGCTGCTCTCCTGCCTCAGATGATGACCCCCCCAGCCCCCGCACATGGCATTTGATGATGACTCCCAGGCCTGTTTTGATTCCTATCTTTTTATCAGCTATTACGCTTATGCCTGTGGCCACGGACGTGCTAGTCCAGGTCGTCTTTACTGTGTTGGCTTCCCCTACTGTGACCTGCCTTATCTGAATGTGTTTGCATATTCATCATCAGACAGAGAATAGGCAGGGACTTGATATCATCTCGGCTCTTACCCCAGTGCCTAGAGCCGGAGCTCCAGATTCCCCTTCTGTAGGACAGACATCAGGGCTCAGGAGTCAGGTATGCCCTGGGCCTGAGACTGAGAGATAGACCGAGACATGGGGTGTTTCTTTAATTCCTGCCAGTGGCTGATGACAATTTCTTCCACAGGACACATTCAGAATCAGTGGGCTAGTGCCTTCATGGAGACAGAGTAGCTGACTGGCGGTAGTCTTCACCCGCTGGCTCACATTAACAATATTCTATTAATTATAACATACCAAGTCGTGGTCCAGAAGATAAGGATAGGAAGAAAATATAAAACCCAAGCAGACAGGAGCATTCTCATCAACTTTTACATTATTAGGGCTGGGAAAATGGGGAGGGGGGTGTCAAAGCCTGTGAGTCCCAGTCATGGGGATGCCTGCTTATTTAAGATGAACAACGGTAAGTGGCCTAACACTTACCAAGCCCGGTGGCACATGCCTGCAATCCCAGCATTTGAGAGGAAAAGGCAGAAAGATCGGGGAGTTGCAGGCTGGCCCCCAGCTACATGAGATCCTGTCTCAAAAACAAAAATGAGAAGAAGCTAGTAAAATATTACATTCCAGGTCCCGATTGTCATTATCTGTGGTATTGAGGGTATCTTTTAATTTTAATTCTAGGGTTTATGGAGTTAATTCTTTGCTGATAGAGGAGCTCTAATGTGGGAAATACCTCCTTGAAACTAGAATGTATAATGTGGCTTATGTGTGCTTTACAGTCAGAGCCCCACCTAGCAGCAACCAACATTTGGGCTTTCCCTGAGCAGTTCTGCTGAGGACAGGCCTTATCTGGGGTATTTAGGTAGAGTGCGGTTTGCATAGTTGATGCACGCAGCGTAAGCTGATAGCATACTTAAGCCTGGATGTAGCCAAGCCCACCTTTTGCACTTGTGGAAACCAAAGTTCAGAAATCTAAAGCCGGAAGGCCCACAGTTTACTTAGTGTGAATATCCTAAACTGACCTGGAGAACAGGAAGCTAGAAGGAGCCGTCACTTAGCAATGAGCTTCAATGGTCTGTACCTACTAACCTCAGTTCTTCCAGATTGAAGCACACGTGTTGGCTATAATGGGGACCTGGGGACAGAGGTGGACAAGGATGGCTCCGACTGGGCCAGAATACATGTGGGAGAGGTACTGATTGCTTTCCAGCGGGCCTAGCTTTGCACGCCATTTGTGATGCCTGGAAGTCTCTTCTTTCAGTGATGTATGCTCAGGATTCTGATAAACTCCAAGTACTAGGGAGTATAAGGAAGTGTAATGCATGGCCAAAATGCATGAAGCTGCCTGTTGTTCTCTGATGAATGAAGCTTCAAGGTTCCAGAATACCTTAATCATTTTGGTGGGGCTGTGGAGATGGCTCAGTGTTATAGGTAGATGGCTTGCTGCCCAGCAGGAAGATCTGAGTTCACATCCCCAGTAGTCACACGAAAAGTTGGATGCAACAAGACGTGTACTCCTAGAACTGGAGAGCAAGGACAGGAGGCTGCTGGGTGCTTAGTGCTCAGCTTGTTGAGCTGAAGCAATGATCTTCAGGTTCAGTAAGAGACTCCGTCTCAAAGAACCAGGTGGAGAGGGGCTAAGGAAGATACTGGCCTCCATTCGTACACACCCTACTGCACACATATGCACATAAGCCCCAAAACACACACACACACACACAAGAATTTAACAAAGACCATCCCGGTGAACGACATACAGGTGTCTGGAGGATAGACTGCTAGACAGTATGGAAGGCGTAAAGCAGAATTTATTTCAGTCTTCAAAGTTGCCTATTTTCATGACCCCAGTTGGAGCTTCTGAAAACCAGATGATCTGGTAGAGATGCTTAACCTCACCGCAACTTTTACCAATAATTATTAGATGGATTTCAAGAATAAAAATGCACCGTGGAAAGGTTTGGACCCAGCAGAGTTGGCACAGGATTAAAAGATGCTGTGGGGCTTCCCTCCTTAGAGATCAGATTTCCCTTTGACACATGGCTCTACATTACGGCCAACAGGGAGCCCACTGATAATTGCCTGTAATTCAACACACGGATGACCAGCCGTTCCAAAGCCAATTGCCGGTCTCTCCGTTACCAGTGGGCCTCTGCGTTCTGTTGTGTTGTCTTTCTGTGTTTCCCCCATTGGATCAGTAGATCTTCTCAGGTACGGTTTTGCATGACTTCCTAAGAGAGATGTAATTTTATCTCCTCCAGAAGTAGTACTGTGCCCAGCACTTCATATTCTATAGCCAAAATACTGGCACTATTATATTCATAGGATCAGAGGACTCACCTAACTTACCTGAGTCGCTCTTTGGACCAGGTCTCAAACCCTCCATGTTCCTCACCTCTGGACCACATGAGAAGGTTTCTTCTGTGGCTGCTTGAGAAAGGGTGCCTCAGAAGGTGGGTGGATGGAGAGGAGAATCTACGTTTATTCAACCAGATAGAACATCCTTCTTTTTGTATTTTCTGAAAGGGACATTTAGGTAAACTTTCTACTTGGGGCTTTTGCAGAAGCAAAGTAATATTTCTATCCATACACTGAGACCATTCAACTTCTTCACCTTTGGTCATCAATGTGTGCATGTCCTGCCTCCTTGCCCATATCCTTTTCTCTAAGACAACCACCTAATGATCATAAAATACAACCCCTGGCCATTGAGCTGCAGTTTAGCTCTTTAGCACTGAAGGACCTGCTGGTAACAGTAGATAGGTCTCTCTGTCCCCTCATCTCAGAGGTCTACTTAAGATGGGGTGAGTCTGCCAACAAGGAGGTGAGGCCTCTGAGGGATTCTGCTCAGATGGGGCCATGTTATCCGGTAAAATCCAACCTCCATCATCCCCAATTAGGGAAGCCAGGATAGCTAGGGAGATGGCTGTCACATTCCAGCCGAAAAGGAAGTACAAATGTGTCGAGATCATGTGACAAACCTGCAAAGCACAGTGGGAAATAACCTAACAGTGTGTGGCCACAGTCCCAGGAATTGATGAGAGACACAAGCTGTCTCAAAGGTATGCGAGGGATGAGAGCGCCCATCTGTGATCACAAGCCCACTTTCTCCTCCTCCCTGTTCAGTATTTACAGCAACGCAGGCACTAAGCCCAACCAATCGCCCCACACTCCCCAGCAGGCTCTCCCACCAGAGGCTGGGTTCTCATAAGAGCTGAAGTGGAGCTGAGAGAGATCAGATGTCCCTTACAGAGATGGTGACAAGGATGGGACCTCAGAGACTCTTCTAAGTCATATATATTACAATTGAAAAACAGGTAATTCCTAGGCTTAAAAATAGATGGATGGAGAATATATGTATTGCAAAATACTTCACATGCAATGTTTTAGGATAATGACATCACAGGTAGATGTCATTCTGTTCTCTACCCAATAGGGCAGCAAGCTCAGGAGTTATGAGCCATCTAACCCAAGACTGCTGTGTTAAACATGGTGCTCTAGAAGTAAAAGCATGATTATCCTGGGACATAAAATGGGTTTATAGAATTCTAATGTTGTTTATAGGTCTTTAGGTAGCATATGGGCTGTGGGGGTAAAAATGAAACCTATATATCTGTCTGTTTATGTCTGCCTGTCTATCTATCCATCTACTCACCCACCTACCCATCTATCTGTTCATTCACTGTCCGTTCATCCATCTACATACTTAACTCTGTCTCCATCTCTCCCTTTCCTCCATCACTCCATCGACTAGGATTAAAATGCTTGCTAAGAACAAAATCCAACCCCAACAAAGCATAGATCCTTCAAGAAACATGTAGATCTTTTCTGTTCTTTACCCAGTAGGGCAGCAACCTTTGAGGTTTGTGATGCAGAAAGGGGAGTGATGTGGCTGAGTTAGTCATGAAACACTGAGGCACAAAAAATGAAACTGACCTTGGGGCCTTGGAGAGAGTCAGAGAAACGTTGCTCCGTGACAGTGACAGTGACATGGCAAGAACTTAAAGCCAGGGCACTGCTGCTGTGTTCTTGGAGGTTTGGTGTCCTCCAGGGTGGAATGTCCACCGGAAGCCTAGGACAGTCACCTCCCCAAGATGCCAGAAGTGGGAGCCTGTCTCCATTCTGCCCTTGAACATTCACTGTTTCCTCTCTGCAGAGCCATGGTCTCATTACAGAAGGAAATCTGCCCATACAGAGGCCATAGGATGGGCTGGAAGTAGGGGTAGGGGGATGGGAAGGGGTTGTGTGTTTAGTTCACCAAATCGCTGATCCACCCAGGAGAGTGAGATAGTCTATCAGCAAAGAATGAAGAGATGAAGACGGAATTTGTGAGCGTGAACTTTGAGATTCAGCCTTGCCTTCTCTTAAAATTCTCATAGATGGGAGCTGATTTCATTCTGGGGCTTTTGAAATGTGCTATAAGACTAAAGACTTCACTGCTAGTGCTGTGCCAAGGTGCTTACAGAGAAACCTATGTCTCACGTTCCTATCTATCTATCTATCTATCTATCTATCTATCTACCTATCATCTATCTATAGTCTTCATGTAGACTCTTTTAGTTTGCTGGCCTGTTTTTTTTTTTTTTTTTGTCTGTTTGTTGTTTTGAGACAGAATCTTGCTAGCTTGCCTAGGCTGGCCGAACATTAAGTAGCCCAGGCTGCCCCCAGATCCACAATCCTCATGACTCAACCTCCCACATGCCAGGATTCCAGATTTATGCAACGACATGAACCTCCACAGCTTATGGGTGCATACAAAAGGCATGTCCTGGGGCTTTCTATACCTGTTTGTTTTCTGAGACAGGGCATCTTTTGAACTCAAGTCCTTGTGCTTGCAAAGCATAAGCCACCCCTTAGTTCTGTTATTACTTTGAAGATGTTTCACACGTGCTCAGGTTAGGCACTTAGTGACAGTCACTGTCACTGTCAGCCTGTTCATCACCAGGGTAGGAAATTCTTCTTGCTGGTCTCAGGGACAGCTCAGTCCTCCTGTCCTTCGGTAACAGCCATCCCTGGGAACGAAGAGGCTCCCTCACAAGGTATCGACCCTCACACAGAATCTGTGGTTCTGGGATATTTTCTCTCAGAGACTTCCCGTCTTCAGGAGGTCAGTGATGTAATTCAGGACCATGTTCCCAAGATTGATTTAAAACGAGAGGCGGGTGAGTCACCTTTTAACAGACAGCTTTCCTCTTGGTCACTCGTCATCAAAGTGGAGATCATCAGTTAAGCATGAAATTGAACATTTGTTTGGACGTAGTCGCGTCTACAAGTCCTAAGTGTCTCCCTGCGGGAGGCTCCCATTCCGGCCTACCCAGCTCAGTCACTTGCAGACAGCTCTGCAATGTTCCCGCCAGCTGTCGGCTCCTTGCTATGGAGACTCGCTCTCACCCAGATGAAGCCAAGTGCTGGCATCCCACACAGTCATAACTGCATCTCCACTCTCAGGGCCCCTTTGCCATTGATGATTAAGATGGATTAAGATCCCCTGATGACTTTCTCAGATGGGGAAGTGATTTCACATGGATTGTGATCCAGAGAGCCAAGCCTTGGATGTGAGGATCTGGAGACAGCCCAGAGGAACAAACTTGCTTCTCAGATGGAGGAAGCAAAAGAAATCAGCACTGCTTCTTCACGTGTGTGGTGACAATTCACCGTCCAGCACGGCTGTGCTCCCCAGGGCACTACAAAATTCCCCTCGTATTCGCTTGCTTTATTGCAAAAGGGCAAGGTGCAGATATATTTATCTCCTCCGTGTGCATTTAGTAAGTTGTTATCTTGAGGATTGTCTATGTGCTTATTATGTGTTCTGTCCTGGTAATGTGGCAGTGACCAAAGATGGCGATCCTCAATGGTGAGAAATACATCAAGTGAGCCAGCCTCACCTACTCAGTAAGGTCCAGGCCGTGAGAGACCCTGTCTAGGAAAAAGAAAAACAACCACAACAGAGCACTATCAAACACTATCTGAGGTATGTTTCCCCACCTCCTACCTCCACACACATCTGCACATATATGTGTGCACACATATACATACACACACACACACACACACACACACACTCATGGAGAGAGTGAGAGAGAGAAAGAGAGATTCCATTGGGATTTCAGTAAGTACTACATTCAATCTGTAGATTGCTTGATTGTCCTCTCAATGGCATGGATCACAGTCTCTCAAAAGCATGGATCACAGTCTCTCAATGTCATGGAGCACAGTCTCTCGATGGCATGGAGCACAGTCTCTCAATGTCATGGAGCACAGTCTCTCAAAGTCATGGAGCACAGTCTCTCAATGGCATGGAGCACAGTCTCTCAATGGCATGGAGCACAGTCTCTCAAAGTCATGGAGCACAGTCTCTCAATGGCATGGAGCACAGTCTCTCAATGGCATGGAGGACAGTCTCTCAATGGCATGGAGCACAGTCTCTCAGTGGTTTTGTCTTTCCATTCATTTAGGTCTTTAATTTCCAGGCTGTGCTTTGTAATCTTCAGTCCTGGCAACTTTTGCTCTGTAGTTATTTTCCTAAGGACTTGGCTTTCTACATTTCTAGCTCCTCTTAGGTGTCTCCACCCAGGAAATCTCTTGCTTTCGTTTGAGTGACAGTTATGGAGCCCTCTGCCTACGAGGGAGTCAGCACACCCTAAATCAGCAGCCTCCCTGCAAGCCTCTCCTGCCCCAGCAGCATGGCGCTGTCCTTGTTCAGAGCCACTGAAGTCTTCTGGAAATTTCCACTTCACTTCAGCCTGGTGGTTCCTCTTTCTGTGGAATGGTATCAGTGACCAGTTACTAAGAAAGTTCAGGGGACAGAAAGAGTAGGGCTTCAGATGGAGGAAGAACAGGAGGGAAGGGAGGGAAGGGAGGGAAGGGAGGGGAGGGAGAGGAGGGAGGGGAGGGAGGTGGGCAACCCTCGAGCTCAGTCTTGATTTCATGTGCTTCCTCTGGGGCGAAGGAAAGAAACCATGTGTGGTCACAAAACCCTGTACCGAAACAGAGTCCCTCCTCTTTCATCTGTCACCACATGCTAAACACTGCAGTGTGTGTGTGTGTGTGTGTGTGTGTGTGTGTGTGTGTGTGTGTGTGTGTGTGAGAGAGAGAGAGAGAGAGAGAGAGAGAGAGAGAGAGAGAGAGATTGAGGAGATCAGAACATATGTGTTCCTTTTAACTCCTACCAGATCTTGAGATCAGTCAGTCAGAGAGAGCATTCTGGAAGGAACCGTCGAGGAGGGCACTTGGTGAATAACAGCTGAGACTCAGGAAGCACAGGTCTCCAGGGTCAAACCCCCCAACCCATTCCCACTCAGATGTGGGTGCTCCCCAACCTCACTGTATCTCGGTTTTGTTGACCATAAAACAGATAGTAACACTTGCGAGACAGACACTAAGTGGAAAGCATTATGTGATCTTTGGAGAAAAGGCAGACTGTTAACATATGCTAACAATGTGTTATTCTGGGCCAGGCCCGGAGCCACAGCCACCAGAGTAGCTTGGGAAACATCTGCCAGGAACACACAGAGCACTCCAGCCTCCAAAACCATCTCTGGGTCCAACTGGCAGGAGATAAAGGCCCTCTCTGCCCAGCTGTGCCCTGTTCGCCCTCAGGCCTGAATTCTGGGACCCCTATGCTGACCTGTAACTTACCCACTTACCATGCACCCCTCTGCTTAGTGAAAGAGAGCTTTGGAGGCTGGCCTCTTTGAGGCAAGGGGTTCTATTCTGGGACATCCACTTAGGGGCAGTGCTTATGGTGGATAGGCCAGGGTGGGACAGGGACATCCACTCTGGGGCTGTGCTTACCGTGTATGTGTTGGGGTGAGGCAGTTTGTGGTTTGTTTAGGACAGAAGACAACCAGAGCTGACTAAGTGGATGAGGCTCTCTGGCTCTCCCTCACTCTCCAAATTTGAGGCATCTGGTGCTCAAAGCCTAAAAAAGATCTCCCAAAAGGAGGAAGATGAGTGTGGCAGGGGAAAGGTGGGAGGGAGCCAAGATCCACAGGGACAGCTCCTCTTATCTCCGACTGTCCTGTCATGCTCTCTAGACATGGCGGCTTTCTGAGGAGGCCCACAAGGGCTTTCTTAGGGAAATAAGGTTGATCTCTGTGGTCCCCACTTGAGTCAAATTGGCTTCTCTTCATCCTTTCTCAAACTTTCTGGTGTCCGTAAATTCTTTGAAGAGGAAGGAAATTAGGGAAGCCAAGATATTCACAGAAAAAAAGTTCAGCCCTTTCCTGATGGGCCCAGCCGAGATGTGATAGCTATCCTCAAAGCATAAATCCTGAAGGGTAGACATTTAGATACAGTAGCTAGGGAAACACGTGCATCGTGAGAGAGAGAGGGAGAAAGTGAGACACTGCACAGGGTCCCAGGTGACCACTCCCTCAGCCCACACATGGGGTGGGGCTGGCCCTGACTTTGCTACCCCAGCTTGCAAAAACCCCCACACCAGATGTACCCCAAATGCAGAGAGGACTCTGTAAAGGACCCTGAGCAGGAGGAATGGGGGGAGGGGGGGAGAGGAGCGTGTGGGATGTGTCTGATTATGGAAGCCATCTTAGACCATCTGCAGGAAAGAGACATGTCTGTCAACTTCGGGATTACACAGGGCCCCGCAGCACAAAGCAATGGATTTGAATATCAGCATGGAGAATTGTTAGGAAGGACCCGAGGCCACAGATCTATGCAGTCTGGAAGACACTCAGGCCTGTGGAGTAAGCCTTTCTCTTTGAAGGTTAGAATGTAAGTAAGAGTTTATCCTCTGGAGAAGGTCCACACAGTCCTTGCCAGAGCCCAGGCTACCTCACCCCTAATTTTAGCAATCCCCTTGCCCCAGTTATCTGTGGTCCTCACACCATTTCTTCTGCTTCCTTTGATGTTAGCTGACTCTAAGAACCCAAGGCCAGACACACTGCAGGAAGAGGCCCACTCAAAGCCTTCACTCCCCCATCTCACGGAGGCGAGAAGACGACATTTTTGAGATTGTGAAGGGAAGAACTGACTCCCAGCTTAAATTTAAATATGGCCTCTCAGGCTGAGGTGGATGACCTTGGTGCCAGTGCGCGTCTATCATCGGCCATTTGGCTCTTCCTTGCAAGATTTTGTTCACATTTATATGGTGTTATGAATGTGTAACCAAGGCTCAGCCTGTGACATTAGGAAGCAATGGGAGAACCTGGACAATGTCCCCCACCCCGCTATGGATATGACAACTCAGTCATTTTCCTCTCCCAAGAAACTGTTTCTGCTTTGGCTAAGAGATTTTTTTTTAAAGAAACCATAGGTTCAAAATTACCCTTTCGCCTCAAAAGTTAACCTCATGGAAAATGTGGCAATATTTCTATATTTTGAAAAAAAAATATGATGGTATCTGTATCTATATCCTGTTGCTTAAGACCTGATCTCTTACATACATGCATTTTGGTTTGGTTTTGTTTTAAATAATTAGGCAGGTTATTTGTGTGCTTGTGTGTGCACATATGTCTTTTCAACTTTTGTACTGCATGCATGTGCGTGCACGTGTGCATGTTCCTACAGGCCCACATGCACAGGGGGTGCCAGAGGTGAGGGCTGGAGGAGGTTGCTCAGTGGCTGTCCACTTTGTCTTTTGAGACAGAGTTCTCACCAGCCTGGAGCTCCTCCGTTTGGCCGCAGGCAAATCTCAGGGATCCATCTGTCTCTGCTCCCTGGTCCCCACCCCAGGCCCGAGATTACCAAGTAATTATTTGCAATCCAAGCTGTTTTGCATGGGTTTAATTCAATCCTCTTGCTTCTGCAGCAAGCTCTTTACTGCCTGAGAGATCTGTCCCTGCAGCCCTGGGTCTTCTTTTTAACCTCCTGGCTTCCCTGCGTAAGGAAAAGTGATAAGCTTAGGGAGCCAAGCCAAAAACACCAGGGTTCCTGCATCATTTGTTGGTCACAGTTTCTGTGCCCAGATTTTTCAATACCCCACCCCACCCCCTCAGACTGTGTCAAGGAACACTCTACAGTGAGGTGGAGTCCATTCAGACAGCGCAGAGAGGGGAAGAGCTTGGTTTTCTGGTTTTGGGGTTTTCTTTTTGAGCTAGCTGTTATTTGAGAAGTGTCAACACTGTGCCGGGAAGTCTGTTTTTAGGCCAAAGATCCTGCCCTCCTCTTCACCTTCCCCATGGGACCCCGGGAGCTCGTGGTCTACTTCATAAACATGTCCACAGTGCTTGAGAAAGAGTCACCAAGGGCCAGACATGTGCTGCTGCAGGCACTGCAATAGGGACGTCTGCGGTCTTAAACCCTGGACAAGATGAAGACACACCCCAGGTCCCCGCAGAGGTAGCCTTCCTTTTTTCCCATTGCCTCTTCTGCATCCCAACACAGGCGTCTCTGTCTGTTCCCTCCACCGGATCCCTGCCTCTCCCCCCTGGACACTGACTCCTGTCTGAGCCCCACAGCTAGGCTGAGGGACTGACTCAGAGATCAGACCTGCTTCAAGGGAACCTGACACTGGGAGGAGCTCAAAGATGGCACTACCTGGGACAATTCCTGCCCAGCAACAAGCACACATTAATAGGTCCACTCCTCCTGGCCTGACATTGCATGATCTTACATCCCTGTGGACAGGACACAAAAGCATCAAACAGATATGTTTCTCTAACACAATTCCCTGTGTTCAAACTTCTGCAAGAGAACGCTGCCTGGCTGAGGGTATGGTATCTTCAGGGCGGCAGGGGGAGGGGAGGCACAGGATATGGGTCCTTTTGCCCCATCGTGTACATTCCAAGAGACGGACAGAGGGCACAGAAAGAACAGAGTGGAGGGGAAAAAAAACCATTAGCTCCCAACGGCCTGTCCTATAAACAGAATGATAGCAGGG
The DNA here is from genome assembly GCF_000001635.26 of Mus musculus. Lineage (NCBI taxonomy): Eukaryota > Metazoa > Chordata > Mammalia > Rodentia > Muridae > Mus > Mus musculus. Next base: position 92,783,101 of record NC_000082.6, on the reverse strand, counting down.
AACAAGAAAATTACAACATTTAAATCTCAAATTATAGCCAAGAAAGTAACTAGTACCAGTCTTTCAGTGAGACAGGCTCACTTCCTCAAAGAGAGCTGTGATTACTACTGGTGTGTGTGTGTGTGTGTGTGTGTGTGTGTGTGCGCGCACACACACACACACACACATGCACTCTTGCAAATGTATTTACTGTGTAAGAGTAATACAGGCATATCTGTCTCTGTCTATCTGTCTCTCTGTCTGTCTGTCTGTGTCTGAGTAGTGTTGGAATTGAACCCAGGACCTCATGGGTGCCGGGCAAGCCTTTTACCACAGAACTCTATTCCCAGCTCTGTAATATAACTTCATCTGAAGATGCCAATGCGTTACTCAGTCTATCATTTGAATTTACCAAAACCAATACGAAGTTGGTTCCCAGGCCATTCGGTTCCACCCTTTGTGGTCACAGCTGGATGAGCTACAAGTCTGCTGGGAAGGGTGGAGCCCAGTGTGTGTGGGTCCCTGGGAAGTTGCGGTCCCCAGCCATGCTCGGGAGCCAGCCACTCCCCACTCCTCACCCATCCTCACACAGCTCTCCCAGAACCTGCTGTGAACCACATGAGGTCAAACTTCCTTTCCAGTCCCCAGGCCACCTGGTACCAGCCCAGAGCTGACTCTTGTGTCCTGTGCTTCCTGCAACCTGTTCATGGGCAAGGCTGGGGACAAGTCACCATCCCAGGCAGGAGAGCAGTCAGGGCCCCAGAACTGGCTGAGAGCTCAGGGTGGACGAGAGCAGAGGTGGCCAGCCATATCCAGGCTGGAAATTATTCCAGTTTTCCTGAGGTGGCTGAGGTGGCTTGCAGCTATCGGCTAATGAGGCTGTGAGAAGGATGTGCAGAGTGTAGTGGTAGAACACTCGCTCGGCATGCACAGGGTGTCAGAGGCAGTTCCTGGTGCGAAAGCAACCGCATCCAAGTCTTTATTAGTAGAAAAAAAATCACTCATTTCTATAAGGGATGTGACAATCTACGTAAATGCTTTACCCTTTTTGGCAAGCTTATAACATTCCTTCAATCATTTTATTCTGGTTTTAAACGTTGAATTGCCACTGTAAGGAAAGCAGCTCCCTTCCTTAAATGTTCTGGAACCCTGGATCAGCCCCACAGCTGTCAAAATGAGTTCCCTGCCTCATTGGATCCCTGGGGTCTCTTACATCCCTGTGATCATGAACTCTGCTATCTCCCCCCTTCCGAGGAAGTAGCCCTGTTTGTGTACTAACAGAGCTATGGGGAGCAGTCTGTGGCTAACCACTCCAGAAGCTATGGCTTTCCCCCAAATCACTTGCCTGGCTCCAAAGCATAGGGGAAAAAAAAATCATTGTTTAGAAATATTCAGGATATGGCAGTCTCTAGATGGTCCATCCTTTCGTCTCAGCTCCAAACTGTGTCTCTGTAACTCCTTCCATAGGTGTTTTGTTCCCAATTCTAAGAAGGGGCAAAGTGTCCACACTTTGGTCTTCGTTCTTCTTGAGTTTCATGTGTTTAGCAAATTGTATCTTATATCTTGGGTATTCTAAGTTTCTGGGCTAATATCCACTTATCAGTGAGTACATATTGTGTGAATTCTTTTGTGATTGGGTTACCTCACTCAGGATGATGCCCTCCAGGTCCATCCATTTGCCTAGGAATACACTAGCAAGATTTTGCTGAAAGGACCCAGATAGAGCTGTCTCTTGTGAGACTATGCTGGGGCCTAGCAAACACAGAAGTGGATGCTCACAGTCAGCTATTGGATGGATCACAGGGCCCCCAATGGAGGAGCTAGAGAAAGTACCCAAGGAGCTAAAGGGATCTGCAACCCTATAGGTGGAACAACAATATGAACTACCCAGTACCCCCCCCCCCAGAGCCCGTGTCTCTAGCTGCATATGTATCAGAAGATGGCCTAGTCCGCCATCAATGGAAAGAGATGCCCATTGGTCTTGCAAACTTTATCTGCCTCAGTATAGGGGAATGCCAGGGCCAAGAAGTGGAAGTGGGTGGGTGGGGGAGTGGGCAGGGGGACTTTTGGGATAGCATTGGAAATGTAAATGAAATAAATACCTAATAAAAAACAAAAACAAACAAACAAACAAAAAATATTCAGGAAAACAAAAATCCCAGAATCCCAGGGGCTGACAAGGAAGAAATTTGGGCATAAACTTTATTTATCCCTGGGCCTTTACTTCAGTTGAAAGAGAGAGAAGGAGGGAAGGAAAGACAGACAGACAGAAAGACAGAGAGAGAGAGAGAGAGAGAGAGAGAGAGAGAGAGAGAGAGAGAGAGAGAGAGACCCTGAAGCTAGCACAGAAGGCCATCTCCCCTGGGCTCCTGTCCTCTCTCAGATAACTCTGAGAAGGCAACTCCAATGAAAAGTCACTGAGGGACAGGTAACCCTCAGGGCAGCTTTGTTTGCCTTTAGACTTCCCAATCACCCCAAAATTATTCTTTCGAAACCACGACTTTTATTATCTGTCTTTAATATGGCCTGTGTCTCCATCATCTTTCCTTGCCCCTAAGTCCCTTTGCATGCATTTAATACTACCGTGTCTCTGAGTCACAACCACCAAGACACCAAGGTTCAATTTGGGAAGTTCGCCTGGGTTCGGGTTCCTCTGGAGGCTTGTCAAGCCCACATGTCTCCTCCCCAAAGATGCACCTTAGAATCGCACACAGGCAAGGAAGCAACGAGCACCTCTCCCACCAACCCGACACTTCCCTCAGGCCCCAAAGCTCTTCCAGGCAGGGAAAAGAAAACATGGTCCTTTCGGGGAACACTGGACCTGGCTGCCAACTCCCATAGAAGCTGGGCACCAGGAGACTGTGTTCCCTCCTGCCAAGGTCAAAGCAGGCTGCCTGCAGCGTCATCCGTTTTATTGCTGGACTTGAGGTGGAGAAACCAAACTTGTAAAGGCCCCTCTGGCCACAAGTTGGCCTGCCCTGTGACCCCAGCTGGACATTCTGACCACTGACTGAAGTGTGAACCAAGACTTCCAAGAGGGCATGCCTGAGCATGTGACCATCACGTGGCCTAGGTCACTCAACGTGTGAGCTCTGTCTTGTTTAATTTTTTCTCATCTTTTGGAAAGTGGACTTATTTTATTGCCCTGTTACTATCTGAAATTGTAACATATCTGTTGACTGGCACGTGGCCCTCTGTAGTATGTTACCTACATGGGGTGTGTCCTGCAATCAGGCTTTCTGCCTAACCTATCCTTCGTGTCTAGAACCACAGCAGACTCCAGGGACTCCTATGGGACTCATGTGTTCTTTGTTGTTGTTGTTGTTGTTGTTGTTGTTGTTGTTGTTTTGTTTGAGAAATTGAGATGCCAGAAATTGAGATGAACTGCCCAGCACTAGACCATCACCTGGGTTCTTGGCTTTTGCCCTGATTTGCTGGAGCTGCCACCTATACCAGAATTAGTGAAACTATCAGTCTCTCACACCTTAGTATGAACTAAGAGGTTATCCCAAATGGGATGTAGAACAATGAAGGTCACCGCAGGGGCTCTGAGTGCGCCAAACTGGTTCTTCTCGCTGTTCTGAATAAAATCTATTGATATTATCCTCTTTGAGCTAGGGAAGACAGGTGCTCCAGCTCTTTTCACAGGGTCTTGAAGGTGTCCTGCCTGTGGTCAGCTACTAGATGAGAATGAAGCATCCCTTGACACACCCAACTGCATATTCAAGGGACTGTCACATGCAGAGTGTCAAAGGCATGAGATGGCATGGCAGGTGTGGGAGAAATCTGTCCAAAGCAAATCACAGGGTGTTGAATCTCCATTTCTTAGCTCTACAGCCCAGGGAGAAGTAGGAAATTTGTCCTCTGTAGAAATCACAAACAACAGGTCACAGTCTCTTGGTGCAGGTGGTCACTCATCAGTAGGACCCAGGGGCCTAGGCAGAAGGAGTTTAGTAGCTGGGGAGGAAAGGAGAAGTCCCAAAGACAGGTTCAGGAAGACTCTAAAAGCAGTAGGTGATATCACAGTGCTCAGCAGAGTGGACCTGGACCAGCAGGAGTCCAGCCTCAGTCAGGGATCTCCTTTGCTTGCCTGTGCTCCACTGCTCCTCCTTAGAGAATTCCAGTCAAGTCATGACCAGTAGTTCCTGGAGCACACTGGGAAACTCCTGCCAGAGCAGAAGAAGGGGCCAGCAAAAATCATCTCATCCCATCTCAACGGAATCCAAACCCTGGTCTGTGACTTCAGGGCCACCCCTGAATCTAGTGGTGCTCCTTGGGGCTCTGCCTCATGGACCAAGCCCATCCACAGCACAGCACCTTCCAGGCCCCGCCAAGAAACCTTGTTCATTTGTTACTTGTTTGTTTGACCTTTTCTTTGTGATGGGTTTAACGGAATTCCCTTCTATGCCGAAAATCTTAAGCAGCTCTCTGTTCATTCTTTGTTACTGCCTTTGTTAAGATAAACTCAGTCTCCCTCCTGTCCTCCTTCTCCCCCTCCCTCCCTTTCTTCTTCCTTTTTGGTTTTATGTGAATTTTTGTTAATGATGTCAGACTTCAAAGGAAGTGTTCCAGCCATTTCTATCCCAACAGACTTGGGCCTGGAATTCGGTCTCTGTCTTGGTGAAAGCACTATGTTGCTAACACGTGTCTCACCTCCGGTTGACTCTGGCCTCTGTCTCCCCTCTGTCACACAGCAAAGCCTCTTCACTTTCTCTCGCCCTGAATTACTGTCAGGAATCAGCAGCTGTCCCTGTGCCAGACCCTGAGCCCCAGTGACTTCATTCTTCCCTGCTGTCCCAACACTAATCTCCCTGCTCCCTGCCTGTGTCAGCACCTTGAGCCCCTGGCATGCCTGGCTTTCCTCAGCCATTGCCCAAATGATTCTCTTCTCGCTCTGTCTGTCCCCGAAGGCCCGGCCACAAGGTGGATGAAGCCAGAGCTAATTGAATCTTTGGGTGATGATTCACAGAAGTAAGCCTGACTGTCTGACCCAAAAAACCACACAGTGGGGAGTTTAGAAGCCAGCAGTCAAAACAGCCTTCTGGGTTCAGCCATTGATTGAAGTTCAAAGGAACACAGATGGAAGTCAGTAATGACGAGGGTGGGCCCGGGAAACACACTTACCTGGGCATGAAGCCTCGTGGGTGAGGCTTCCCAGGCCTTTAAATCATGCTAGTTGCACTGGGACTGGCTTCAAGGACAGTGTGGTCCACTGGGTGGGGCTTACTGGCTAGGTAGGGAAAAACTGGGTGGCCAGGTCCTCCATGGCTGTAACAGATCACCACAATAGGGTGTGTGAAAATAACAGAAATTTGTTCCCTCACAGTTCTTGGGTGTGGAAGCTCCAGGTCAAGGTATCATAGACTGCCATTCTTCTCCAGTAGAGAACAACTCCCCCTGCTGCTTCCCAGGTCTGGGGGTCCAGACAGCCACTGGTGCATCTCATTTAGATTCTAGCTGCCTGCATGCTTGTGGTCCTTGCTTCTGTCTTCATGGTATGCCTTCCCTTGAACTCCTGTGGATCTCCTTTTTGAAAAAGATATTGGTCACTGACTTTAGCATCAACCCAATTCCCTGCGACTGCTGCCAGGGTCACCACATCCATAGAGAGCTTATTCTAAAAGGAGTCTTAAGCCAAGAGCCCTGGGAAGACCTGACTATTGGGGAGATGACAAGCAAGGACCCCAACTCTCTTTACTGGAGAGATGACAAGAGCCGCAACTCTCTTGCTGCATCACCCATGGGCTCTCCTGAATCCGTCTTTTGGCACTAACAGTTGCCAGTCTCGATTTTGGAACCTCTTACAGGCTACGTGGTGATACTTGGTGCCAAATCTTGATCTTTCCCCTTTCTTGATGAGGCTGTGCCTGCCTTTGATAAGTGACAAGAGGCATGATGGGACTTGAAGGAGAGAGCGGTGGGAGTTAACCCGGTGCACCTGGAGGAGAGGACTAGGTTCTAAGAGCTTAAGGGATGGATCCAAAGACTTCCCTAACAGAGACCAACGGACACTTGTAGAACATATCACACCTGAGGCCATGCTGTAGAATGAAATGCTAGATAGGGCAAAATGACTGCAATCCTATAACACGGGAGCGAGATGACCCCCCTCCCCCCCCCCCCCCGTGAGGAAGGACAACCACCCCACTGAGGATGAACTCAGGAGCCCCATAGGACACTGAGACCCTCCTGCCTCCTTCCAACATTTAAAACCAGGGCAGGATAGGGGTGGGTGGGTGAGGGAGTGGCTGTCCTCGGAATGTCTTCCTTCATCACAGGCTAACTGCTTTCAGAGCAGATGCAGTACTATCTCCACGAGATCATGTTCTGGAATGTTCCTCTACACACACACACACACACACACACACACACACACACACACACACACACTCCTGCCTTCTTCCTCATTCCTGATGACTGCATTCGCCATCCTTGCAGGCTCACTGCCGGTCTCCATGACGACACCTATGATCCTCTTTGTTCAGCCATGATGCTCCTAGACCCTGGCCTTGGCCACAGGACAAAACTTTCCCCATCAACCCAACCACAGCTCCCTGCTCCATGAATCTGCTGTGAGCCATGGTGGCTGGGCTGTGAAAAGGCGAGGGGCCTTTCTATGGATCGTTCCTATTAACTAACTCCATCCATCTCCCCTCAGACTTCTTTACCTTCTTGAATGATCAATGGGTGCTCAAACTTGCACTCAGAATGGGTGCTGCAAACTGGTGTGCTCCACACGCCTCCTCTCCTTCCTTTCCTTCCCTCTCCTGGATTTTCTCTACCAGCTAGGCATTGCTCTGGTCTGCAAACACCTCCTTTCTGCCTCTGCTGTTCCTTCAGGTCTCCATCTTAATTGTCTCCCTTCTCCTATCCCTTCCTCTGAAAGGTTGGTTTATCTCAACCATCTTTCCTATCCAGACATCACAGTTGGAACCAAGGCAGTGGGGTCTCTCCCACGGATAAGCTATATGGCTGACTGTGCAATTCTAAGGGTTGATAATACCTGTTCACCCTCTCCACATGATACACATGCACAGGCAAGCAACACACACACACACACACACACACACACACACACACACTCACACACACACACACACACACACACACACACACACATCTTCTGACTTTATAATTAAATCCTGACTGACCTGAGGAATCCAGTAAGAGCTATCCTCCTGTAACAGGCACCTTCTTTGCTTGGGTGAGCATGTGATAGAAGGAGGTTGTATTTAATGGTCCATTCCTAGAAAGCTGTGTCTAGTATGTAGCAGAAGACACTGTTTATGTCATGTGGGAAAAGGTATAGATCATGCACTATGAGTTAGCGGCAAATGTGCTACCTGCATAAGACTAGGCCCGACAATATTTCATCATGGAACAGGGAATAAGAAATTGATGAAGGTAAATTTTTTGCTAGAAGAGAAAAGATGTAGAAACTTGGAGTTAGGGCACCAGCTGTGCGTTCATCCATCTGACGAAGGGAACCAAGCAGAAGGACCAGAGGATGAAGCAGTGCCTCTCCTCCTGTGACTACCTTCCTCTGCTCAGCATGGCCCAAACCACCTCTCCTGGGAGCTCCACCTCCCTTTCCAGGGGCATGGTGGTTGGGCAGCTATGGTAGGACCCACCCTTTAGGAAGTCTGACCCAGTATCATCCCCATTTGAAGAATAGAGACTGGATAGAGGACCTAACTATGCTCATGACTTTGAGACTACACCCACCAAAAGCCCACGTCTCAGAAAGTTTACAGTCCCAAAGAAATAGACTCATCGTGTAACTCAAGCCAGGCTCCTGTGGTGAAAGATTTGGAAAAGAGGGGAAAAGCCCATTGACAGGATTGTTTGGATATATGAACAATTAAACCAAGTGGATACATGAATTGGCCAGCACACGCCTTTAATCCCAGCACTTGGGAAACAGAGGCAGGTGGATTTCTGAGTTCGAGGCCAGCCTGGTCTACAGAGTGAGTTCCAGGACAGCCAGGACCACACAGAGAAACCCTGTCTTGAAAAACAAAAACAAAAACAAAAACAAAAGCAAAAGCAAAAACAAAAACAAAAACAAAAACAAAAACAAAACAAAACAAAACAAAACAAAACAAAAAAAGAGTTCAGTGATGAGCAAAACAAAAAATTAGTGTTCTCCAAAATTCCATAGCTTAGGTAGACCTAAATCTTAGCAAAATCTGGTCATTAGTAAATCCTCAAGTAACATGAAAAATACACATCAAATTAATAACAGCGTCTTTTCAGACTCTCTGATAAACATCCAAGAGTAAAGAAACCTGTTCTTGGCTGAGTCCCCATCTGTTAAAGCACTGACTGTCCGCACTCTACTTCTCAAACAGGTCTTCAGCCTTTACACTACTGCCTACATGCATCCCTTGAGAGCCATGTAGTGTGTGTGTGTGTGTGTGTGTGTGTGTGTGTGTGTGCTTGCAAGTGTGTTGTTGAAACTGGATTTCTCAAAGAGGCCTGGGGCTTGATGTTCACTCTTTCTGTCTCTACCTGCCCATAATTAGGATCTCAAGTATCCACCATCACATGTGGCTTTCCACGTGGATCTCATGTGTCCACCATCACACGTGGCTTTCCACGTGGATCTCATGTGTCCACCATCACATGTGGCTTTCCACGTGGATCTCATGTGTCCACCATCACATGTGGCTTTCCACGTGGATCTCATGTGTCCACCATCACACGTGGCTTTCCACGTGGATCTCATGTGTCCACCATCACACGTGGCTTTCCACGTGGATCTCATGTGTCCACCATCACATGTGGCTTTTCATGTGGATCTCATATGTCCACCATCACACGTGGCTTTCCACGTGGATCTCATGTGTCCACCATCACACGTGGCTTGAGGTGATTTGCATCATACTTAACTTGGGTGCAGGGGATTGGCCTGAGGTTCTCATTCTCATATAACAAGGATTTGGGGAAGTACCTCTAGACCCCTGCCTCCCGGATCCTCATTCCTCAGTATGATAGCAAAATAAAATTAACATCTCTCAGTATCTAAAAAATAGCATTTTGCCACTGCCAAAATTAAAAGCGTCGCCTTTGCAGCCTTTGGCAGCACTTGGAACTCCAAAGGAAGCAGCTATTTTTCTCATTTTAGACTGGTATGGAAGGCAAGGAGTTCAAACCAAGTCCCCCGACGTGTTATTTCAGCCCCTTCTCCATTTTTGGAAGCTGGGTGGCTGTTGATCTGAGGAAGGGGTGGGCCCTTCCAAAGCCTCCTTGTGTTCTCCTTTGATATTTTAGCTTCGTCATCACAGCTGACAGTTCTGCTGACGGGGTACCTTTTTAATGATAGAGTTGGAGCTTAAATTTCCGCCTACGTCTTTTCTGAGTTGGTGACCTAATTGTAGCCGATCTTTCCAGTAGAAATATTTACTTGTTAACCTCAAGTTATTCCTGGGCTCAGCTGAAATGAAACAAATTGCTTTTTAAGCTGACGATTCCAGGTTCTGCTTCTCATTTTCCACTTCTGCCTGCCCGCTTTTCCATGTAAGTTTTATCTGCTACCTATAAACCATGAAAAACAAATTATTCCATTCGAATCTTTGGAAAAGGCTCCTGGTTGACACAAAATCGCAAGGTCTGATACTTTTTTCTTGTTTGGTGTTTCTGGAAAGGAGGTCTTCTTTGAGGGAGAGTTAACTTTCCATCAGTAACAGGGAAAATGTTTCTCTCAGGATAACAGAGAGGGCTCCACGGGAAAATCTCAGCTTAGTAACATCTGCCCAGCCAAGTCTTCCCTTCTAGGCTTTCTTCAGTGGCCATGCTAGTGACTTTTCTAGTTGATGTGGAAGATCTGACAGGAGCAAGTCGAGGGAGCGTTTATTTTGGCTCACAGTTTGAAGGTGCAATCTATCAAGTCAGAAAGCCATGATGGCTGGAGCTAAGGATGGTTGGTTTCATCATGTCCACAGTCCAAACGCCGAGAGAGACAAAAGACAGTGCACACATAGCTTACTTCTCCATGGTGACTCTAAATACCGTCAAGTAGACAATACAGATAACCACCACATCACCCATAATATCATCTCATTGATGATGAACCTTCCCATAAGGCAGGAAGACGCGAAGTAGGACAGTGAAAGACCATGGGCCAAACTCAATCTTTTATTTATTTATTTATTTGTTTATTTATTTATTTATTTATTTTTGGTTTTTCGAGACAGGGTTTCTCTGTATAGCCTTGGCTGTCCTGGAACTCACTCCGTAGACCAGGCTGGCCTTGAACTCAGAAATCCGCCTGCCTCTGCTTCCCAAGTGCTGGGATTAAAGGCGTGCGCCACCACTGCCCAGCCAAACTCGATTTGAAATGGCTTTTTAGACCCGAGTCTTGTTTCAGTGCGTCAGTTATTATAGGTACCAACTACCTCGCCCTCGTGTCTTTACAGTCTGTATATGGCTCCGGACAAACCAGCTCCAGGATTAGCTGCTGCACTAGCCTGGCCTTTCCCACGGGCTTGCATAGATATTTTCATATATTTTGGTCTCTTCCTTTGTGTGGCTTTCCCTAGGGAGCCTCGTGAGTTCTTATCTAAAAGCAAAATAATATTAATAAGTGGTTTCAGCACTTAACCTTCAGATCACAGAAAAAGAGTGATATCCAGAAAGGTCCAAAGCACTCCTCAGTAGAGATGCTAAGGTCAGGGTGATGCTCTGGGCCGTAGATGCTGTTCATACATCGCAGTGTGTGTGTGTGCTAATGCTTCATGTGCACTGAGTCAATGCATCTGACAACTTGTTAAGCCGGTATTGTAATCCTATCATAGCGTAAGTAGAACTCTAGGCCAGGTGCTGTCAGGGGCAGACCTGTGCTCAGGACAAGGGAGCCTGTCCACAGAGCTCTAGTAGGTGTGACTAGCGCTCTCTCTCTCTCTCTCTCCTCTCTCTCTCTCTCTCTTTCTCTCTCTCTCTCTCTCTCAGTTCTGCCCTTTGTACTCTCTCTATTCTATTGTTTGGGGAGCAAGAGGAGAAAGGACTGCAAATAGCAATTCAGCCCACCTTTTCACAACCTACATTTTTCATGTCTCTAAAAACACATCATCAGACCATGATCAAATGAACTTCAGAACAGATGGGAGCTGAAGCCAGATGTCGATGCTGAATAGATTACCAGATGATGGTGGATTGCGTGATAGCTAGCCATGTTTCAGTAAACAGTAGATCTCATGTGTATAATGGTGGTCTCTTGAGGTTGTGTACTGCCCAGCAATGCCAAATCTGTCTTGCCTTGTACAACTACACCCTATGACACTCGCTCAAGAATGAGATTTCCCTAACAGCACATATTTCAGAACATATCCCTGTTATTAAGAGATCTGTTACTCTATATATCTTCAGGGAAGGTAATCAAAATATCAGGGTACAGATAGGTAAAATACAATCAAGGACGGCAGCCAAACAAGGAGAAATATCCCCCTCCAGGCAGACTGGATGCTGGTCTGGTGGTTTGATATTAGCATCTATTTGTCCAGGTCTGTCTGAAAATAAATCATCACCTCTAAGCCACAAATGTACCTGTGTCATTCCCCAATAAATCACTTGGCTGAACACAGTGCAGACTTTTCTCAATAAAGGTAGTTGAGAATTGTAATTATGCAGAATGCTTGGCACTAGCCTCTGGATTATCAACCTATGCAAACAAACAAACAGGGGGAAAAAATATTAACCAGTAAGACAACGACTTACAGGAAAGGCTCAAGAGGATTCCCCAGTGGATAAATAACGCTTAAAGCGTGTCTCGAAGCAGAGATTCTGGATTCTTCTGTCATCTCTGAGGCTGTAGGGTCACGGGAGACATCCCAGAATATTAGCAATGGTCCTGACTCCTCAGCAGCTCCAGTTATCCATGCGTAGCTGAAGATCTCAGAACTGGAAGCTCAGCCCACAAGGACGAAAATCTGACCCTCGTCAATACAAAGAATGGTAATCTGTCTCCTGGAATACAAGGAGCCTGCCTGGCTCGGCACAGACCAAAGTCCCGTTCTGTCTGAAAATTCTGGCAAGGGAGACTCTGAGGTCACTGAAACATTTTTCTCTCTTTTTAAATGTTTCATCCGGGTGGCTCAGGAGAACATGTCTCTGGACACGAAAAATGAGTCCTCAAGAAGACGGAGACTTAAATAATAGGCAGCTCATGGTTTATCAGAGCTGGCAGAATTTTCCGTCTATCCGTTTAAGCTATTCTATGGCTGTTCATAAATGCTGGGATTTTGTTGCCTGGATCTGGCTCACAAGTGAGCAGCAAAGATCAGGGAAAAAAATAACTGTTGCTTTCGGACTGGGAAAAACAATCGTGAAAAGCATGAAAGTGTGGCAGACACATGACGAGACAAAGCAAAACAAAATAATGCTCAGGGGATGGAGAGATGGCTCAGTGGTTAGGAGCACTGGATGCTTTTCCAGAGGACCAGGTTTGATTCCCAGAACCCACACGGTTGCTCCCAACTGTCTGTAAACCCATTTCCAAGGGATGTGACTCCTTCTGGACCTCAATGGGCACTCTACAAAAGTTATACACAGACATCTGAGCAGACAAAACACAAAGCAATCATAAACCAGTCTTCTTTCAAATTACTAATGCTTGCCCAGGCATCTTGTTGCTCGCTCGAGTTTAAAAAGAAAAATCCTTAAGTCTGACAGTATCTTTTTCCCTCCTGAAAAAAAGTATAGATAATAGCAAAAGTATAAATTAAGAACTGGGTTTCTGTTCTGTACTTACAGGCAGTCAGTCAAAAGGGAGACATGTCCATTTCTGCTGCTTTTAAGTACCATAACACCCCCACTCCTCTGCCCACATGGGTGGCTGACTGTGGAATTCTGTGGAAACCCAGCAGAGCAGAGCCCTCATCCACAGTAAGTCCCTGCTTATTGAGAATGTTTTCACAGAGGACGCATCTGGCGTGAGGCATTCCCTAGACCAGGAAGACGCTGGGTATTTTCGGTGTTGCCTTGTGGGCTCACAACAAAACTTTAGAGTAAATGAGGGCCTGGCAGCGTGTCTTCCATAACTTTGGGCCAGGTGAGAATATTATTCAGACAGACACCGAATCTAGGCTATGCAGTTACAGGTTTACAGTCTGGTAGTACTAGTGTGTTTTCCTGCATCTTCATTGATTGCAGTGTCTTAGCCTAGAGTGAAGTTATGTCTGCTCAAACCCACAACAAATATCTAACTACCCCAGCTCTCAAATGCTTGTGTTGTAATGGTGGCTCAAAGTCCATTTAGGGGTTGCATCTCAGCCATTCTTCCCAGCGAAGCAGCCAGCAATAACTTGGGCACAATGAACCATCCGATTAGAACTTTGGCTAATGGATTGGAGTCAATGACTTGACTAAATTGACCAGATTGGCAACTGGCTCAGAACTTATATTCTCAGCTCCAGATCAAAGATGACCCTTTAGAGATGGGTTTCAGAGGATGCTTCTTAGCATACAAAATCAGCAGCTTTTCCAATAAATAGGCCTCCAACTTTAGGTTATTGAGAAATAACAACACTCCTGTCTATCAGCCTCATGTCAATCAAATCTCCATTCCTGGGAATAATGAATGATTGATCTTTGGGAAGAGTAGGGGATTCAACAGTAGGTGGATCCTGAAACTTTTCCAATATTTTACTTCATTTTGAACACTAAAATGCATATTAATAGAAAACATGGGTATTTATGCTTTTGGAATACTTAGTAAATCCCTTGTGATTTAGGCCCAAATTCTCTTCCAAGATTTACTTTCTGCAATTCTTCACTATAAACACTCCACTCCAGTGCCTCTCACATCCCTGTTCTTCCCAGCCTGTGTCTCTTCCAAGACTCTCTTTCCTCTTCCTGAACTCCAGGATGCTTCCGTCTTCTTCAGAGCCCCAAATGCTACTGCCTTACAAAGACGTTTCAGTCTCTGACATCTCTACCCTCCTGCCTTCAAAAACGGAAATGATCCTTTCTCTCCCCTCCTCCCCTGCTCCTCTTTTCCCTCTCTCCCTCTCCCCTCTTCTCTCCCCACCATCCCTTTCCCCATAGAGCTACCTGTAGGAGATCCCAGGGTACTCGGCAACCCTTACCCAGATGTTATGGCTTTAAGTGTATCTTGTAGTATGCTTGACAAGTTAAAAAGTTTCTGTAGGACAGAAATTTGGCAAATAGAAGGAATGAAGTCAAAATCTAGAGGAATTTTCCCCTACCATTGATCAACTGGTTGGTAATCTATTTGGTGTAGGTAGAATGTCAACAGTCTGAAAATCTGAAATACTCCCAATCCAATATCATAGACCTGCCCTGTCTTACGTGAAAACGCCAAACATTTACTGAGTTGAAATGCATGTGTCTGGAAAATATCACATTGTAGTGTTTAGGATTTGTCAGCTTCCCACCACCTAGAATCACCTGAGAGGAGAGCCTCGATTGAGGGACTGTCTAGATCAGGTTGGCCTCTGAGCATGTCTGTGGGAACTGTCTCGAGTGGTAACTAATGTCAACCCCTCTGGGCGGCACCATTCCCTAGGTAGGGGGTTCTGCACTGCGTAAGATGCTGGGTGACTGCAAACACCAAGGATGCATATGTTCTCTCTTTTCTCCTGGCTGTGGGTGTGGTGTGACTAGCTGCTTGGGTTCCTACCTTGGACTTTCTCAAAATGGCCTACTGTAACTTGGAGCTGTAAGCTGAGGAAACCCTTTTCTCCTCAAAGCCACCTTTGGTCAGGGTATTTTCCATAGCAGTAGAAATGATACTAAGACAAAAATGAAATTACTATCAGCCTGTGTATACAAGGAGAAATAAGTAAAATTCGTGCTTAGATTTGGGTCTTAAGTCAGTCCTAGATACTTCATTATATATACACAAATCTTCTAGATATAAAGAATCCAAAGCACTTTTGCTTCCAAGTATCTCAGGTAAGGGGCATTAGCCTGTACTATACCTGCATGCTTTCTCTCTTAGTGTGTGGGCAAGCCATCCAATTTCTAAGAGCTTAGCTTCCTTGTCTGTAAACTCTCAAGATTCATTCTAAGAATGTGGCAAGTTCATGTACGTGCTGCAGGGCAGACACTTAAAGCACGGAAATTCGGGCATGTGTGATGTCACCACCCTTTGCTTTAAAATGTTTCCCTCCATGCTTTCAACAACTGAGCTACAAAAACAGATTTATTAATGGATTCATTAGCATAAACGAGAGGCCAATCACCTTAGCTATTTTTGTATGGTGTCAATAGCTCTCTTCCTTTAATAATAATTTTAAAAGTCTGACTGTTTGAAAGATCTTTCCAAGGAGTCCTGAGAGAAGAGGAGGCAGACAGAAACGCGTAAGGCCCTAGAAAGCTGAGGTTGCTGTCATCTGCACCCCATTTCATGCCAACCTCATCTTATTCATGTTCTACCCTCCTTTGACCCCAAGATTTCAGGTCTGGGAAATAGAACCAAATGGAACATGAAAGCTGAAACGAGACCCAGCCACACACGGCGAGCCCTCTCTGTCTTCAAGTCAAAACTTGGCTGAACCACAAAGGTTCACCTGGTTTTGAGTAAAAAAACCACACTGAACCACCTTTTTTTTTTCCTTCTTCATGGTTTCAGTTTGAAAATGAGGTTTCATGCAAAGTCTGCCCCAGTTTCAGAAGTGCTCCCTTGGCAGAGCTTGGGCACAGCTTGAGCTAATATGGACTGGGCTTCGTTGGCACCTCGGGTCAGCCAGCATTGAGGGGGTGCTTCTGAGTCTGCCTGTGAAGACCCAGGGCTTGAGTAGCTTCGTTTCTGCAATGATTTACACGACTGGGAAACATCAAGCATGGAAAGAAGAAGCATCAGGAATTAGTTCATCTCCTTGCTCATGGATGTTTCCAAGGGCAACGACAACAAAATGAAAATGAGCTTGTTCTAAAAGTTCCGCATGCAGAAGGAAGCAGAGAAGAAATCTGCAGTCATTCTGAGAATAATCCAGGCTGAGACCCCAAGTCTTCAGTATCCCTGAAATAGTGAAGATGGACAAACTTTAGGAGCCCCCACAAACGTGGACTGACACAACACCAGTTTTCCCTCCATGGGAGGAGTGTGTGCAGAGAGGGGTGGGTGTTCACACAGGTGCCCAGGAGGTCAGAGGTCAACTCTTGGTGTCACTCTTTCAGAGATACCGCATCTTGTGTTTTGAGACAGAGTCTCTCTCTCTGGGACATAGAACTAAGTAGGCTAGGTGGGATGGTCAGCAAGCCCTAGATCTGCATGGCTCCACTTCCCCAGTGCTGGGATCACGTGTGGACCAGCACGCTTGACGTTTTGTGGGTTCTGCTGGTCAAACTCAAGTCTTCAGACTTTCACAGCAAGCAGTTTATTGACCGAGCCATCTCTCCCACCCTTCACTGGGGATGCTCTGGTGTGCAGAAACATGAGAAAGGATGTGTTGAGACTGCCACAAGGCATTGATTACATTGAAAGCTTCTAGGGGAAACGAACGGCTTATTAAAAATAGCTCAGCCTTGTGGTGATGTAAAAATCCAGACACAAATATTCTCCACATATGACTCTACTGGATCCAGTTCCTGGAGAGAGTATGTGAGGTCAAGGAGCTTGTAAAGGCGGACATCTGGCAATTTGTCCATCTTTTTCACCCACAGACAAAACCTGCACCCACCTGTGCACTCTGAGGTCACGGGTGCCACAGTGAGAACGTCTATCAGGACACTGGGGGACAAGGACGGAAGCCTCCCACATCTGTGCCCTCCCTCTGCACAGATCCACACCAAAGAACCTAGGAAGAAAGACTTACAAGGGGCTGACATCCAGCAAGCTAGCAAATCTGTCCGCGTCAGGACTCAGTCTGGGCTATACTGGTTTGGGAGACTCGCATGAAAAATACAAGGTTTGACGATCTTTCAGAGATTTAAGTCAGTGAGTCTAAGGGAAGAACTCAGGAGGTGAGAGCTGACTGATCACTACCGTAAAGTCGTATTTAATGGCAAGACCCAGAAAATCGCTGAAAGTGAAGTGGGTCAAAGGTAGCCCCAGGCTCCTCAACCCACGGGTTTAATCTTTGAGGCGACATGAGACAGCTTGGGAAGGTTGGTGAAGGGTGGCTGCACAGTCTGAGCTCCACCAGCAGCAAGGTGAACTCTCATCATTCTGCAGAACTGATCAATACAAAATCCCAGACCACTTTTCCCTTTAAGTACAAACTCATGTCTTTACTCGCCATTGAAGTCTATAGTCTATAATAAATAAGGCAGATGCATAAACACCGGCTCTACACAAGATTGATCGGGGGAAATGTTATAGTTTCACCATAGACTCACTGTGGAAGTCTTCTCAATAGCCAGTGTCCTTGGTAAGAGGCCACACAGTTTATGTCACCAAGGAACAAACAAGACTTAGATTTCCAACTCGTTTTAGGAACATGTGTTTGCTTTGGGGTGTTTCATTTGTTTTCTCTTTGCGTGTGACAACTGTCTTTATGTAGAGAATAAAAAGGGTCAAATGGGGCCAGTAAATAGAATTGATCTCGCATGCAGAGGCGTCTTGGCACAGAGCCAAGTAAGAACTTCTACTTATTTAATTATGATGGAATTGGGAGATCTTTTGTTCTAGAGTATTGATGTGGAGCCCAAAACCAAATGTACATCTCCCTATACACACACACACACACACACACACAGAGAGAGAGAGAGAGAGAGAGAGAGAGAGAGAGAGAGAGAGAGAAAGAAAGAGAGAGAGAAATTAACACTGGGCTCTCTAATTCAGTATGTTATGAATATCTGAAAGTCCAAGCAATAGACAGTGACATTTCCATTTTTACTGGTGAAAATGAACTAATCTGGGTATTACTAACGTGAATGAAGCACAGAAAGAGCCAAGCAGCGAGACGTAAAAGTGTCACATGATGCTCAATGATAGACTGCTAATGAGTTTAGGGGAAAGTATTCTAAGCCATAGTTAGGAGATTAAGGTCTGTAAGTGATCCTACCAGCACGCAATGGGTCATTAATGATGTCCCAGAAGTGGCTCTTTCAAGAGAGCCCGTCGGCTCAGTGGCTGCCTCATCTGGGCAGCCACAGAAACCCTTCATAAAGCACTGGTGAACCACACAACATGTCGTTATGCTTGTTCTGTAAAATACGTGGTGCTTGAGGTTTGATTGCAGCAATCGGGGGCCTCAGGGAAGAGGTGCACCTCCCTGCCCTGCCGCCGGCTCTTATCTTCATGTCTCCTGCTCTCTTGCTGACTGAGCTCTAACTTCTGATATACCCAGCTTCTTCCTCAACTCAGCCAAGACAAAACACTCACCTCCCCCTCAACAAAGACTGTGTTTGAGCACAGGACGTGAGGTACACATGAAGGGCCATGGAAGGATAGGTGGGATGTGAATGGAGTCGGGGTTGGGTAGATGCTGGATACATGATAGGTAGATGATGAGTAAAAAGGGTAATAATGTGCCATCAAAGTGGCCAAATGATAAATGTGAAGGTTTGAATGACTATGTGGGAGGCTCCCATAGACTTGTATGTTTGAATGCGTGGCTCCCAGTTTGGTGGACCATTTGGAAAATATAAGAAAGTGTAGCCTTGTTGGAGAAAGTATGTCACTGGGCATGGGGGGACAGGTTGAGCTTTGAGGTTTCAAAAGTCCACAGCAGGCTTACCCTCCCAACCCCCTTCTTGCTACCTGTGGACCTGTATGTTTAAGCTCCTAACTACTGCTCCAGGTCCGTGCTTGCCTGCCACCATGCTCCCTGCCATGATGCCCATAGACTCACCCTCTGTAACTGTAAGCAAGGCCCGAATTAAATATTTCCTTCCATAAGCAGTATTGGTCGTGATGTCTCTTCAAACCAACAGAATAGTAACTAACTATAATAGTTACTATTATACCTAGTGATAATACATTATCACTAGATATAATATAATAAGATGATATACTTCCTTAAAATACTTTTTTAAAGATTTATTTTTATGTAAATGTGTGTTTTGCCTGCATGTATGTCTGTGCATCATGGGCAAGCAGGGCCTGCAGAAGCCAGAAGAGGAGGTCAGATCTCCTTGGAACTAAATCAATGATCACATGATCAATAAATACTCTTAACCCCTGAGCCATCTCTCCAGCACCATCTTAAGCTAAATTTTAAAAACCAACTTTGTTATGATTACAAGTATTCTGGAGTTAACAGACTTCCAGATCTCAGCCTCTCATTGCTCATTTATTATTCAGACTCAATTAGAGGAAGTTAAGGAATGCCAAGTTCCATGGTGCCTCTCTCAAGGCTAGGCTTTGATTGGCAACCACCGTGTATTTGGATAGACATCCTTTGCTGGGAAGAGCAGAGTCTGTCTTCACAGCTCCACACTGTGTTACTGAGTCCATCCCCACTGTGCGTCAGTTCAACACAGGGCACCCACGCACATACTTTTGTTTTTACATTCATACTTTTTTTTGACACTTCTTTATTTATGTGTATGTGGCAGGGGTACATACACCATGGTGTGCATAAGGAGGTAAGAGGGCAACTTGAGTTGTTTCTCTCTCCATGTGGGGCCCAGGGATCAATCAGACTCAGGTTAATTGAGCTTGGTGGCAGGGGCCTTTACCCACTGAAACATCTCACTGGCCCGAGACTTCTATTTTAATTAATCTCTTAGATCCTATGTCCTCATGTATACAATTGTGATAAATGATATTTATGTAATTTTATAAGATTGAAGTGATTGAGTAGGCACATAAATATATGTGTATATGATAACATAGATGATATATATGCATGTATATGATACACACACCTACACACACACCTCTATTTACCAAAAGCCAGTCTGTCACTGATCTGATACCAAGACCCAGAATTATCTAAGCCTTTCCATCTCTGGCTTTCTCTTTACATTTTGAAATAATCTGAACACACAGAGAACTTACAATAATGATGCAAAGACCACCTCTGTTCAGACTGGCCAAACGTTCACAAGCGCGGGATTTGTTTTCTATGGGCCAGCTATGGGTCCATAATAGTTAGGAAAATGGGCTCTTCCATCAGTAGGAGGACTGTCTGAGCACACAGACACAAAGAACAAGGTCCATGCACTGACCGTCATGGAGCGCAGAGCAGGACCGCTGGCTGATGCAGGAATGCGGATGAAGAAAGTGACCAGGAACTGAGCCGGGCCTTGGAGGACAGGAGTTATGGGGTCTGCCTGAGACCACTTCACCACCAGTGGCCAGACAAAGCATGACTGGTCACATCTGGGTTCCCAAAAAGGTGGGGCTCAATTTTAACAAGCCTCAAGGGGATCAGGTGTATTGGGAAAGGTAAGTGCTTTGAGGTACAACCCGATTCTGCTGTCGTTCACGAAGGGGTGACAGTGTGCTGCAACTCATGTCCCATATGCTGACAGCCTTGCCGTGTAGGTCAGGATCCCCTGAGTCTCTGAGTCCAGGAAGTGACTTTCCCAAGGCACCTCTTTTCATTGGGATGTAAAGTCTTCATGAAGGCAAGAAACCCCACCCCACCACATCACTCGCACACACCACTCCATAGCGTAGTGTGCCCTTACAGCAATCCCCTCAGGAGATAAACCATAAACCGGGGAAGAAAGAAGCCCAGCTTCAGCATCCAGCCCCTCCCACTCATGGTCACACGGCCATAGACGTTGCCAGAACAGATCCGATCCATACCTTGTAACACAATCTGTCTGCCATGATCATCCCTCGACGTGATCAGTTTTACAGCGTAAGCCCGACACAGGCTCGCTCCTTCCCTCGGTCCTCACTCGGCTTCTGACTTATTTGTGGCGAGTTATAATTAGATTGGGCCTTTTGCCTTTTTTTCTGTAACTGATAAACTGCTAAAACTCCTGGCCACGATCCATGAGGGCAGTCACATGTTTTGCTCTTTTCCTTTTCTTTCCTTCTTTCTCTTCTTCTCCCCTGCCCCCGCCTCTCCCTCCCCCCCCCTTTTTTTTTACACATTGAACCATAAGCAGGCCCAGCTGAGAGGCATGGTTCCGTATTCCTGGCATGCAGGAGAGTCGCTGAGAGATATCATATGGTCTCCTGGCAGAAGTACAAAGTGCCTCTTGCTGTTTGATCTTCTGTCTCAAACTTAAATGCAGAATCTGATAATTGGGTCAGGCAGGAGAAGAAACTGCACAGCAAAGACTTTTTCGTTTCCTCTCCTCTCCTCTCCTCTCCTCTCCTCTCCTCTCCTCTCCTCTCCTATCTCTAACCCTCCTTTTCTGCTCTCTCTCCTTCTTTCTTTCCTCTCTCTCCCTCTCTCTGCTCTTTCTGTCTCTCTCTCCTCCTCCTCTCTCCCTTCCTCTCTGTCTCTGTCTCTCTCCTCTCTTCTCTCCTCTCTCCTATCTCCTCTCTCCTCTCTCTCTCTCTCTCTCTCTCTCTCTCTCTCTCTCTCTCTCTCTCTCCCTCACCCTCGCCCTCTCTCTCTACACATGCAAGCGAGCAAATTCACACATTTCATCTCCTGATAAGATGCTCTGAGAGTCCAATAGAGGAGAGACTGGAAAACCATCAACTGCCTCTCCTGCCCATTTCCTGTTATAGTGACATAGGTGTCTGTCCTATGAGCAGTCATGTCAAGGATGTTTGTGAGCAATGGCCCCGATGTCTACTTGTTTAGAAATAGTACTTTTGCCTTTTTGGACTTGGGTCTGTTTAATTCAAAAGGAATCCACCTTCCTCTCTCTGGCTTGTGCTATTAAGCTGAGGCAGGTTTGTACTTCAAAGGCTCCAAAGATAAGTGAAAACTGTATTTCCTCGGCTCACAGAAGGGCCTGGGTTTTGAAAAGTCTGACTTGGGCCTCTCTGCTCACAGTTTCTAAGTAGGGAGACAGTGTTTCCCCCCCTGGACTTCATTGCTCCAAGTCCTGTTTCAGAATTGTCTGTGTGATTGCTAAATGGCAGGCATCTTGTGCAAACTCAAACATGGCTTCCAAAGACTACAGACACCTGGCCCTCACCTTGTCTGGGCAAACTGTGTCTCACAAGAAACAAAACTCCCTGTTGGCAACCATATCCTGATCATAAAGGGAAGTCCCTGCCTCCTACTGCTCACACGGCTGAGCCACTTGCTCACTGGGATAGATGCTTTGCTGACTCTTCCCACAGCAGTGTTAGAATGTTCCAGAAGCCTCTGGTCCTTGGCAAGAGAGTGGCTAGGAACGAGGCACACTAATTCACTCCTCATGTGGACTCCATTGTCAATATTGGCATCTGGACTCAGGATAAAAAAAATGTCCTGGGAAGTCATGGTCTTGAATTGACAAGACAATGAAGAAGCCACTTGAGTCAATAAGGTAGAGAGAGGCAGTTGCCTCGGTAGGTATAAACAGTGGGTCTTAAGAATGACAGCAAACTTAACTGGTCAGTCTCCCATACCAGTGGCTTCCCAAGTCACTGAGTCTTAGAGAGCCCTGTCCACATTTGGACTCAGTAGACGCTACGTCAAAGAATCTCATCAAGCACAACCTTCACTTCTGAAATTTCACAGCACACCTTTCACTTTTTCCCATAGTGCTTTGCTGGCCTGAAGTAGCCTAGGTTGACATGTGTGGCTTTGAAGGAATTCTGAGGCCAAATCAGTTCTGTCTCCTGGGTCCTGTTCAAGGAGAGCAAACTTGTACGTTGTCCTAGAGTCTAGAGAGTCTTCATCCTGTGTCCTGAGCGCTAAAGCTCGGGAAGGTTACAGGAAGCTGGACACAGGGTATGAGTCTGGGAAGGAGCTGGAGCAGCCCCAAATGTCTGTCATTGTTGTGCACATAGGCCCAGTGCTGGAGCGAAGAGGAAAGGGGGCAGGGAAACATCTGGTGCCTCTGTGTGAGTTCCCCTCAACACCTGCATTCAAGTGCCCTCAAAACAAGTCTTCATCTGTCACAGAAAAGATGTCCCTCTGAAGTGACTGACTGAGTGGTCCCATTGATGGAAACTGCCTTGGGAAACAAGTGGTCATTGCCCCATGTAGAGTCTAGCATAGGTCTGTCAGTCCTCTACTTACAGGCATGGCAGAGGAGCCTGCTAGGGCATCTCAGAGGCTCCCAGGACTCGCATCCATGCGTCATCTAGCCATTAGCCATTAGCATTTCACCATACCTCACCATCCCAAGTTAACTGCTGCTTTTCACCCCTGTGGGGCTACAACACCTTTGTCATCTTTAAAAGATCAGAAATGGCTCTGGGGCACCTCAGGCATGCCTAGGAGAAGTTCTCTTCCTGGGGACCTGTGACCAGCTCTGTCCCTAAGGTTTCTTAGGTTGGAGCACATGGAGAACTCGTCTGAGAAATTGTCTTTAATGTAGTGACTGTGGAGCCTTGCAGGGATACCCACGATGGGGGTGTCATTCATATGTCACTGCACCTGGAAGACCGATCATGCTCTGGACAGCTGTGAAGTTAGACCAAAATGTCTCCTTCTCCCTTCCCGGGCTATATGGCTTCTGGGAAGCCACTTAACTTTAGGGACGTGATTTCCCCAATTGTTTCCTGTGGGTAACAAATGTACCTGTCTCATAAGACTGTGAGAGTGAAGCAAACTGATCATTAACTCTACTAAAAATGGTGCAGGGCATTTAGTAAAGCATCCATTATCATCTATTATTATCTACTGTCTTTAGGCATTATTGTTATTTCTCTGCCACCATAACCAAGGAACTATATTTAGATGTCGGTGACGTGAGTCGGGTCCTCACTCTTCCTCTTACCTGTGGTGAAATTGGGCAAATGAGCCTCTAAGCCTTTGTTTTCGCATTGATGAAACGGAGCTCTGACATTTATGCTAATGGGCAGATGAGATGGAAGAAGGCAAGTGTTTCGGCAGGATGTTGTTCTGATGAGGACATCAGGGTGACACTGCAGGGACAGCTCCATGGTGGCCCACATGGGATATGGCTAGTCCCTAGCCATCCCTGTGGGAGCAGGGATAGGACTGGGAGCTATCAGTGTGAGTTTTCCCAGCTGTTCACCATGGTATGGAAGCCCCATCCCACCCAATTCAAGACCTCACGAGCTTTCCCGTGAAGCCGTGGAACCAGGTCCAGAGTGAGAAGGATCTGGAAGTGGCCGTGATGCACAGAGTCGCACACAGCATTTCCCTGCCCATTTCTGTGCATGCATGTATGCATGCCTGTGGTACATTCTCTGTATCTCTGATTCTCATCTGATGAGCCCCATAACTGGTGAGTATGCCCACCAGAAATCCTGGAAAGGCAACGGGGTCTCCACTGCAAGTAAGCAAGAGCATACTGTTCTTTAAACAAACATCGCAATGCATCCTTTACTTTTTTCTAAGTTTCTTTTCTTGCAGATGAGAGTAGAAGAACCCTTGCCACCCACATTTTGTCCTTACCTTCCTGTGTGTATGTGTCTGTAGTGTGTGTGTGTGTGTAGTATGTGTGTAGTGTGTGTGTAGTGTGTGTAGTGTGTGTGTATGAGTATGTGTAGTGTGTGTGTATAGTGTGTGTGTATGAGTATGTGTAGTGTGTGTGTATAGTGTGTGTGTACATCTGTGTGTATACTGTGTGTGTGTTGTGTGTGTGTAGTGTGTGTGTGTGAGTGTGTGTAGTGTGTGTGTATGAGTGTGTGCAGTGTGTGTGTGTAGTGTGTGTGTATGAGTATGTGTAGTATGAATATGTATAGTGTGTGTGTGTGTGTGTGTGTGTAGTGTGTGTGTGTGAGTATGTGTAGTGTGTGTGTATAGTGTGTGTGTATGAGTATGTGTAGTGTGTGTGTATAGTGTGTGTGTACATCTGTGTGTATACTGTGTGTGTGTTGTGTGTGTGTAGTGTGTGTGTGTGAGTGTGTGTAGTGTGTGTGTATGAGTGTGTGCAGTGTGTGTGTGTAGTGTGTGTGTATGAGTATGTGTAGTATGAATATGTATAGTGTGTGTGTGTGTGTGTGTGTGTGTGTGTGTGTAGTGTGTGTGTGTGTGTGTGTGTAGTGTGTGTGTGGTGTGTGTGTGTAGTATGTGTATAGTGTGTGTGTATAGTGTGTGTATACATGTGTGTATAGTGTGTGTGTGTATGAGTGTGTGTAGTGTGTGTGTGTATGAGTATGTGTAGTATGAGTATGTATTGTGTGTGTGTGTGTAGTGTGTGTGGTGTGTGTGTGTGGTGTGTGTGTAGTGTGTGTGGTGTGTGTGTGTATAGTGTGTGTAGTGTGTGTGTGTGTGTGTGTATGAGTGTGTGTGTGTGTGTGTGTGTGTGTATGTGTGTGATGAAATTCATCCCTTCAGCTCCTTTTCAGTTAAAGTGTTCCTTCCCTCAGAAAGGTATTGTGATGGTTTGTATATGTTCAGCCCAGGGGGTGGCACTGTTAGAAGGTGTGGCCTTGTTGGAATAGGTGTGTCGTTATGGGTGTGGGCAGTGACGTGAAAAGGGGGTGGGGACACCCACACAACAGCAATGTCAGTATCAAGAGACCTTGTGATTCCAAATCTCTATCTCATTGTCCTACTGACTGCCTGACAGAATAGGCTTTCAGACCTATGGGAAGCAGTAAGTGAGCCGTGGAATTAATAGCAGAGACTCCATTTTGTTTTGTCCAAACAGACAGTCCATCGGAATCCTCAGCAAACTCCTAAGTTGCAAAGGGAGCTTGGTCTCCTCTTGCCTTTGGCTAAACACAGACTGTGTTTTCTAAAAGGTTTAGAGGAAGCAAAACACAAAGTGCAGTGAACTTACAAGACATCAAAAAAAATCTATAAATTTAGAAACACAAATAGAATTTCCATTAAAGGAACTTTGAAATTCGGAAGAGCACAAATGGAGAGAGGCAGAGCAGTATAGCTCAGAAACATAATTCACCCGGAGAAGAGGTCACCCTAAGACCTGGCAGGCAGGGTCCCCCCACTTCTCACAGAAGGCTCACTTAGGAAGGCATATCACCTATCCACCCTGACTGATGTCAATCCTGACTTTAGAAACTAGAATAACAGGCTGAGTCCAGGTCAGATGCATCACCCTTGGGGACTGTCCCCACTTGTCCTGAAGTCACACCTGTCAGTGTGGCAGTTAGTGAGAGTCATAGGGTCCTCACAACATCCCAGGGACTGGAGTTCCATGAATGAATCTCACTAGACTTCAAAGTCTGTGGAAAATGAACCCAGTCTGCGCATGACCATAATTTATCTGCTCTCAAGCTCCAAGCCAAGACACTTGGGGATTTTATGAATATCCTTGGTTCAAAAGCTTGCTGGGGTCTAGAGAGATGGTTCCAGGTACAAAGTGCAAGCTGTGGGTCTGTGTTGACCTCCTGTGACCCACATTTAAAACGTCCAAGCACATCAGAATGTGCCTGCAACTTCAGGGTAAGAGTCCAAAGAAAGGACAATTGCTGGGGCTTGATTGGCAGCCACTTCTAGGTTCAATGGGAGATCTCGCCTCAAACTACAAGGCAGAGAAAGACTGCAGAAGACACTCAATGTAGACCTCTGGCCTCCACGCCACATTCACACACGTGAGCTAGCTGATACTTTATCTTAACAGTCACCAACTAAAGCCTTGAGGGAGTTAGTTGGTGACATTTTTCCTGAATGGGAGGACTCCTTTGCAGGTCAAGTCCCTTCATTTTCTGTTTTCATGATTTCCAACCCCAAGACACTGACTAGACCCTAGTTCATGACATGCTTCCTCCCATACTCTCCGCAGGGTTTATGAACACATTAAATGCTATGTCAGCTCATGTGATCATGGATATCCCTGTAATTTATTCTAGGGGTCAAAATCCAACACAGTTGCCCAAGAACTAAGCCAGTCGACTTGCAGGGTTGTGGTCAAATGCAAGAGGGTTTCCATTGCTACTAAAGACCAAGGAAGGTCTCAAAATGCCATTGAATTTAACCTTAGATCAACCCTGTCCACCACAGCTACACTCCAGCTACTTAAACACCACAAATTGATTTACCAAAGAAATTCATAGACAAGTGGTATTGCATCCCCTGTGTCCAGCCCCCAGGACTCCTCAATCATATCAGAGTACAGGCTTTGACTATCCTGATCCGCTCCCAGCTGATAGGAGCGAAAGTTCAGGGAAGGCTTGGGGACCAGGCTGCAATGAGGCCCCATTTCTGCTCATACGTGGGGAAAGTTCTGATACTGACAGAGACACCTGGCCCAGCATCTCTGGGGTGAGACCATCAAAGTCAACCACTTTGCACAAGTCAATAGCCAGCTGCAGCACAAACTTAATGACCTCAGGATACCAGGAGAAGATTAGAGATTATCAGGATCAGAGAGCTTGGGTTTGCAAACACCTTTAAATGGCCAGAGAAGGTAAGCAAGCTTCATTCTAGGATCCGGGTAAAGGAGTCAATGGCTATGATGTTGTCAAGAACATATGTGTGGCCCAATGGTCACTAGTTAGCACACTACCATCCTGTTACTGTGATAGAGGAAAGGCGAGGTGATAAAGGATCCCAAACAAACTCTGAATGGGCTTCTCCGTCCATAACACCCATGGGTCAATGCTCTGGCTGTATTGCTTTTAGAAAAGAGGACACCCTCCAGGATCCACTACCCAGAATCCCACTGGGGTTGAGGAATGCAGGTCTCCTGGGAAGCCTTCTTCACTGTTCTCTTCCTTCAGTCCAAGGTCTCTGAGTTCCCGGGCTCTTCCTAATGATGATGCTACGTCCTCACATTTCACAAGCCACCCTAGCTCCTCGCCTCCTGTTACAGGCATTTTATATTGCCTGCCCATTTGTCCTTAGTTTTCCAAGGAGGTGTGTGAGGTTTTATACTAATAATTATTGTACTTAATGCCCCATAATGCTTTTCATCTTCAAAGCAGTCAGCGAATATCTCCCGAAGACTCGTTAGGTCAGCGCTTCTCTCCCCATTTGCATGCTGCAAGGGACTGAAGTGATGCAGGCCGCAGGTCAGGACAGGACAGGACAGGCAGCATGACACCAAGCTCAGAGGCTGGGAGGCAGCTGCTGTCTCTTGTCACCTTTCATAAAACGCCAGCCTTCAAACGAGAACAGTATGATGCCTGTCCTGATGGTACGGCCTGTGTTTGGGATCCCAGGGTCCAGCCACATGGAAATAGTTTATTTTTAAGTTTATTCTTCACAGAAAGCCTGGTGGGCAAATTCAAGGCTGAGCGGGAAAGAGCAAGGTTACCTCACAAATAGAAGTGATTTTGTAAGCTTTGAGGACTGGGATACACGGTACAGTAATACACGGTCCTGAGCAGTGCTGTGTATACGAGCCTGGGAGGAAGGGGAGCGATGGCAAAGCTTCAGCAACATGCTCAGGGTCTCTAGGAGAGCCGCTGCCATTGAGGGAGGAGGCCATTTGTCCTCATCCAAGAGAGCAAGGTTCTCACAACTGAGGTGAGGGGTGAAAGCAGCACTCGCTGAGACATTTGGTAGCCGAGAGACCTGGCGGAGACTCTAACACTGTGTAGACAAAGAGGGCCCGGTAACTCTGCCTACTTTGTGGCTGTATCTTTCTGGATGGGTGTGAAGATTTTCAGATTACCCCTGAAAGACCCACAACACTGGAAACATCACAAGAAAAGCTCTAACACAAACTGGCTGTTTTTCTGATGGTCCTATCCTTTGGAGTCACTATTTTCCTCTGGCTCATCCTTTAAATGACAACGCCTCAGATTTTCATTCTCAATCTCCTGGATAATTATCATCACCTTAACTATGACTGTCCATCAGCTTGGAGTGGAGAAGTACGTGCGTGGCCCTCTCCCTGCTGAGCAAAGTGGCCACGCAGCTGCCTGCCTGCGCCCCTGAAGAGCCTGCTCATCCCAAGAACCAATACTTATTTTAGGGCCTACCATTGCCCAAACCCACATCCCACCCTCCAACCCCCTGCTCAAAACAATAAATATGAATTCTGCTGAATTTTGCTCTGGAAATATGAACCACATATTACCAGCATGCTGTTTTGTTTTGGCTGTTAGTTGCCCTTTTTTTTTTCTATCTTTTGCTTACATCTGTGGGGGTGGCGCGGAGTATGTTAGCTGAACTAAAAAGAGATTTGAGTCAAACTCCTCCTGACAGTTAACCTGGTTGTAGTACAGTTGACTGCCTGTCTGTTCCAGAAAAGTAGCTGCAGGTCCCCTGTAGCTCCTTAATGCAATTACTTGATTAGACTGAGGTATTTCATTTCCTAACCGCTACAGGGATAAGCAATATAGCTGCCAATAACTTCCAGCAGGGCTCCAGGCACCATGCTCGCCTCCAGCCACACCTTGACTCGTTCATTAGCTGCATGAAAATCCACCTTCCTGAAGCCCCTGAGTCTTGGGGGGTTTTGCTACTGGGAAAGGGACCCTCTCCTTTGTCTGTCTCCAGGTCATTTTGTCAGTGAATTCTCAAGATGTCATAGCAATGGACCCCAAGCCTCCTTTGGAGTTGTTCTTGTCTCCCTTAAGTTCTAAAGAAAATAAGGACACCCCTTGTTTTCACCTTTCATGCACTTGCCGAACTTTTCTGAGTAAACGAACATTTACATCACTCCATCTTCTGGAATCAAAAATAATGCCTCCCATTGATTGATCAAGAACTCTGATACCCCACACATAGTGTCTCATAGAAGCCCCTCTGCCCTATAGAATTGCTCTCTCAGAAACCTTTGTGAGCATGGGGGTCGCCGGTGGAACTTGTTAAAAAGCTCAGAGCTGTAGATGGGGGCACAACGCAGACAGGAAAGTGCCTGTCACCGGAGCATTAGGACCTGTGTTGGATGGCCAGCGCCTACATACAAAGCTGGTGGCGTAGTGTATGCTGCAGTCCCAGGGCTGTGGAGGCAGAAACAGGTCTTCAGGGATCAAGGGCCTGCTAGCCTAGCCTAATCAGAGAGCTCCAGACCACAGGAAGACCTTCTCTTCATAAGATAAGGTAAATAACTCTGGAGGACCGACCCCTGGGGTTGACCTCTGGTCTTCACATGTACACATACGTGTGTGTGTGTGTGTGTGTGTGTGTGTATGTGTGTGTGTGTGAGAAAGAGAGAGAGAGAGAGAGAAAGAGAGAGAGAGAGAGAGAGCGCAAGAGAGAGAGAAACACACACACACACACACACACACACACACACACACATGGCCACATACTCCCACATGCATATATACACAATCAATTTGCTCATTTATCCATTCATTGATACAAACTTATGTTGCCTTGCCCATTTCGTAAATACCTGTGTTCAGGGTCTTCTGGCAGGACACTCAGTGTCATGCGTTTAACAGACTTCAGCAGTACAGGGGTCATTTCTAACACGAGGGGTCTGTACAGCCACATTTCCAAAACCATTGTCCTGTCAAAGAGGTAAAACAGAAATTCCCATCAGATAGCTAGAAACTGGGCTCTGATTGGTTAGGAAACTTGTCTAGACACACTCAGAGATCAAACTGAGGCTGACATCATACCAACAGCAAATCCCAGACTCCTAATCACAGAGCTATGCCTCTTACTTTACGAAGGATAATACAAACGTTTCCTGCTGGAGAGCACTCTCAGAATCAGTGTCTAATGTCCGATTGCCCTACAGTAATCCCCGGGTTTTGGTAAGTTTATACAGCTAAAACTTGCTTTTCTCTCACACAAAGACCCATATTTTGAGGGCAAGCCTTCCGCCAGAGCACCCCTGCCCCCAGGCAGTGACTATGGGCCCTAGGCTGCCTCCACTTTGCAGCTGTGACATCTGAAATGCAAGAGCTAGTGTCACCACAGTGGGAATACAGGGCTGGATGGCCACATAGAACACTTCTGCGCTTCAGCCTGGAAGGAGCAGGAGCTTGTGGTCAGCTGGGTAATGGCTTTCATCAGACTGTAGGGCGGGGGGTCTCTCTCTTCAGCTCATCTGTCTTCCTGCCCTTCTGCCATCTGCATTAAGAGTTGGATCCACCATGGTCCTTATAACACCTTGTAATGTGTTTGGCAACCCCTTTGTGGAGAGGGGTCATGTGACCCTTTCATGGGCGTCAATGATCCCACATACCAGTCATTTACACTGTGATTTATAACAGTAGAAAAATTACAGTTATGAAGTTGCAACAAAACAATTTATGATTGGGGATCACCACAACATGAGGAACTGTAATAAAGGGTCTCAGCTCCCGGAAGTTGAGAACCGCTATTACAATGGATCAGCCAGCAAATGCCTCCTACCCTAGATGAAAGCTCAGAAGAGATCCACCCACAGGAGCCGTCTCCTCCTCAGCTCCCCTCCTACCTGAGCCAAAGAGAGCTTTTCAACCGAGGCCTGAATACATGAAACTGACCAACTTTCAGAGCTTGAATTTCGTTCTTGAGGAATCACTAAGACTTTGGTGTCATCTCTAGTCCACTTTGGATACTGGCTCTGAGGCAGACACTGGGGACTAGGGTGGGGGTCTTGAGGGACAACTGCCTACCACAGATATTCTCTAAAATGCCACCAAATCATCCCATATTTGTATAAATAATCAATTGCCACTGAAGTACTTTCTTATAAGAGATTGAAAGTAATTTTTGGTTACATACTATGCTTGTTAATTATACCTTAGATGCACAAGAAAAAAAATTCCAATATTTCCTTGATGCGGTTTCATAATTTGTATCTATTATTTATCATATAATTAGAAAGATAAAATACTAATTATGAATACTAAACAAAAAAGTTAAATATGGGTTATCCGTGTTAAGCAACCTTTGCAACATACAGCTATAAAATGCAAGACAATCATTTAATTTTGTATTAATCTGTCTGCTATGCAATCTGAGAAGCCTAGAACCACAATAATTATGTTTGTTTAGCTCTGAGCATTTATAAAGACCCGTGACAATCATTTCATTTTGCTTGCTAGAAGATTTTTAAGGTCCCTATCCTAGAATAAAATCCTTTGATCCCTGAATGTTAGTTCAACGGGGTTTCAGCAGCTCTAAGCACAAGAGGCCATGGCCATTCCCACCCACATCAGAGGGACACCCCACTATGTCTTGGAAACACTATGGAACCCTGGACCAGGAGCCTGGGATACTACTCATCTCTGTGCCCTCAGGGCCTAGTTCTTTGCTGGCCAATAGAGAGATGACTGAAAATATTTGGTATTGGTGAGCTAAATGTAGGTGGGGAGGAGAGAGGATGGGGGGGTTCACTTTGCACTCTGCCAGGGCCCCAGGGGGCTGTTCTGGCCTTTCCTCGTTGGTATGGCTGAGCTATAGTGGGGGCATCTCCAGAGCTGGAGGGTCGGTCACCTTCTTTGGTATTGCTCTTTATTGCCAAGCAAATGGCCAACTAGAGAGACATAATGACATTTTAAAACTGTTACCCAAACCAGTCCACAGCCCCAACAATTAACCTAACCATGTAAAATATTTCCCCACCACTAAAAGCTATCTCTCAGCTCTTAGGATGGGTAATTGTTTTCCTTTCCTTTCCTTTCTTTTCCCTTTCTTTCTTTCTTTCTTTCTTTCTTTCTTTCTTTCTTTCTTCTAGTGATCAATTTTGTTTTCTTTAAAAAGTCACTTCACAGTTCAACACTTGGAGCTACTTAATCAACAAGGCATAGGCTACTGGTTTTAAACTGTCATCGGAGAACCCGCCCCCCAACACTCCAGTTCTCCCAAAGGAACTAGTGGGCATATTTAACCCAACAGCCACATCCATGTTGGTTGTTTACCAAGAACTTCTGGGTGTCATTTAGCACACTCTCCCTCAGGGACTGCATTGAGGCATCTTACACCCCCTCCTCCCTGCCTTCCAGCTCTGTCCGCCTGCTGTTTAGTTGCTTTAGAGAATAAGGCAGAAGCAACAAATAAGTTAATGATTACTAGTTCAATTAATTAATTAATAATTTTTAGTTAAATCCTGGTTAGGA
This sequence comes from Mus musculus, assembly GCF_000001635.26. NCBI lineage: Eukaryota > Metazoa > Chordata > Mammalia > Rodentia > Muridae > Mus > Mus musculus. The sequence continues at coordinate 92,750,310 of NC_000082.6, read as the reverse complement.
GTAAAGAGCATGCATGCAACAGACTTGTAGGAGCAAAAGGGTCAGAGGCTGCATCGAATGCTAACGCAGAATGAAGCTTCTGGCAGGTCATTTGGTGAGATAGCGTATATAAAACAAGGAAGAACATTCAAGGCCAACTAAGACACAGATGTGATGTCACAGGCAGTCAGAAGAGGGAAGAAGCGAGTCAAATGGTTGTCTTTAGAGGATGTGCTAGTTTGGCCAAGGTGAGAGGTCTGTGAGTACAGACCCGGGCAGGACAGGTAGGTGGCGCATGGCTGAGGAGGAAGGACTCGCTTGCACTCTGAAGCTGAGATGTAGACAGTCTCTGTCGGTACAGCACTCACCTGAGCCTTTGCAATGAGCGGCAGAGTCCAAAGACAGCAATGGCCATTGTTCAGATTCCCCATGATGCCAGTCCTGCTGGGCAATGCCAGCCATCCCCCTGACTCAGGGGCTCTTAAGCTTGCAGAGCTATGGTAAGCATAGCTCCCTACTCAAAAGCTTTGTCCTCCGTTGAGTTGTCAACCACACGTCACTGTGTTGGTAGGAGATGCTGCTCATCTTTATATCCTGTAAGGCACCTGTCAGACCAAGGGAAAGAAGAGCAAGAACTTTGTGAGGTTTTCCAAGCAGCGATGAAAAGAGGACACCAAGTAAGGCTGATGACAGAACAGGGATTAAAGGGGGACCAGAGGCAAGGAGGGTGAAGGAAGATGCCAATGCAGCTGGAAGGAGACAGAGCAGGCAGAGAGGGAAGTGACATGTGTGATCTGAACCCAGGCACCACAGCCATGAAGCTTGAAGGACGGTGGTTATAAGTATTAGGAAAAGCAGAAGGAATTCCTAAAGGCATGAGGTTGGGCATCAGAACACAATGCAGTATTTGGGAGGAAAGAAATATCACAGTGATGCCAGTTTCAAGAAGATTACCCAGGAGGACTTGGGGCACGGGAAGGGACTTAGGGAGTCAGGCCCAGTCACAGAGGCAACTACCCAGGGCTAAAGGGAGGAGGTGGCAGACAAGTCCAAAGGTTGTCCAGGAAAAAGAGACCAGGACACTTACTGACATAAAGAAGAGGGGTCAGGTCCAAGGGCAGAGAAACAAAGTGAGAAAGTCTTGAGGAAAGGGGTCCAAGCCCTTATTGGGAAATGACCTTCTTTTACTCACATCATCATCATTTGACAATTACATGCATGCATGTGTACATATGTATATTGATAATTTAGGGGCATTTTATTGCCAATTCCTCCTATTTTTCCACCCTGCCCCTCTGAAACCCTTCTACCCTTTGAGCAGTGAACCTACTGGTTCTCAACCTATGAGTCACAACCCCTGAATATCAGATATTTACATTACAACTTATAACAGTATAAAATTACAGTTATGAAGTAGCAACAAAAATAACTCAGTATGTTGGGCCACCTCAACATGAAGAATGGTATTAAAGAGATGTATTAAATATAAGAGAGCCTTAGGCAGGCTGAGAACCATTACCTTTGAGAGCCAAACATAATCAAGAAGTGAGAGTTCGGCTAGCCAAGGGAGGCAGTGAGCTGGAGTCCAAGGACAAGCTAGGTATGAAGGACAATGACAGTCACTTCATAGATCCAATAACTGAAGCCCAAAAAATGCAAAGGTCTGAAACAGATGGTTGCACCAAGCAAATAATTAAACAGACAAACACAATGAAGACAGTTATCTTTGGAGGAAAGAACAGAGGTGGAAAGCATCCTCAGACAGGGGGTGAAACCTCAGGTCCTACCACATGAAGTAGACCAAGACCAAGATGTCTGGATGGGAAAAAGTGACTCAGCCAGAGTTAACTGTGGAGACATTTGAGAAGACATTTCAGGAGAACAGTGGGAGGCAAGAGTAGGGCCCTGGGCCACAAAGTGAGAACTTTGTGGTGAAAGGTGGGGGCACTGTGGTAAGCACATGAGGCCAAGAGGTGGGACAGGAGAACACACACTCTCATGGAAGGAAATAGTGAAGTTGATAAGATGCTTCCATAACCGGGTAATGACCTGAGCATATCAGCACATGTGTGGGAGATGATGGAATTGTTTCATTACTGACAAGAACAATTCTGGGATGCCCCTGACCGTGTTTTACGTAATCGGACTATTCCAGTCCACCTGAAATGTCACATGGGATCATAGTCTACTCACTGTATAGAATATAAAGATCTCCTACCGCACTCTGACACAGAGGAAACTCGACAAATAACATTTTGACAAATTGCCTGTCTTGATAAGATCCCCATTGCCAAGTCTTCACTCAGCACGATGACTTAGTTGCACTCATCAACATCAGGTGTCAAAAGACAATGCAGGGAAGAGTGTAGGAAAAAGAGATGCACCCGTCAGTCGTAACACAACCCTGATTCCTCTTTAGATAGTGTGCAAAAACATCCGGTAGAAAATGCTTTCAATGTCAGTCTTTTCCATGGCCGAGGGCATTTCATACAGTATTCTTTCATGACCCTGGGTGGCAGATGGGAGCTCAGTCCACAGTCACCCTCATCACCGGGAGAAGCAATTCACCGACATGAGCCATGCCACTAAGTTACAGCATTCTGTACGTTACTAATAGGCAATATTCTTTCAACTTGAAGTATTTTGAATTTAGATTACTGATTGCTGAATATCACCAAAGAATGTACCGGAGTTGCGAATTTATTTTCAAATGCTCATTGGTAACTGAAAATGAAATGTTTCTCTTTACTTCATCACCACCTGCATCCCAAGATGATTTTGATGGGGTGTGAACTCCAGACGCAGCCCATGCATCTTCAGCTGTCTCCAGCTGTACTGGTCACAGTCTCTAGCATAGGCTTTCGGACCCAGAATGAGATGACAGCTTCTTATGAAACCAGACATTTTCATTGCTCCAATACTAGGAATTGAACCAAGGATTCTACATGCACTAGTTGAGCATTCTGCCACAGAGCCATGTCCCCAGCCTTGGAGATTTCCTTTGGAATGTAAGAGCCAGGCCTGCCACAGTCTGTGTGCTGGAAGAAGCACCCCAGCAGGCTGATAAAGTAATACAGTATCTAGCCACACACTTCCTGGGCTGGCATGCTGAGGCACACAGATGTTAACCAGTTGGGAAAATGAGCGTGCTCTCTCTCTACCTACTTCTCAGAAGGTCACGCTCTCTAAATCCAGTCTGCCCTGGTTCTTGCACAGTTCAGCAATATTTCTGCATGATTGTTCAGTAAGGGTGAGAAGCTCAAAGACTAAGAAAGCTGTTGGTATGGCTGGGGTGAGGACGCAGTGTGAAGACGTGAGTTCGGATCCCTGGCATCCCTACCAAAGCAGGCATGATATTGAGCATTGTTTGTAATGGTGGCAGGGAAGGCATCGCCGGACAGATCTCTGCAGCTCGCTAGCCACCCAGTCTAAGGGAACTGCTGAACTCTAGGGTCAAGAAGAGACCCTATCTCCAAAGAATAAGCTGGGAAGAACCCGAGGAGGACACATGAGGTCAACCTCTGGCTGTATAAATGGCCAGATGTACTTGTACACACAATCACAGACAGACAGACACGCACGCACGCACACGCACACCATTAACACATAAAATTGAGGAAGACACAAGGTGACATCTAGCAAATGCTTCATTGGGGCAAATTTCTCCCATAGCTACCCGCACAACTGTCACTGCCAAAAGAGTACAAAGTGGGAACTATGTAATTCAGTCAAATTTAGACAGCAGATTTGACAAGATTCCTGTTCTCCCCCTCTCCCATGTCTATAAGACCCTTTTGTCAGGATCCAGGTAAGACACACAACTTTTACTTAGGCACAATATAGCTCTAAGATCCCCTAAAACACACTTTTGTAAAGCCCTAATCTTCATGAAGTGAGAAATGTTGATATAAGTCATGTGGACAGCCATCTGGTCTCCTCAAGCCAGGGCCACAGACTTTCTGAAACATCTCTCTTATGTCTTAAATAAATGGCTTGTGGTGAGTTAGACACACACACACACACACACACACACACACACACACACACTGTCTTTCTGTCTTTCTTTGGAGTAACAACTGGAAAACTGGAAATTCATGTAATATACTAAAGCAAGAAGATTGTAAAGATCTTTCTTTTTCTTTCTTTCCTTTTCCTTCTTTCTTCCTTTCTTTCTTCCTTTCTTTCTTTCCTTCTTTCCTTCTTTCTTTCTTAAGCTTTAAGAATCCTGGCTCCAGTTCTCATGTGCTGGAACAGACCTCAGGTCCACGGTGTGGTTCTTGTTGGAGGCTGGCTGGGGTACATCTGGATAGGCAACATCTGGTAAATACAGCAAAGAAATCAAGGGGGAAACACTCCTTAAAACAGATCCATTTCTGTTTTTAGTTCCTGGGCACTTCTTTGTATTTTTCCACACAGTGTGAAAAAAACATAGTCATAAAACCCAGAACAGTGGAACGACCAGGGTGAGATTCGTTTATATTCGCTAAAACATTTGCGGTTGTTTTCTTCAGAAATGGATCTTGGTGACATGATTGATCTTTCCCTGTGGACATCTTCCATTTATGCTCTCTCTATATATTCCAGTTACTTGGAGATATGCAGTGTGCTGGTGCAGGCAGAGAGAGGGACATGTGTGAAAAGCCAGAATCACTCTCAGGCTGCTCAATAGGCAGGGAAGTCATGCTAATGACTCCACAGAACTTCTGAGCTTACAGTCACTGGGGATGTCTGCTACGGGAGGCAAGGGACCAAACTTACTTTGACCTGACCCAAGGTTTCAGCCCACATACAGGCCTACTGGTTTAGAGATACAAGGTTGCACCATTACTGAATGCAGTGGGCTGGCTCTGAAGCCAGTGGGACTTGCTATGGAATGCGCACAGAACTGTGCAGCAGAGAGCATCTGGTGTCATCTCCCTACTGGGGAGCCCATTAATCCTGCTAATTGTCCTCACTAGTCTGTCTTAAAAATCCCTGTTTGCCTTCCCAAGTGGATGCAAAGGAGCTCTCATCTTCAATTTGTGTCCGATCCTGGTGTTTGATGCCATTTGTGTTCATCAGACTAATGGAGCTGTCAATTAAGCCCAATCCAGACTAGCTCTTAGCCATAATGGACACCTGGTCCTGAACTTGGAGTGGAGTGGAGGAAGGTGTGAGCTCCTTGAAGCAGCTGGCAAGTGATTGTCCAGTGACTATGAAACCCGAACCATGGACCAATTAAGTGGACGTATGTGTACAACTACATGTGCACAGCCCTAGACTGAGTCATGAGTGGGCAGATTTGGATAGGTCACTTGTTAATGTGTGAGCATATTAGCAGAAGACCAGAGAGACACAGTGTGATGCCTTAGAAAACCGAATATAAATAATATATGGGGAATCACCAGAGCTAACAAGTGTACATATGCCGGAGTCTATTCTCACACTCTGTTCCTATAAGTAGAGAGGTTCGCCTCAGCCAGGGTAGGGGTCTGGACAATGGTTTCTGAGCATCCCAGTACCGGAACATCTCCAGCATTTGAATCTCTCAGATTCTTTCATGATTGGATGGAGGTGGCAAGAGAGTCTCATCTAGTTTGTAGCCGCAGCTGTGTCCTCCTCTTCCTCACTCCCCATCCCCCTCATCCCCCATCTTCTTCCTCCTCCTTCCCCTCGTCTTCCCTCCCCCTCCACCCCCTCCTCCTCCTTGAGAACTCACGCCATATTTTGCATGGTTTAGAATGCCCTCCAAAGGCAAACCCAGAGTCTGAGGAATTTTTCTGCATTGCTGAGATGAAGAAAGCTTGCATGCTGTGACTTGCCACACGTGTCTCTCATTAAATAATCCTCCAGACTTTATAAAAAAAGAAAGAAAGAGACTCACCATCTATAGCTAAACATCAAACAATCGAACTATTTTTAGCCTCAAGTACTACTAAGAAGTTAGATTCCACACGTTCGTCTTCAGTTATCTGGCTTTGGCAAAATGACCTCGATAAAGAATGTGGGCAAACAGAGACTAACATCTCTTGCCGAGCATATGCTCTGGCATGCAAGAGGGCTCTTTGCTAAGAGTTTGCATACAGAGAAAGCAAGGATTTTGAAAGACTGGCTGGCAGGCGGCATTGGGGATCACAAGGCAAGTATTCGTCCTCGAACCTCATGCAAGTGTGTCCCACTGTCAGGCTTGCAGTATGCTCAGAGAGGTTAAACCCTGTGGGGGAGTGGGCAGATAGTCTTAGGTGTCAGCTAGTTGGTTTTGTTCTGTGTCATGTTGTGAGGTGCACTGTAAAGAGGTGCACTGCTGGGCAGAGGGCCTGAACCTTCTGGAAGAAGGAAAAGTCGCACTTGGGGCTGGTGTCTTTGATGTTGTCTCCAGCTGCAGAGATCTCCCTCCACAGGTGTGACCCAGGTCAGCCTCAGGCTTGCCTTTCACTTTCAACCGTGTCTACTTTCGCTTAGTCCTCTTACCTTAGGAAAGAGAGGAGGTGGGGGCAGAGATGGTGAACTGCCTAGCACTGCTGACTGAAAGCCCAAGGCTGGTAGACACATAGTTAGTTCCCAGACGTCCTTACATAGGCTTCAGGATGGCTAGCCCAAGACAGATGTGGTGGTTGGAGATAGAAGGCAGGTGTGGGAACTCAGGAGCAAAAAGGAGACTGCCCCAAGTCTCTGAGGCAGAAGGAGCAGACAGCACCAAGAGTGTTCAACCTACAACATAGGGCTGCATGTAGCCTAAGATGGCTATGAGTATGGCTTACCATAAAACTGTAAACTTGCTTAAAACAATAAAGGGGGTTCTTTGGGGCTTAGGGTTTAGTTTTGCTTTTTCAGGTGTGTGTGTGTGTGTGTGTGTGTGTGTGTGTGTGTGTGTGTTGAAGAAGGACTTCATCTATCTCAAGCTATCCTTGAACTTGCTATATAGTAGAGCTTAATGTCTTAACAAGGCTTATAGGGATGGTCACCTCTGGCTTGTGAGATGCTGGGGCTAAAGCACGGGACCTCCTCTATGTGTTAATCTAGAGCTCCACACAGGGAGCGGCACCCCCAGCCTTGTTGGTCCTCAGTGTAGCATCCTAGCACAGCAAGACACTGAACACACCTGAATGGACTCTAATCCTCACTTGGTTTTCCCACCACATCGAGTTAGACCAATATCTCATGGGTAGATCTAGTTCTCCCATGAGCTTACGAGTCCATCACTGAGCCTCTGCCATTCTTGTCTGAGACCAAGGCACTGCCATGACTTCGGGCAACATGGGATAGCATCTGTCCTGACTGGGTGAAGTTTCTGGAAGGAAACTTTGCTTGTTGCTACGTTCATCAGATGACCGAGGCTAGAGAAAGCATGATAACCAGAACTCAGAGACTTGAAGGAGGGCCGTTCCTGCCTCTTGGGTGCAGTGATGCCCATAATCCTCACGTGGTGGAAGGATCCAGTATTTCCAGTTCTCTCAGATGGTATTTTAATAGTATCAGGTCATCGCTCTCATGGAGGCAAATGTGGACTGCATTTATTTCATTTTAAGTTGAAAAGGGCAAATCTCTCTTGGACAAACCAGAAACACAAATTAAAGGGTTATGAGCCTGGTGGAAGAGACGCCTACTAATCAACACTCCTTAAAGGGCCAGAAAATTCCTCTGCCTCCTTATGAAAATCCGAGGTAGACCTTCATGTTCCTGTTTGCGGGAGAAGAAAAGCCCAAGGCTTGGTAAATGAGCTCACAGTGAGATCCCTGAAATGCTAGCAAGTTTCACACTCCTAGGACAAAAAGACCTGGTGTCTTCTCTCCACTGATTTAGGATGTAGAGACCCGTTCAAGAATTTGGTGCAAGCTGTTTATAATTATAATCCCTATCTTAAGGTTACCACATGCCTGAATTTATTGTCCTTAGACATACAAGAATATGGACATTGTCCTGTCAAAGAAAATCAACTTTTAAAATCATCATAATTATTCCTCTTGTACTATTTTACTCTTCCTGTGCGTTTATGACTTGGTTTGAGAAATTCTAGATGTTGATGACGAATGTAAAACTCATTTAACTGGGACACTAAAGAACTAATGAATGCTTGCCACTTGGTAGACCACAGGCAATCCTTTACTGATGGTCCAAGAATTCTGGGCTTGTCCTTCTATAGAAGCTGGCATTATTAACTTGCCTCATAAATCATTAATGGTTCTCTGTTCTACTGACAGCTCCCATTCCACAAGGTTCTCAATAGCCACCTTCGGGCATCCTTCCACAGCTCCACAGCCCGTGCCCATCCCCTGGACGCGCAAAGCAAGAGCACTTGGCATTAACTGTATGCTGAAAGATGCTAACACTATTTTTTGACACTGTAAAGAATCCAGAAAACATAATGAAGTTGAAGCATTGCTCTCTCATTGCTGCTGATTTCTCTTTAAACTCAAAACAAAAGCAAATATTAAAGAGAGAGGCATAGCTCGGTTAAGTTGCACAACTGCTGGCCTAGTCTGAAAGCACTTCTCTGGGAAGAAGACTTTAAAAAAAAAAAACAATAGAAACAAAACCTGGAAACAGAGTGATCCAAAGATCATAGAACTTGAAATGTTCCAGAATTTTCAAAAAACACCCGTGTAGAATTTGTTTCGGGTCTAGCATCCCTGTGATGTGTAGCTCTGCTTCCAAAGGCTGTTGTTCTTGCAGATGTGTTCTGAGACACTGCTGAGCAGATGATAAACCCTGCCAGCCAGCCCCTCTTATGGCCCAGAGAATCCTTGGTGCCTTTGTTATAAAGCTCAACTCCTTGGTGCACAAGGCTGAACTCTGGGGCCCAGCTGCTGTCGGTTTGAGGTGCCTGACATGGGGACAGGAGCCTTCTATGTCTTTCGACTCCAGCACGGCAGCTGTACTTCAGTTTGGTGGGGCACATCCTCTCTTACACGTTTCCTGCTATGAAAGGGGGTACCCTTGCCACATGTGTCACAGCAGGCAGGATGATCTTCACCAACAGAGGCCATTCGGTGTCCAATTCGGCCGTAGATAAAGCCATGAGTGAGCATGCAAGAAGGAAACTGAGGCAGGAGGATAAAGTCGGGTCATCAGATGCTTTGTCTACTCCGTAGCTTGGAGAGAAGGGAAGTGTATTCATTGACCGCAGCTAAATGATGAGTTACCTTATTTAATGAGTGATTCCTTTGGGTGATGATCTTATAGAAATGCATAAGGTCCATTAGGGTTCTCACTATAGGTCACCATTTACATATTTATCTGAAGCATCAAATGATCATGAGTTAGTTCTGATCTACTCAAACAGTCCACCTGTAGACCTTTGGTGAAGACAGCATTCAGAGTATGGAATGTGTTTTCAGAGGAATCGAATCTAGACAAAAAGAACTCAGAATTACTCTGGCCAGGAGGGTATGTACAGCTTCTTTTGGTCTCGTTGTTTGGCCAGATAAGCAGTGAAACCGGCACCATGCTTCCTGGGGCGATCATCTGGCTGTCTCTTTAAGGGTTGTCATCAGGAAGCCTTTCCATTTGGCACTTTGGGCCAAGACGTAGTGAGACATTATTATTAAATGCTAATATCGAATGCACACACCAAAAAAAAAAATGTGTTGAGAGGAAAGAGGGTAGCATTTGCTTTAGAGATTTTAATGAAGGGCTGAGTTTCCACCCTCTTGTTTAAACAAGGTCTATTCAGCATTTGACAGATGTGGTATTTGGCAGGTCAGAAGGATGCCCGCGTATAGGAAAGCATTCATTTCCAAGAATCAAAGACAAGGAGAGTGAATTCGGAGCAGAGACAAAATTGAGAGGAGATAAACAAAGCCGGTCTCGCTGGAGCCTCAGCAAGATGTCAGGCTAGGAGAACTCAGGCTCAAGAGGGAAGAAACTGATTCCAACTTCTCCTTCTAATGAGAACTAATTTAGCCCTAAATTAGAAACAGGAATAGTTGAGATAAATATTAAGTTCTGAGAGAGGACTTGCCGACTTTTCTGTTTTGATAGAGATGAGAAAGGGACCAAGGTTTATTCCCTCAGAAACACAGTTGGTGGGAGACTATTTCAGAATAAAGTCACACGTGCGGTCTCATCTGTCCTGGCGTGACGAGCTTTTCAGCGTGAATACCGCCTCTGACTCATGGCTTACTAATTGATCCTGCTCATCAAAACCGTGACTTTAGAGACTGTGAGTCTCTGGAGCAGAGCCTTGTAGAGCTGAAATGCGGGCTGCCTGCAGGGTGTGAGGCCTCAGCAGCTCATGACTGCAGAGCTGAGATGTTTGGGAAAGGCATGGAAAGAAGGAGGCGCTTAGTCTGACCCCTAATTTCTCTGAGACTGTGGCAGCGTCCGTGAGCCAAACTGGGTGCAACTCTTGTGAAAGGAAGTAAAACCCCCAGCTGGTATTTTCTACAGAAAAATAAGAGAGAGATGGAAGGGGGTGGCCGAGTTATCAGGACCTTTTCTCCTTCCCGCACCCAGGGAGTAGCTCATGACTCTCCTTTCTGTTTGTTCTCGGGCCTTCTCAGCAGCCAGTGGTCAAACTGGACACTAAGAAAAAAAATTAATCCACACAGAGCCCATTTTTCAGATTTGTTAAACTGAGGAAAACGATTCTTTCCATGAGATAGGTTGATCTGAAGTCTAAAGTGACTGCGGAGAGGTAAGCTCTCTCAGGTGTGCCCAGGGCTCGGAACATTGACACTGGAGAACAAAAGAGAAATGAATGGATTAAGTTACTGCTGGGTTTTCAGAGACATCCCAGGGACCACCATTTACAGAGAATTTCAGCACAACAATAGATTATTGTGTTTTTTTTTTTTTTATTTTGGTTTGGTTTGGGTTTTTTTTTTTTTTTTTTTTTTTTTTTTTTTTTTTTGCCTACAGCCACCCTGTTACAATGGCACATTACCAGGTCCATTTGTGTTTTTAAAATATTACAGTAACAGCAACAGCAACAATAATAAAGCCTAATTGTTTGAGTCTTCAGAAAAGACTGCTTGAAAGGAAGAATGGTGCATTAGTCAGCCTACAGAATAAATGATAACCTGCCCTTTGATTCAATGAGTCTTTATTAGGTGACAAAGATTGGGTCCATGTGTGTGTGATGCGGTGCGCCTTGGGCTAGGCCTCTGTCTGAGACACCGCACGCCTAGGTCAGGGCACAATAGGACCCTTTGTCTCTGCTCCAGGCAGGATTTTTTTTTTAAGGAAAGAAGAAGAAGAAACAGAGAATCCACTTCAGCCTTTAAATCAAATTTACCTTCTGCCCCCTTCTCCCCAATAAAACACCATAAATAGCCTGGATGAAGGTGGAACTTCTAAACTGACAAGCACTTCTATGAAAATTCTGAAGATATTCTATGCTCCGCTAAAATCTGAGACATCTGAGGGCTTTAGAATCCAGTGCTGACTCTCCTGCCCACCTGTCAGACATTAGCAAGCATCACATACCCTCAACGCATTTGCTCTGACAATATCTCTTGTGACGTTGAGACATTTCGACCAGTCCAGGGTCCCGACAGTTCTGTCTCCCTCCCACTGGAGCACTGGCACACCACACCTGGACAGCTCACCTCCTCTGTAGAGTCCACAGCCTCTCAGCACAAACGCCTTCCACGGGAGGGAAAGCCGACCCTGTTTCCATTTAAATGTGAGAACATCTGTTGCCCAGGAGATGGGTTTGCTACCAGGCACTACTGTTAGATTCCTCGCCAGCGAGTCTGATGCCTTCATGTGGTTTCTGTTTGCTTCTTTAAACAGTTAATTATGTTTTATTCTTTCTTCTATAAAAGCTAAATTTAGCCAAGTTTTATACTAATTTAAAACATTTTCTGGAAATGACAGAAGGCCATTGTTTAAAAGGCAGCGGAGAGGCAGAGTTCTGGATGGCTGTCTCACAGGAGCAGGGCGTGGGCGTGGGGGGATGATCGTGGCAGCCTGTGGCTTCGAGGCTCAAATTTTATTTGATGTATGTGGACAAATAGCGATCAGGTCGTAAATCAGTTTACACTGCTACTCACATATGTATCATGACTCGGAAGACAGGAAAGGGTGGTTTCCCAGCCCTTGCCCGCCATGTTATTCTCTTCGTGTGGTTGGAGCCGAAAAGCTGTGCGCTTGAAGGTTAGCAAAGACTGTCATGTTGACCTGCTGCTACCAAGAACATTGATGTTTGTGGGAGCATCCATCATCCTTAACCTCTGAGTCTCATCGGAAGCATTAACACATGGATGGGACACTGGCTCCCCTGGGAACACCCTGTTCCACGGTCCCCATCTAGGAGGAGGACGTTTGGCAACATCTGGAGACAGTTTTGCATGTGGCATCAGAACAGGGGATCGTACTGGCTTCTAGTTGGTAGAAGTCAAGGGTGTTGGACTGTAGACAGTACACAGCCAAGTTTTCCCTGCCAAAGAGTTGTCTAGCCTCAGATACCAGCAGTACTGAGAAGAAACTAAGAAGCCAAGTGTTCAAACTATGTAATAATTAAATACCAGATGCAAGAATGTGTGTGTGTGTGTGTGTTCGTGTGTGTGTGTGTGTGTGTGTGTGTGTGTGTGTTCGTGTGTGTGTGTCTGTGTGTGTCTGTCTGTCTGTCTGACTGTGTCTGTGTCTTGTGTGTATTATATGTGCAAGTATACACATGCATGTATGTCCTCCATGAGTACAGAGACTAAGGACTATATCAGGTCTCATTCCTCAGGCACCATCCAGCTTGTTTTCTGAGACAGTCCCTTACTGACCCATTATGCTAGGCTAGCCAGCCTCTAAGCCACAGAGAACAGCCTGCCTCTGGCTCCCCTGAACTACGATTACAGATCTACACACCATGTCCTGGTTGTGATGCTTGCAAGGCAGGGCCTTCTCAAGCTGAGCCATCCCTTCGCTCCCAGTAGTAAATTTTAAATCCAGGTTTTTGTCCTACCCCAGCCCAGTTAGGAGCTACCAAAGCTCTGTAGTAGAAAACCTTGCCCGGAAAGGCCAGCCGCCAGCTGCGGCTCCCATGGCTGGGTTCTGTTCACCATCTCCAGGGGCACTTTCAGCAGACTCAGCTAGCATACGGCAGCGCGCGACTTCCATTAGAGGAGCACACTTTGGTATCCTCTCTAATCCTCTTTATTAACTTCATTCTTTTTAAAACTGTCATTGGGTTCGGGATTTATTAAGTGTAAAAGAGGTCATGTATTTTTTTTCTAATTTGATTTTTCTAATTTGATTCTTTTTTTACATTTCAAATGTTCTCCCCTTTCTAGTACCCCCCAGAAGCCCCCTATCCTATCTTCCCTCCTCCTGATTCTATGAGGGTGCTCCCCTACCCACCCACCTACTCCTCTCTCCCCACCCTGGCATTCCCCTATGCTGGGGCATCAAGCCTTCACAGAACCAAGGGCCTCTCCTCCCATTGATGCCCAACAAGGCTATCCTCTGCTACATATGCAACTGAAGTCATGGGTCCCTCCATGTGTACTCCTTGTTTGGTGGTTTACTCCCTGGGAGCTCTGGGGGGGGGGGGGGATTGGTTGGTTGATATTGTTGTTCCTCTTATGGGGTTGCAAACCCCTTCAGCTCCTTCAGCCCTTCTTCTAACTCCTCCACTGGGGTCCCTGTGCTCAGTCCAATGGTTAGCTGCGAGCATCTGCCTCTGTATTGAGTAGGCTCTGGCAGAGTCTCTCAGGAGACAGCCATCTCAGGCTCCCGAGGTCATGTTTTTAACCTGCAAATTTAGAATGAAGACAGAATGGGAATTGGGAGGAATACTGGAGCGGGAGTGAATGGAAAAAGTAGAATGAATGGAAAAATAGAAAGAATGAGTATGAAGAAGTCCAACAAAATGAAGAGGAGGGGGCATGAAGGGTGTGCCTGCCTGACGTTTCCTGGTGGGTGGCAGAAAGTCTCCCACTGTGAGGCTCCTATTCAGCCTTCTGTGCCCTCTCAGACCTGACTCCATTCTCTTCTCTGACACCCACAGAGCCTCCTTCCTTCCAAGACAGTCAAAGCCCATCAGAGCTTTGACCCTAGGAATCCATTACTGTCACCGCTGTGGGACCAGGGTCACAAGATGACCCCGTGCCTTCAATGTCTGTTTCTCTGATGTGGCTTGTCTGCCACCTAAAACCTGTGAGCTTAGAACTCTCAGTTCACCAGGCACTGCCAAGACCATGCAGGCTGGAGCATCGTTTGTGTCAATAGTATGAACCATGCAGGCTGGGCCAGCATTTGGGTCCAGGCTGTGCACAGCATAAACCTCAAAGCTAAGCTTAGCTGAGAGACTCTGATCCCCTTGGCTAACCATCCTCTGCTGGTCAACTGGACACTTTATTCAGCAAATATGAAGTAAAGATAGAGATGTTATCAACAGAGGGATAAGCAGAGCCCATTCTCTGCCCTCCAGGATCTTAGAGTCTAGCAAAATGTTCACAAATGGATCTTGGCCTAAGACGGATGACTATAGAGCAGAACTTATATTCACAGATCCCATGCTAATGCTGTATTGGATTGGACCATAGGATAAATAATCTCAAGGGAAAAAGGAAGAGGAAGACCCTTTAAGATGGTCGTGGCTGAGCTAGTCATGATTTATGGTCAGGACCTATAGTAAACCCAGTTGACATCTCAAGACATATTCTAAAAAGCTATGCAAATCCAGTGTGTCTTAGAAAAGGGTGAGTTTCTGGATTCTCCCATCTGCTGTTTGTCATGGATTACAAATTCACTCAGTAGGGCAACCTATACCTGCAGGCTGCTGTTCAACACTCCCAGACAGCCACTAGGTAAGAACAGCTCTTCTGCATCTTGCCGAGGGAGCACACGTGTTTCTAGTTCCTCACTTCATATGTGGGAAGTCTTTCGTGTGTTCTGGCATGTAGGCAGAGATGCATGAATTAGTCCATTATATTAGAAAGTCATATCTGTGAGCTGTGTGTCCAGCCAAACCAAAGGTGAGAAGCAAGACATGTTTCCCAAGAAGATTGCTCCTCCTTGAAAGAAGAGCATATGTCTTAAAGTATTTTTCTTCTTGAAACTCACTATATAGCGAACACAGGAAAGCAGTTCTTATGCCAGCTTTCCTTACACACCAGGCCAGCTGGTTTCCTCCAGGGTTAAATCTGCTGCCGGGAATGGCATGTTTACATCTCATCCAGAATGTTCCACTGCTTAAAGAATTCAAGAAAAACTTTCCAACCTCTCTCTTCAACGTGAGCTTGCCTATCTCGTGCTTCTTACCTCCCACTGTCTCTTCTGCACGTTTAGGTGTTTGAAGATTTGTAGATCCAGCCACATCTTCCCCTTATGTCTACTGCAGACATTAATAATTAACCAGGACTCTCCTTTCTGGTCTCGGAGCCTTCTCCCAAGACAGTGCCAATCACTCAGAGGTCTGACTCCAGGTGAATGTCATTGTCTGTCCTATCTCTAGGCATCTCGTCAAGAGAAATGGGGGCAGCATCTAACTTGGGTTGAGACTGTCTGTTTACTGTTGCTATTGAGTTGTGAGGGGTAGATTTGTTGACTAACTCATCTTCAAATGTAAACACTCCTCAATAATCCTAGACACTGCCTTCCAGACACTTAGAAAAATAACGATATTAGAGCAATCTTAAATCGATGAGTCACCTCTCAGCACATGTGGGTGAAGATGACAGCGATGGAATACCGTAAACTTCCTGCTGTGTATTCACGGGGTCCTGGGCACCAAGAACCACACAGGACAACTCAGAGGTGGAGGAGATCATCCCCCTACTGTACAAAACACATCTGACTCCAGTCTGAGTGTCAAGCAGATGACAGCGAAGGGGCTGCTCACCAGTTCTACCCAGCTTTCCTGGAAGTGCAGTGCCTGCTCGTGCCTTACGGATTCAGCCAGGAAATGATGGGGGGTTGGGGGGGGAGGTCTGAGATGCAGAGCAGTGCTGTCCTCAAAATCAAGAGATAGATGAACTCAGTCAGGGGATTACACAAATACTTTTTAAAATGGTTAGGTTGTGGTCTTTTCTTCTCAAAGCTCAACACACCAAGCAGTTAGGTCATATAACCGATTATATTGATTATTATTCTTAAAGGATGTATAGTCTATCTTTAAACACCAAAGAACTGTGTCTTGTGCTTATTTTGGTGCCTTTGAAAATGGTTAACAATGAAGTTTCAGAGCTTCTCAGAGTGACAATTCAAATATATACATGAATTATATATTTGAATTATATAATTATTATATTATTGAATTATTGAATTATATATTATTCTCTCAGAGCTCTGAAGAATGCCCAACAAGGGTGTGTGTGTGTGTGTGTGTGTGTGTGTGTGTGTGTGTGTGTGTGTGTTTAATGAAGGCCTGGGAAAATGGCAACTGAAGAGACTTCAGTAAAGAACATTAAAATAGAATTTTCTTGAGGAGATGTTGGTTCTTGGCATAGAATACATTTTTACAGATGTATTCTATGCTATTTTTTATTTTTAATTATATGTATGTAGATAGGGCAAGGAATGTGTGCAAATGAAGGCTGGTGCATACGGAGGCAGAGGCGTTGGCTCCCCAGGAGCAGGAGTGTGGAGTGGTGTGAGCTGCTGGATGGGGACGCTAATGACCAAACTCAGATCTTCTGCCGGAGACTCCTAAGTGAACCATTTTAACTGGTGACTCATCTCCCTCATCCTGAGGATAAGGCTCAATATTGTTTACTCCCTGGTACATTATCAAATCCTGTGCCGTTCTGTCCACTAGTGCTCACAGTGTTCAACAAAAATGTATTTCTCTGGAAGCATTGATCTGCATTCCTTGAGCACCATGAAAGTCTATGGCAAAGCCCATTAAATGCTAAGAACTTGAGACTCCCTGGCTCCTGCACAAGGAGCAGGGGGGCTGCCCTTCTCCCAGAGCTCTCCCTTTCTCTTAGGTTCTGTGCTCGATACCCCCAAAATGTTCCTGGAGACATCCTCTTCTATAAGTTCAACATGAGTCTAAACGTCTGGGGTAGTCTGTTCCCAGGTATGGCACTGCCCCCAGCTTTGAGTGTTCCTGAAGGGTTGCTATGGGCAAAGAAACCCCTAAACAAACACAGAACAGATGGAATGCTGACGTGCAGCTCTGAGCTCTGCCCCTTACTATGTTTAAGGGGAAGCCTGTTTCTCACCTTTTGCTTTTGGGGTAGCAAATTTCTCCAGGCTGATCTACATCTGGAATGAAGGACATAGCTCGATGCTTCCAATGCATTCAAGGACTCATGGGAGAAGACAGAGAGTTCTAAAGACAGATTGTTTACATGAAACCCCAAAGAGATCTAGAGAAATAAATACAAGATTCTGGGATTCTTTTTGATGCCTAGAACTTATCAAAGTTCTGCCTGTCCCCTCAAGTGACTTGGCCATAAAATGGATGTAGTCACCATGGGAAAATAAGTAGGGCCATCTCCCCCTAGGGCTCTGACATGAACATTGGATTCATTTGTCCAGAATTGGGCAGTGACCAAACATTTTAAATAAATTAATTTAATTTAACTTTATCCTTTCAGAGACTAGCAGCAAGTTAAAAGAAGGAGAGCAAGTGCATTTTACTTAATTTTTATTGGCAGTGTTGTTATTTAGCATTTATTGAAGCCACGCTAAAAATCCAGAACGCTAGACTCAGTCGATAAAATAGAAATGTCTAAATGATGGGAAATCCTGACTCTCTGTAATTGATTGTGTCAGTCACTATTTTCATGCTGCAGTTGAGTGACCTGGTGTTTATTGCAACTGAGGAAGTAACTTTATGTATTATGCAGTAGATTTACATATAGTTCAATCCACATGACGAGAGAGCTGTGTTAACACAGAATCACTGCCTGGTTCTCAATGCTACTTCACTCATTTTCTGAAGAATTCATTTTAGTACTAAGGAATAATTTCTGTCCCCAGAAATATCTTAGACATAATCATTTTAAGGGACACTTCAGGTTATTTGTCTGCATAACTCTTCCTATGGCTGTGATAAAATAACCAGACAAAAGCAACTTAAGGTAGAAAATTACATTTTGGGGTACAGTCCGTCATCCAGCAGAAAACGTCAGCTGTAGAAGCTTCCCTGGGGCAGCTAGCTGGCCACACCGCGTTCAGTGAGGAAGCACAGGGATCTGAATTCCCACGCTTAGCTAGCTTTCTTCCCTGAGTTCAGTACAGACACAAGCCCAGGCAACGGTGTCACCCACTTCTAGGATGGGTCCTCCCACTTTAGTTAACTTAACCAATACAATTCTTTGTAAATCTACCGAAAGCTCATCTCCAGAGGAACTCTAGATCTTGTCAAGTTGACAGTCAGTATCAACCATCATGTCTTTGTCCTGAGCAATCGTTTGTTCCAGGAAAGGCATTGTCAGGACCAGGTGACTGCTCCACTCATCAACACAGCGATCTGAGTCCCTGAAAACCCTTCATGCAGCATACAGTTTTATCTCTGAAGCATGCTTCTCAGAAAGCATGATGAAGGACCTGTCTGTGATAGGTACTGTATTTCATCTATTCTTAGCAACACTTACTATCATCTAAAAATACCCCTTGTGTGATATTATGCTTTTGAATATGACCGTCAATGTCAAGTAAATGATAGACGACACAAGCCAAGAAAACTTTATGAATTCAGGCTTTGAATATATATATGTGTGTGTGTGTGTGTGTGTGTGTGTGTCACCTGTAGTTTAAAAAAAAAAGAAAAGGCCACTGGAGCAAAGAGCTCTTCCTTGCTCTGCACCCACCCAAACCACAGAACAAGAGAGAATCCATCTTTAGCCTGGGGTCCTTGCCTGCCACCACCATCAACACACACACACACACACACACACACACACACACACACACACACACACATCCCTTCTGTCCAAGGGAAAACATCATGGCTTGAAAACAGATTTCATATTAAGAAGAGACACTAATTCTCTCTAATATACAAACAACAGGTTGCCTGATGGTGTCAAAGAATCCACACATGGCCTGGTAGCCTGTGAGTTCTCTGTTGTAAGGACCATGATAAGGAAGGAGACTGGGTCCCTACCTGTCGGTCATTCAGTTCTTCAGTGGGGGCTTCACAGGTCTGACGGCTTCCCAGACCTATACTGGCAAACGCTGGTTCTTTAATTGGCCCACTTTCGTTTGTGAATTTTCTCTCATTCTTATAGAACAGTCAAGGCCTCTGAAATGCTTGAATTCACGCTTTTTCTCTCACTAAATGACTCATTTCAGCAGCTGACCCAATGACAGCACTTTAGCCAAAGGGAAAGACTTGGGACTCTGGGGAAGACAAGTGCAGAGAGAGGAACCACTCTAGGCTTCCAGGCCACCCCTTGCTGCTTCCCACCACGGCTGCCTTCCTGCTTCTCGGTGCAATGGTTTTGATGGTCTGAGCGAGGTGCTGATGTCTTTTGGAAGCGCCCGTCTTACCTGTCTGGCCAGCAGTCTCAGCTAACAGCTCTGTATGAAGAATGCACCCATCTCATTTTCTTTCGAGGAGAACAAAATCCTGTCTTCAACCCCATTGCCCATGCATTATATTAACATACCTTAACCTGATCTATTCAAAACATTGGCTTAAAAGCCTGCCTTTATGAGAGGCCCCAGAGAGCTTTAGAGAACTCCAGCTTGTGTTTGCTGGGGATCAAACTGCTGACAGGCTTAATCAATAGTAAATACAGGCTGCCTATCCACAGTAGGCACTTTTTGCTTCTTGCCATCAAAGAATACATGTTCCTTTCTAACTTAAGCAAAAAGTTGGTCAAAATTCTCCAAAATATGACACTCTGGGGACAGCTTCTGTTAACAGCTCACGTATGTTCTGCCCGTAGTTTTGATTCTAATGGCCACAGAGAGACCACTTTAAATGCTGGAGAACTATAGTGTCCCCACTGCCCAAAGAGATGGCAAGAAGGGTGCCCTGTGGCCCTGCTGCTTAGCAAACACCGCTGATTCCACGCTGGTGACTCCATAGGCACAAGCCTCCTTCATGTATATGTGCACACACACATACACACACTGTGCCAATTCAACATTCTTAGGCACCTTTCTGAGCTGTGCTCTCATAATGCTAAAATATCCCTTCTACTTTGTGCCTCTAAGGAACGGACAACCAACAGTAGTCTGATATCTTGGATTTTTCTCAAGCTATTGTTAAGAAAGTTCTGCATAGTAACCAGATCAAAACGGCAGAACATTGTTGTCTCTGTGCCTGATCATGCGTGACAGGCCACACTCCACTGGAGAATTATCCTTGCCACTTCTCATCTCTTGACTTGGGAATGCATCATTTCTAGTCTCTGCTGCTGACTCGCAGGGCATTCTCCTTCTGTGTCTTTGTCTTCCCACGATGCTCTGTTCTGTCTATAATGTCTCTCTTTACCTTTTCTGGGAAGACTATGTCTATTCACCCCAGATAGAGCAACAGTGGCCCAAAGAAAGGATTGCGTCTTGAACTGAGTTTGCTGGACTAATGTGTTTGATGGGGATGCTAATGGAGGCGTGGGGGAGAGGTCACTTACATAAGGAGGTATCCCACAGGTGGCTTTATCTCAGCAAAGCTTATGGTAGCATGGGGGACCATGTATGAAAGTTGAACCACTTGAGTCTTCTATGCAGCTTGTAGGTGTCTATGCCTCTGATCAGTCCCTCCTCTCCTTGCTGGTGACTCAAGAGTCTTGTTTCATGAATACGCTGAGCCTTCCCCCTCTCACCACAAAGGAATGCTTCAACTTGGAGGAAACAGCCACACAATACATAAAGGTACCAGGCACGCTGGACCAGGGGTCACACTAATCCTAACTTGATTATAGTGGTAAAGATTTTACTTCCAAAAGCAACTACCTATACCACTCCTGAAAACTGGGAGTTCAGTTGAGCTTGGCGTGGGGAGGGGGCAGAGGGAACACGATTCGGTCTGCAACACTTCGGAAGTCAAAATAAGCTTGTTCCATCCCATTAGAGAATAAGAGGTCTGTGTGCGCTCAGTCTTCAGATACATGACCCAAACTATCAGTGGTATGGAAATGCTCGTGGTTTTTCTAGGAGAAGGAGATGACTTGGAAGCACAAAGCATTCATGGAAACTATGGAGCTTAGATGACTCTCCAGCACCTCCATCCATACGTTGAAGCATTGGAGGCTTAAATATTAATGACATATAAGAAGACACAACTCTTGAGAAGCCAAGGGTTACTGTGGGGATAAGCACCCTTCAAACAGAGGCACTATAGCTTGCTTCTCTCTCCATCCTACGAGGAGACAATGGCAAGGTCTCCAAGTGACAACCAGGAAACAGAATCAAATCTGATGGCACCTTTGTGGCTCTGTTCCTCCACATGACTCGGCTGCTCAGGGAGGCAGGATGCAGGAAGTTTGACCAGGTTTACCCCATGCCATCACTGGGTGGGTGTTAGGCTGTGATGAAGCACTGGGACACGGCTCTGGAGTTGGGAAGGGCAGTCTGAGGGGCCAGACAGCCGGAGCTGGCGCAGGGGTCCCGGGCCTGCCAGGAGGCCTGGGCTGTCTGGTTCTCAGGCTCTTGGACATCCAGGTGCTGCTAGAAGCCATGGAACAGCTGAGAACTAAGTGGGGGTCTGCAGGCTGGATCTAGCCATGGGTGGGGAGAAAGGGGAAACTCCAGCTGGTCCCACGGTGAGGAGTTCTTGCTTGACAGCGGTGGGCTTGAACTTGGCTTGGTCATGGCTGGAAGCATAGAGAGGCCTTCTATGGGAGATTAGACTGCAGTTCTATAGGCAAAGTCCTTCTCCATGGCTCCCCACTGAGGATACCAATGAAAAGATGCAGTCCATGGTTTTACGACATTTATTGATGGAATGTCATGATGGAAAACTGGATGTGTAAATGGTTTTGCCCCACTTCTCAGGGTGGCCTGAGATTAAATACCTTTTTCAGAGAGGAGTATCTAGGAAGGAAAGCTTATTGGCTAAGCCCTCCAGGCCTTAAGGTACCTCGTTAAAATCTGTCTTGAGCCTTTGTGACCACAGGCATGTCCTCTACCTGTGGAGGGGCTTGGGGTGTTGCCCTTATGTGACTGATGGCCGTAAATCTATGGGAGACTGTGTCTAGTGACGGGCCTGGTGTGCGAGAACAGGCACAGCACCTACTGTCTCTTCAGGGTCTCCGGGTCCTCAAGCCTTAGCTCAACCGGGATCCAAGCTACCTTTCACTGTCCCACACCCTTGACATTGGAATTCTCTGCTGCAGAACTAAGACCAATACTTGCCATTTAGGTTTCTTGGTCTAGATAGCATTAGCTAAGTGAGGCAGAGAGGGGAGGAACCCCTGAGGAAGAGGGACAGCTGGGATGCTTAAGTCTCGTAAGCAGGGGACTTCTTCTTTGGGTCCTTAGCTCACTGTCTTACCTCATGTTCCCGAAGTATTCAGAGCCACTGAAACTCAAGGGGTCTCACATGTCGTCTGTCATTTGTCCACATTCGTGCACACGTCTCTTACTCTGCAATGGCTCCTCTCTTCTCGCCACCACCACAGATCAGAATCAAATCACACTTCTGCCTGCCTAACCCTGACATCCTGAAGTCCAGGAATCTTGAACCTCCCAAGAGAGTCAGTCCTATTCGAGTGGCTGCTGCCAGTACCCTTGTGTGACTGTTAACCTGAAAGGCTCAGGACAGAGACTGTACCCTTTCTGTCGTCTCAACAAATAGCACAGAGCCTAGTTCTTAGCACCTAGTCTCTGTGGAACCAGTGAAATTTACTTTACTTGAATCCTAAAGAAAAGGAAATGAGGGGATAGACTACAGAAAGTCCCACTCAGAAAATCACATTCAGACTTAAACCGGAGAGGCATGGCTGAACAGGGGTATTGAAGATGAGATGGCCAAGGCCAGACGCAGGGGATATGAGAAGTTCCAGACACACTGCCAATGGGGAAGGGATGAGGAGTATGGGCCCATAAAAAAGACAAAATCCAGTGGGGCGACATGAGGAAGAATGGCTGTGACCTCCCTTTTGAGCAATGAGTAAAAGAATTGTTCACTGGATGCAGAGAGGAGACCACCCAATGGGCTTGGGAGCCAGTCTTCAGTTGAGTTTCACACTGGAGTATTTTGCTTTTCCGTGGGATGTCTCAACTTCACGAAATTAAAAGCTAGGGTTTGGGGTTTGGGGGCCTGGATCTTTTTTTTTTTTTTTTTTTTTTTTGCCCCAGTGGCAACTATAATTAGAGTTTTACTTGAGATCAAGTTCCGACTCTGGAAATGTGCCTCCCATTTTTATGACATCACCGACCTTAAAATGTACATAACTGTCATCAGGAGCAAGCAGAGCCCAGCTCGGCTTCGCTCGTCGCCTTTGTGATTTCTTCACAAGTTCAAGTGTGAACTGGAAAGAAATGAAAACCACAAAGCTAACGGACAATGGCGGCCTGCCTCTTACAGAATGCAACTTAAATATAGATATTGCATCTCTACTGTTATACAAGATGAAAGAGAATCAACAGTCCACAGTGCCTGATAGTCTAGTCTTTTCCTTCCGGGTGGAGCTACTCAGCCACCTGTCCTAACAGCCAGGGCCACACTGTCCTTTCAGAAGGAGAGACAAGGAGCTGGAGAGATGGCTCATAGGTTAAGAGCACTGGGTGTTCTTCCAGAGGACCCTTGTTCAATTCCTGACAACCACATGGCAGTTCACATCTGTCTATAGCTCCAAGACCTGACACTCTTACACAGACATACATCTAGGCAAAACACCAATGCACACAAAATAAAAGTAAACACATTACTTTTTTAAAAAGAAGGATAACCAAGGCCCTCAATGTATCACGTTAAGGAGAGGAAGCAGAATATAAGGGGTGGCATATAAACAGGACATTGGCATGTGGATAATGACCATCTGAACCTGAGGGCTGTCACATACCCATCCCCACCCATCCAATTACCAGCTATGTGAAACATAAATAACACATTGTATATCCTCTCTGGGACTCACTTCTTCTATAAAATAGAATTTAAAAAAAAAAAAAAAAGATAGACAGCTCCAGGAGACGACATAAGAAGTTCACTTCTGACTTACACATTCAAACACGGGCACATGTATATTCTCTCTCCTGCACATGTGCACATATACACACATACACACAGTCATGCACACACACCATCATAGGCACACTTGTGCACATGCACACATACCTGAAAGGAGATAGTCCACAGCATGGTTGGACCCAGAAGAAACCAGTCTTTAATAAAAAGGAAGAAGAAAGACGCTATACAATTCCCCTTCATGAAGGTACAGAAAGCTGGTGAAGCCACGGAGACATGGAGTAGGTAGATTGGCAAGAGGGAGAAATTCTGAGTTGTTAAACTATGAAATACCATTTCAGTTAAAATAAGAATGTTCTGGGGATGGTAGGTGACAGTCACAGAGCAGCGTGCATGTATGTAACCTACCTCATGGGACCATACAGTTGACAATGATTACGATAGAAAATGCTATGTTGGGTATGGTTTACCATTATCAAAGAGATGTGGGGAGGAGTAATGTTAGTAGAGGTCTTGCTATTCACACAAAAGGGCTTTGTGGTACGTGTATGAACACACTGTGTACAGAGGAACAGAGGGGCTTCGGGGGCCTCAGAGCCCGCGAGTTTCGCTGTAAGTTTCGGATTAGAAGCCGAAAGAGCCATAACAATGCCAAGTGTGAAGGCTTTCTCCCAAAAGTCACCCAAAGGACACAGCCAGGTGTTCCCAGGAAGGCAGTGCCTCCACTGACATATGAGGTACAAAGAGGGACCTGCTCAGAAAGGGTTTTGTTTTCCTGGCTGTTCAATGTGGTCAGAAGTTGGCAAGCATCTTGGTGTGTCTGGTTGGAATCTGCTTCTCCCGGGTGGTGCCGAGAGCCTCGGGCATTTCTTCTTGTTTCATCTCATCATCCAGGAACAAAACAGAGTAATCCTTGTTCCTAGAGACTTGCCCACGATTTACCATCAGGTGGAAGACAGCCTGGGGTCTTTGGAAAGGTTTGGGTTATAATGAGAAAACATCAAGATAAATATTTATTAGAGGGGTTGGGAGTAAGGCTGTAACAGTTACTTACTTGCTAAAATATAAAAAAAACAGCTTTAAAGAAAATCCTGGAGAATCCCCAACACTGGAGGGAAAGTCAGTACGAATCAAGATGTTGAAGAGGGAAAACATTTTCTCCTTTGATAATAATTATTTTTGTAGCATCTGGACATCAAACATGGGCTTGAATTCATTCTGATTTCTCAGTCTGATCACTGAATGTGGACTTCCAGAAGGCTTTGCTGTTTTGTTCAGTATGCTCATCAGAGAACCAAATGTGGGATTTCTAAGAGTCCCTGATCAGTGATTGGCCATTAAACGAGTGAGTGAATGAATGAATGAATGAATGAATGAGCGAATGAATGAACAAACGATCAAACATAAACCTTTTCTATTTACTTACTAGTGTGCTGCACAAATATAATGAACTACTATAAAGTGTGCATGCTTCCTTCTCAAGTTGACTGAGACCTAAGATGGGTTCATCTGAAATTATCGTTTTCTAGTATTTTCTAAAACCAGCATAAACCTGAATGTAATATGCTCAACTATCAAACATCAGTTACCAAAAATACTTGTCACTTCCTAGATCTGATTCTGTTTCCGGTCTATGCGGAGATCACTCAGTTGAAGAAGGAAGTATTTTTATCTCCATACTAATTTGGTCAGTCATCACCTCTCTCTGAAGAGGGAGGCTCTGGGGGAAATGAGCCAGATGTTTGGTAGAGAACCAGGCCTCTAAGAAGGGAGTAGAGCCCACCCAACACACTGAAGCAAAAGATAGGCCAGTGGCACCTGGTGAGCAGAGAGGAGAGAATCTATAAATAATCATATATCCACAGGTCAAGAAGACCCAAAAGCCAGCTGGGTCCTTTATTCCACAGCAGCCTGGCTCATCTATAAATGTAATCATAACGAGTTTCTTACCTTGGTTTTCACTTGTCACTAGATTAGATACTTTCTCCCACCGTCCCCTTCTCTCCACCATCAGCACTTGCCACAGACTGAGCTTGAAGTCCCTTGCCAAAGACTGAGAGGTTTTGGTATGGAGGATACAGACAAGAGCACACATTCAGGAACTGGGTTCTACTCCTGGCTCCATTTGTTATGTGCTATGACATTAGGCGACCTTGTGAATGTCTGTGTGCCTCAGTTTCTTCATCTACTAAAAGTGCATAATAGCAAGAACTAGCTCACAGCAACAGACAATGAAAGGGATTTGTGTTGCTCAACAAAGACATGATGTATTACAATAGTGTCTGGCACGTGCGAAGCATTCTATTCTACCTCAGTTTAATGTCCATATTGTCTGCGTCTTATTTAATGTGGTCTTAGAAGTTTGTAAAAGATCTACCGTAGAGCCCCCATAAGTAAAAAGTCGATGCATCTCAACAGAGAGTAAAATCAAGAGCACTAAGGCAATCTTGATGGAGATGGAGATGAAAATGCTTTTTCAATGACCAGTCAAGCACAGACCCTTCCACATACACTTTGCTTTCCCTCACAGTCAGTGTGAACTTGGCAAGGCTGGCACCAGATGGGTAATTTAGGTACAAAGGTCAGAGGTCACTTGCGAGGATATGTCAGGTCATGTCCTCAAAATGTTTTTAAGGTGAGGCAAGGGTCATTGTGCCCTTGCCTTCCCATGCCAAGAACACCATGGGTGTGGGGGATGTCTCCAACCAGTCTGATGTTCACCTAGGCTCACAGCTTGAGTAGAAGCCAATGTTAAAGCCTTATACTTCTGTTGATGCATCCGAGGTCGGGGTGAGCCACCTTACAAAATGACTCCAAGTTCCAGGGACAATGATAGGCTTGTCTTGGGTAGCCACCAAAGTCCCCTTGCAGCAGTCATATGAAGACTGGGGAATCCAGGCACGCTAGCTAATGTGCCTCCCGCCATTCTCAGTTTTCCTGCCTGAGAGTGGAGAGAAATCGCAAGGCAATGTCACTTTGTCACTTCTTTCCCTCAACAGGAGCATCATCCCTGACTCCACTTAGAATCCCAACTCTGTCCAACATCACTTTTATGGGCTAATGATCAAGTGTGGCCATGCCTTAGGAACCAGGATGTAGGGTACTCACGCAAAATTCCAATTCCAATAACTCAACTAAAAGCTTGCACGATTTCTAATGTGGGCTTTCTGTCTCTGCCCCCCGCCCCCAGCCGAAACACCAGGGTGTCTTCACCTACATCATGGCCCCTTCCCTGTGTCCAGGTTCATAGCTCTGGGGTCAATTTTCTCCCCATAGTCCCTTACTCAGATGTCTCCAAACCTGGTTGGCTCAGTGTCTGTTCACATACCCTTTTCACTGCAGTCTCAGGCATAACTGCTCACATGATCTTTCAGTCAAAACCCTTGAATGATGGCCACTTGCCTTTAGGAAAAGGGCCACCAAACCCCTTAGTTACAGAGGTTGAGTTATAGTGCTTCTAGCATGCCAAAACTGGGAACGCCATGGCTCACAGCATCCAGATTGCTCCGACAGAGTCTATGGCTTGGCTCTGCTGCTATAATGACTGGGAGGCTTTGAGTCTTGCTATCTGGCACTGTATATCTGTGTGACGTGAGACCTTCCATGGTCCTTTCTTCAATGGTTGTGATGAGTTTTCAGTGAGAGGAGACACAAAAAAGACTCACTCAGGCTCTGACAACTTCAAAATGCTGCAGTCCTCCAGCCCACCCTCTGCACGCACCTCAAGCAAGTGTGTGCTGCAGCGGGCTCCCAAGTGAGCTACTCAGTGACATTCTACATTCGCCCTCTTCCTTGGCTTCCATTACCATATAACTTGTCTGCCTTTCCCTTTATAATATCCAAACCCTACACTTCTTCCAGACTCAATCCACCCATCCTTTCCTCCTCTAAGCTTCCCCAGCCCTTCCTGATGGGACCCATTACTCTCCCATCCCAGGCTCTTGTAACCTTACGATCACATTCATTGAATCTTTTGTAGCCCAATCTGCCATCCCCACACTGGACTATACAGCTGTTAAAGGGTGGGGTCGTTCAATCAAATTCTACCCCTGCCATCCCCCAAAATGCACAGGACGGGACTTATCGCGTGAGGAATACTTGCTCTGTGTTAATTGAGTGTACAGTTCGCAGTCTAATTTCTTCAAATGCTTTATTGAGTGTGTTAATTGCAAAGTAGCAGGGATCAACTCCTGTCCTATCCCAGACACACAAGCGCACCGTCGCTGAGCAGCGACTCTGCAGTTTGCTGCGGATCGGGTGTCTGATGTGGCACCAAGCTCTCCAGTTTCATTTCACTTGGTGTGTCAGAAAATCAATCTGAGACTTGAGCAAAATCCTAAAGCTCTCTCCCGACTCTAGAGCCATGGTAAATAATTCATGTCTCTTCCCCACACCCCTACTAAAAAAGAAAACGAAAAGAAAATCCTCTCTCATTCTGGAATAACTCTCAGAATCTGTACTATCACCATGCTTTTGAGGAGTAAAGACAACCCATGTTTCAGGATAAAAGCTTTTATTTCCAAAAATAAAGAAGTTGTTGACATTCCACACTTCAGCTATCCAAGGATTCATTCTTTCTTCTTTTCTCTCTCTCTTTCTTTCTTTCTTTCTTTCTTTCTTTCTTTCTCTCTCTCTCTCTCTCTCTCTCTCTCTCTCTCTCTCCCTCTTTCTTTCCTTATTTACTTATTTATTTATTTTTACAGACTTTTGTGATGTTAACTTTTTTAACACTAGCCTAGAAAAGTGGAATCCACAAGTATTTATATCCAGAGAAAAGTCTGGAATGAGTCACTAGCAACAATATTGATGTCTTTTATTCATTTCTCCAGTCTGGTGACACTGTCCATTTGACCAAGGAAGTACAAACATAGCAAGAGACAGGATCGAAATATTCAGACATTAATAGCAAGTAATGCTAGTCTATATTCACATGTGTTTCTCTGATTGTCTTTCCAATGCTCTCCTCCCTTGAGGGTCATCACAACAGCCATCCTTGAGGGGCAGGAGTCTTCGCTGCCCACATAGATTTTGAGTAGGCAAGGCATAAAAAAGGTGTGATCATCCAAGGAAAGGCAAGGAACATCTGTCGTTAGTGGGTCCCTGCTTCGAGCCTGTCTCTGCCTGTCTGCCATTCCCTATGCCTCCCTGAAGTCACTTCTTTCTCCCCTTCTGTCCATTGCTCTTTCCACTAAGGTCCCTTCCTTATAAGCCTCAGAACTTAAAATGCTCTCAAATACTGAAAGGCAAACCAACCTATTATGAACACGTTGTAATATTTTTCATCAATTTTTCTCATCGTCCCTGTACTTTAGCGAGAGAAAACTACAGTAGCTCGCATTCCCTTAATTGAGCAGCTGCCGCTCAGCGCTGTAAAAGCTTCCTCACGGGGTTTGTGCCATTCGGTCATCACAGTAGTATGGTAAATTAGCAACCGCTGTCCTCATTCTGCAACTAAAGAAGCAGACTAAATGGCCAGCCCGCGAGACACACAGAGGGAGCAAGACCTCCATCCACTCACTCTGGGGTCCCCCTCCCAAGGGTTTGTTTCCTGGCTTTAGGCCAGATCTCTTTGGCGGTGCTAATGCTTGAAAGACTTTGATGAAGGGCTGCCTTCCTGAGTAAAGGATCAGTTCAGACACAGTCATGGAGAAGTGAGACACACACAAGTCAGAAAGCCAGGATCACAACTGCATTGCCTGCTGGGAAGCGAGGATTGTGAATGGAGAAGCATCAACTGCCTCGTGTCGAGGTCACTCCCCTGTCTCAAACGAAGCTGAACCAGTGATGGACCTGTAAATCATGAAGGCATGAGCCTACACACCAGGCCCTATCACTGGAAGGCAGGATGAGGCGGGAACTGGGTCTCCTGTGCGCTCTACCCTTCACCCCTCTTCAGCACACACCAAGTGCAGAGTGCCTAGAGTCATGCCAGGGCCTCAGTGACATACGTCCACAGTGGTGAAGAAATATCACGCTACCAAAATGGATCTATTGAGAGCTTCTGTGTATTGAAGTAAATGTGGTGACTCCCAGGAGGGAGTGCTACCTCCCGCGGTGCAGAAGTTTGTCTCAGGCGTCTCTGTAGAGGCCAAGAGATCATGCTTGCTGCCCACATTCCACACCACACGACCCAGGGTAAGCCAGTTACAATACTGGTCTGAGAGTTGCCATGCAGAGCATCTACATAATGGAAGGGAATCCTCCTCCCTGTGGCTGGATCCCCACCACAGGCCTGCAGTGAGTGGAACTTACAATCTCAGCTACACAAAGAACCTGGCTGCTGGTAGACACTCACACCCAGGACAGAACCTTAGCAAGCCGTGTTTAGATGGGGAGCCTCCCGTTGTCCTCTGCACAGCCTGGGTGATTTTTCCCCCTCTAGACCACAGAGTATATTGGGTAACAGTGGGTTATTCCATGCTTCTTGAATGTTCCAAGCCTGAACAGCCACAAAAATTTGAGCCCATACGTCACCCCATTGAGAGCCCCGGAAAGAACATATGGGTTAGATTTTTAGACAACACTCCATGTAAAGGGGGTTTCTTTTTATAGAGGCATATTTTTAGTTTCTCCCGAGCTAAATTCTGAGCCGAATTGAATCCATACAGCACTCTGTTCCAAACAAGAGCTGAAACACAACTTTGTGTCAGAGTAATACATTGTTAACTGATATGTCAGAAAATCAATTAATTACTTTTAAGAAGCAGTTAAGAGAAGCCCTACAATGCTGCCACTTGAATTATTAAAGAATGCAATGTAAAGGGTCCCCATGCCTGCCCCCCAATTGAAAGCTGATGTTAGAGGGTACTAAAAAATGCCCATGCTCTCATGGGTCCCCATGGAAAATAGTATAAAGTCAAATGACAAACAGAGTAATAATAATAATAACAATAATAATAGCAGTAGTAGTAACAGAGAGGTGACAGGCCTTAGGAATCAAGTGTCTGATGGAAGCAGGGATGGGGTCAGCTCTGCTCAGCGTTGTCCCCAGCTAGGCTTCTCCCATCTTGGATTGCAAGGATCCCAGCTCATCACCAGGCAATCTGCTCCCCCAACAATGCTTTCTTTCCTTTGTGATTGAGTAGCCTGCCTCAGAGCCCTGCAGGTCTGTTCCTTTTCAGGGCAGTACTCTACTCAGTGAAGTGTCCTGGTAAGACTCACTGCTGTGGTGTGAGCATGAAGCATCAGTGACCATGTGGTTCAAGGACAAGCCCACCCAGGTCCCAGGATTGGTCAGGAGGGTGACATCTCAGTGGACAGTGTCCAGAGCCTTCCCAGTGTTGCAGTGAGCTCCGTGGTCACTCTTACATGATTACAGAGCCCTGTGGGAAGTGAGTTTTACTCTGTCAGAGCCAGTGATAGAGAGGACCCGGGATGAAACCCCGATGGTAGAAAGGAAGTACCGCCCTCACAACCTGGTTTGTATCAACGTGGACTACTTAGCTTTGCTCCAGTCACTACACGCATGTTCTATATGTACAGAAAGAAGTTTGACCTGGAGTTTCAAGACTTGCTTCAAAGCCAGGCAGTGATAGCGCACACCTTTAATCCCAGCACTTGGGAAGCAGAGGCAGGTGGATTTCGGAGTTCAAGGCTAGCCTGGTCTACGAAGTGAGTTCCAGGACAGCCAGGGTTCTTGCTTATAACACAGCTTCCTCAAATACAGAGAAGCCATCTCTACCGAACTCTCTCCGCGAGCCCCAGAGACAAGCAGAGCGCAGTAGTGAGATGCCATCCTCACTCTGTGCCTGCGCTTTTTGTTTTGCCAGAAATGTTTACCAAAGAGAAAGCCCATGAGTTCCTATACGCAGGGCAGGGGTGTGATGAGGAGGCTACCACTGGCCACTTGTGGTTACCACTGTGCCCAAAACACCAATGTGGTCTCAGGAGTTCCTCAGATTGCTGACCTCCTAACCTCCAAAGCCCTGGAGGTCCCGAGGGAGACGGGACACAGGGAGAGTCCCGTGTGGGTCTGTTGTCCTACACTGAGAGTGGAGTTAGCATCGAGACAGACAGAGACTAGGTTTGGTTTTTGATTTGGTTTCCTTTAACGACTAAACACCTAGAGATAGCCATCCCTTCAGTCTGAGGTCTGCATCAGACAAGGACTCATAACGAGATGGTAGGAAAGAGTCCAGTGAACGACTTGATACCAGGCATAAGAAGGGAGATTGCTTCAGCTCTTACTTCCCTAGATAACAACTGGGAGGTTGAGGGATGTGTCCCTGGCTCAGGGAGAGATGCTAAAAGGTTCCAAGGAAGGAGGAGATTTCAGTATCTGGGGGCAGAATAAGCAACGTGGCGCGGTAAGCTGAGCAGTGGTATTTAGGCCATGCAGTGGCTGGGCTAACTTCCCACAGGGCCTGGGATTCTCTGAGCCCCGGAACACTCTGTCTGGAGGAGAGACCGGGTCCGATTTCCTTTACTCTGACTCTTTGACTGCAGGGAGGCTGGAGCAGAAGCTGTCGGGTGATCAGGCAGCCGCTCCAGAATGAGATAATGGAGACAGTAGTCCCATGGAGCTGCTGGGAAGAGCTGTACCTCCTTCCTCCCAACCAGAGCCCCCAACACTGAGCCAGTGGCAGGCCATTCCTCTCTCCACACACAGGTCCAGTCTTGCCAGGTACAGCATGGCTCCTTCTCTATGTCTCATGGATGCAGGATTCCTAGAACTGTCAGAGGTCTAGTCTACATTCTCCAGCGATAGACACTGCAGGGACTCTTGTTAATACCCCTGCTTCTTACACCGTCCAGCAACTGCATGTGGGTGTTATTGTAAACAACAACGTTAGCCACTCAGTATACACAGGCCCCGCTCCACCACGGGAGCTCATAAGCTTGGATCTAGACATAATCTACCTGATCCCTTACTGACAGTCCCTACTGTCCCCAAAGAGTTTTTATTAAAGACTTCTTGTGCCCTTGCGACAGACCTTGTACTGAAAAATCATGCTGTCTCTACTTTAAACATCAGTGTGAACCATAGCAGTCAGCCAGGGTGTAGTGTGGTGGCAAGACACCCTGGACAGGTCTGGCCAGGGATTGAGGACAGTGGCCACCCAACAGGCAGTGCCCAGACTGTACAGTGTTGCAACAGCCTCTCCCTCTTCCCCTCCCCCTCCCCCTCCCTCTTCCCCTCCCCCTCCCCCTCCTCCTCCTCCTCCCCCTCATCCTCCCTCTCCCCCTCCCCCTCCTCCTCCCTCTCCCTCTCCCTCTTCTCCTCCTCCCCCTCCACCTCTCCCCTCTCTTCTTTCTCTCTCTCTCATCCTCTGTGCATGTGTGTGTGCCTCTGTGTGTGTGTGTGTGTGTGTGTGTGTGTGTGATGAGGAGGAGGGGGAATAAGGAGAAGAGGAAAGCGGGGGGGGGGGGACATAATGGCAGAGATCATTTGATGAAAGGCCTCATCTCAGTCTCATTATCAGGCTGCCTTTTCCATAGCTGCCAATGGTGAGTAATCGTACCTCTCAGAAGGACAGCCTGCTGAGAGATTGGAGGACAAGAGATTGGAGGACAAACCCAAGGAAGAACGGGGACTCTGGGGCAGGGACTCCCTTCTGAAATTCCCTCCAGGTCTGTAACTAGAGCTTTCCCTTTCTTCTTCTTCCCTCCCCTCCCTCTCCTTCCCCCTCCCTCTCATCTCCTTCCTTCCCCTCTTTTCCCCTTCTCTCTCCTCCTTCCTCCCATACCTCTCTCTGATATTGGGAGCATCGCAGGGGCCTCTGTGCCAGCATAGGGAGGGGCCTCATCCTCTTCATCTGTCCCCACCTCCCCGCCTTTCTATATTGATTTGCAGAGTAGAATTTGATAAAAGAATGAGAGAGAGACGGAGAGACAGAAAGAAACAGAGACAAAGAGAGATGAGAGAGAGGGGGAGAAAAGTAGACAAAAAAAGAAGGAACAAGACAAAAAAAACGAAGGAACAAGATTCTAAAGGTGTCTGGAACCTTTCAAAAGCCTCGTGCTGTTTGCCTGTTAAGAAGATACAAGTAACACAAGCCAGCATGAATCCCATTCAAGGGCTGATACTTGGTTTCAGAGAGTCCTGATCTAAATGAGGTCAAAGTGGGTCTTATGCAGGGCCTGTCATTCTGTGCACACTGCGAGTCAGGCTGAGCTCAACCACCTGCTCTGGGGCCTTGAGAAAGATCCAAGGCAAGGTGTCCAGGAAAACAAAATGCATAAGATGTCTACATAGAGCAATCTACTGCCCCAGATAAGAAACATCTTCCTCTGTTTTCATGTGCCCGTGTGCATGTGCAAACACACATGCCTGTGCTCATGTGTGTACACGTACACACACAAGCACGCACAAACACAAGCCCATGCACACAAACACACACACCCAAAAGACCTGCTCTAGCAGAGAGATCCGTGGCTCGGTTCCTCTTTCTTTAGAATTCCAGATAAGCCTTTACATCTCCTCAATCATTGCTCCCATTTGATAAATTCGCCAAAGTTCAAAGGCTGAGTGTGACTGGGGGCATTTGGAGAGGAATGATAAAACTGTGTCTGATAAACACAAAAAGCTTCATCAATATAGATCTACAAATTGGGAGCGTGGGGCTCCCTCAGGCAGTGAAGCTGTTATCTCCAGGGCGAGCCCCAGAAGATAGCTGAGGGAGCGGGAGGCATTATCTGCCTTCACAAGAGGAGCAGCACCTCCCCCACTGCTGTCTGCAAAGCCCAGGAAACACCTTGCAGGGGGTTGATGCAAGACTGCCATCCCCGCCCCAGCGACAGTTGGAATAGTGTTGTAACACAACATTGAGCAACACCTCCGCTGTAGCAGCCACTCTGTCCTAAGACACTTCTCCTGAGGAAAGACAAAGATATTTCGGGTGTCGTTGTTGTTGTTGTTGTTGTTGTTGTTGTCGCCTTTGTTTCAGCTTAGGTCATTAAAGAAAAAAAATCCCCCCTTCCACCCTGCTACTTAAAAAATAAATGTCCCTGAAGTTGGACATTTTGTCCAGGAAGATGGCCTCTTTGTTCCTCAGTCCAACGTGGCCTCGTTGAGTAAGTCTTCCTTTTTTGCTTTTAACTATTAAAGTCAAGAAATAAGAAAAAAAAATCAAGAAATAAAAAAATCAAGGAAAAAAAAAAACTCAGTTAGATCCTGAGAGACTGTTAATGCCAGCCCCTTTCCATCTCACTGTACCATAGCTTGAGAATTCCAGAGAAATCTTCATTTGTGTTTTTCCAGAGATCAGGTTGTCGGTTCCTGGGACTTTTGGGAACTGGATTTAAACTTGTGGATTGCTCTCGGGAAAGGACTTTGAAAGAGAAGAGACCCACTGGAGCTTTCCAGGAGTAATTTCTAAATTTCTTCTAGAGAAAATTTCACAAGACCCTCCTGATTTTAGGGAAGTTACAAAATGGCCAATGGAAGAGGCACAGGGCTAGAGCGGAGGGTGAGACAGCCTTCTCAGAGGGAGGGTCCCAGGCCTGCGAGATGGGCAAGCTGAGAGAAGTCAGCTTGTTTCTAGGAGCCCACTTGCTCTCTGAAAAGTACACAAATTATAGTACGTGTCTGTCTGGAGGAAAATGCTTAGCAGCATCTACCACAGAAAGGTAGCCACTGGAGCAACCCTGTTCTCTCACTTACTTCAGAATTGTCCTTTTGTGAGTGACCAGCTCCAGCATCTCGGAGTGCTCCAGCATCTCAGAGTTCTCCAGCATCTCAGAGTTCTCCAGCATCTCAGAGTGCTCCTACATCTCAGAGTACTCCAGTATCTCAGGGAACTCCAGCATCTCAGAGTATTCCTGCATCTCAGAATGCTCCAGCATCTCAGAGTGCTCCAGCATCTCAGAGTGCTCCAGCATCTCAGAGTGCTCCAGCATCTCAGAGTGCTCCTGCATCTCAGAGTGCTCCTGCATCTCAGAGTGCTCCAGCATCTCAGAGTGCTCCAGCATCTCAGAGTGCTCCAGCATCTCAGAGTGCTCCTGCATCTCAGGGTACTCCTGCATCTCAGAGTATTCCTGCATCTCAGAGTGCTCCAGCATCTCAGAGTGCTCCAGCATCTCAGAGTGCTCCAGCATCTCAGAGTGCTCCAGCATCTCAGAGTGCTCCAGCATCTCAGAGTGCTCCTGCATCTCAGGGTACTCCTGCATCTCAGAGTATTCCTGCATCTCAGAGTGCTCCTGCATCTCAGAGTGCTCCAGCATCTCAGAGTGCTCCTGCATCTCAGAGTGCTCCAGCATCTCAGAGTGCTCCTGCATCTCAGGGTACTCCTGCATCTCAAGCTGCTCCAGCAGTTCCAACTCAGTCTGGTCTTCTTTGTACTGTGTTGAGAGCAGCATGGTTTCAGACTTGGCAATGGAGGAAAGAGGGACACAGAGAAGGAAGGGAGTCTGCAGTCACACGCAGTGTGACCACACTTAGCCATGGAACTCATGTGACAGACTGTGTTCTCAGACGGACTTCCCTCTGGGTCAGAAGGTTTCAGACGTCTTTGTAGCCAGCAGCCAGAAGGCCTTTGCCATGGTTTGATCTTTGGGAAAGCAAGCGTTGCTCCCTGGGTGGCATTAGACCATTGCCTGGTGTTTTGTCTATCCTTCGCTTCTTCTTTACCAATGGAGTCTGCCCTGTGGCAGAAAACCTGAGGCTGTTTTTAAATTTTGAAGTCTCCCTCTTCTCCCTGACCCTGAACTTTGGAGGCCTGAACTATGCTGGATCCCTTGCCCTCTCCTGAGCCTCCAAAGGTTACACTTGGAAGTCCTGACCTTAGTGAGGAGGTTTTCACTGAAGGGGCGCATAACCCTCCCAGCTGGTTTCTAATCCACCATCAAAACCTAATAAATAATGGATACTAATGACAGCGCTGAGACACCTATCTGCACTGTCCACCACCGAAGTCAGAGAGAGAACCGAGGCTGCTCCCTAAAAATGGCATATGGCTCTCTAAATAAAGAGCTATAATGCGTTTTATATTTAAACCATAAGGCCATGGGCTCCAACCCAAGTGGAGATGGGCTCTGCTCCTTAAGTACCATTCTGGAAAAGTCATTGAACTACCTATCCAGCTCGCTGGGTTCTGTGTTGTTAAAACAGCTCATTTCCTTAGACGTACAGCTAGAACAGGTCTGTTGGCACATCCATCTGCCCGCTGTGCCTGGTGGGAGGATGTCCCCAGCAAGCCAAGCAGTCCTTCCAAAAAGGCATCTCTAAGAAACTTCTGGAATTAGGGAGGCGAACAATGTTGTTTTCAAAATGCCCCGGGCGGTGGTGGCACACACCTTTAATCCCAGCACTTGGGAGGCAGAGGCAGGAGGATTTCTGAGTTCGAGGCCAGCTTGGTCTACAGAGTGAGTTCCAGGACAGCCAGGGATATACAGAGAAACCCTGTCTCGAAAAAAAAAACAAAAAACAAAAAACAAAAACAAAAACAAAAACGGTCAAAATGCCCACAATTGGAAGATCATCTGCTCCATTCACAGAGAGCCTGAGTTCAGCCCCAGGGCCATGAGACACAGGAGAGCGTTTTGGTCTGGGGAGGTGGGAACATGAAGATCTTGGGGCTCACTGTGAGTTCCAGGCCAGTCAGAAACACTGGCTTGATAGCAATAAGGAAAGCATCAAGGGAGTGAGTTCTGGGGCTATCTTTGGCTTACACACACACATATGCACACACACATGAAAACACTCGTGTACACATGAGAGATGAGCATTGCTCTTCTCTGGCTTTAGGCAAGTCCTTTCACCTCTTTTGGCCTAGGAGGATGGTCCTAACTTATTGACTTTAGATTAAATAAGATAGTGCGACAAGACGCCTTAGTCATGGCTGTGACGCTCAGAATAGCTCCGAAGATTCTGCAGACCACTGGTGTCTGGTCGTGCAGATTGGCTTGGCTGACAAAACCCCATCGACATAAACAAGGCTTTTATTTCTGAGATCCCATGACTTTTCTGTCTTTATATACACGAGGCACTCGATGGCTCCCCCAAGGTTAAGATCAGAGGTCCCATCTTTTTCTTCATGAACCCCAACCTATCACACCCCAGCATTAGCGATCCAGGGGCAATAGAGCCTGCTGCCCTGCTCACTGGGCTCTTTGTGACAGGAAAGATAAATTACTTCTTTGGCCTCCTAAGGCAATGCTGTGCGTACTTATGTATTAATCTTCAAAAACACAGACAAGAACCATGGTTACGTTTGAGTATCTAAGCATCCATGCAGGAGGGACTTGAGGTTTTAGGAGGGTGCAGAAGACCATTTCTTATTTACTTATTTATTTATTCATAACACAACAAACATCCCTGGAGTGAAGCGAGGGGCTTTGCTCTTGAGCTGCTGCAGCAAAGTCACTTAAGTTGCAGGTACTTAGGACCTCAATGTTCCAAAAATCTTAAAAATCAATAAGAAGAGGATGTTTTTGTTATAGAAGTTTTATTTTTAACTTCTGCAGGGGGGAAAAATTTCCTTGATGAGGTTCAGGTGACCCAGCACTTTCTAGACATCTTCCAATGCTCTTGGTTCCCCTTGATCCGCTACTACAGAAGGTGAAAACCAGGAAAAGGGCCCCTGGTCTCCTCCTGCATTCTCTATACCATGGGGAGTCCATGTGCTCTTTGTTGCTGTTGTTGTACAATGTCCTAGCTTGCATCTGAAAAACCCCTTTGCTGTTAGTGGTGGTGGTGGTGGTGGTGGAGTAAGATGGTGTCTCCCTGTGTGGCCAGAGCTCCCCTGCGTTGGCATTCCCTGAGTGGGGGGTGCTGCCCAGCTGTGAACACTTCTACGTAAAGACAATGGAGGTGGGTAACATCCTGAGGAGCATGGGTGCTGTTTTGTTTCCTTATCTTTGAGCCTCAGTCTTTGCTACAGACAAACTTTAGGGAGGGTGTGGTCAACCAGACCAGTGGGCATCTGGTCAGAAAAAAATATGAATTATGGAAGTTTGGGTTTAACCTGGAGAC
The DNA here is from genome assembly GCF_000001635.26 of Mus musculus. Taxonomy (NCBI): domain Eukaryota; kingdom Metazoa; phylum Chordata; class Mammalia; order Rodentia; family Muridae; genus Mus; species Mus musculus. Next base: position 92,711,470 of record NC_000082.6, on the reverse strand, counting down.
TACTCCTTTTCTGCTGTTTGGGCAAGACGGAAGAAAGGGGTGTATCACTTCAACCAAGGGATGAAAATTGCCATCCTGGATATGCCTGAGGCAAAAGGAAGAAAGCAGAATCCTCCTGTGGGCTGGGGTAGTGAGGGGAGGAATCTGCCCCCCATGCGCCCCTCCCACCCCCTCCCCCACCCTCTATTCTATCCCCCACCCCATCCCCCTGCCCTCTCACCTCCTGTCTGTGTCAACTGTCATTCAGCTAATAGGGAAGCCAGTTCTCTTCCATATCTCAGCCTGTGCTAGAAAGGTCCTTTTCTTGGCTTCTGAGGGGACTTGGGTGGCTTCTGTTCAAAGAGGGGCTTGGCTAAACAAGACTGTTACCCTTTTACACACTATACATTTTCTGACTTGGGAACCAGAGGCAAGAAGATCAGGACTCCAAATTTGTCCCTAGCTGCAAAGTAAGTGCTTGTCCTGTGTGAGCTGCCTGAGACCCTTCCCAGCACACAACCAGAACACGCTGACGTCATGAGACCCTTCCCAGCACACAACCAGAACATGCTGACGTCATCCACAATATTTTCCCCTGACATATGGGATGTTCTTAAATCAAGGGCTTGACTTGATTACAGAGCTACGTAGATCTAAAAGATTACAACTAAAAACTTAAAAGTCCACATTTTTACGACACTCTTGCTTCAAATCTCTCTTGCAACTTACTCGAAAGGGCCATGTTAACCGACTGTGCATGTGAAAAGCTACCCTCAGAGCAGACATCTTCCTGTGCCTCAGAGCAGACATCTTCATGTGAAAAGTTACCCTCAGAACAGACATCTTCATGGGCATTTAAATTGTTAAAGTGATTAGAGAAATATTAGGAGAAAGTGGGAACCATGGGCCAGCAGTAAAATGTCTGTGTCTGCTTGGCCAATGATCACACTAGAAGTGAGCTTGAATTCAGTTTGAGGTCATTTGTGGTTATGTGTGGGCAAACATCTGTTGCTTGGCTGTGGCTATTTTTCTTTAAAGCCTACCACCCTGAAAGAAAAAGAAAAAGAGTGCAAAATTCTTCAAGTGTTATTTTTGGTCTTGACCATTTTTAATCACTTTGAACCCACTTCTGAGGATGGCTTTCACTCTGCCTGTGACTGTAAGCTGAACACTAGATAATATCTGCTCTCAGAAATGCCTCTCTCCCTGACTCACTCCCTTCCCCTCCAAGAAGCTAAGCTCCAGAGAATTCCTGCTGTGTGCTCTCAGGGGAAGGTAGTAAATAAAATTCTGCTTTGTGTTTTACAAGGGAGATTCAGAGGGCAGCACGGTTCTAGGCAAACCTGAAACAATCTTTATTTTATTTTATTTTATTTTATTTTATTTTATTTTATTTTATTTTATTTTATTTTTAAAGCTTAATTCTGACTTAACCATTGCTTGATAGAGAGACGGACGGGTTGAGTTTTAGAAGAACTGACCTCAGAAATGTTCACTAGCTTTGGGGCAGGATGTGTGATCCACCGAAGTGCGACCATTTCCTGAACCTTAAGTATACGTTCCTGATCCGATATGAAAGTATGTAACCGGGTCTGTACAGACTTCAGTGATTTTATGGCATTTTAAGTGGAAACGCATAGGAATTAGACGTGAGAATTCTCACTACCACCATGGCTGACTTCTTCAGCTACGGTTTTTTGTTTCATAGACATGAAGTTAAAGTCTGTGGAGTATGGCAAGTCTCTAGTCCCACAAGCAAACATGATAGATATGGCTTTCGAGGCTACTTCAGATGGGAGAGATGGCCCAGTGATTAGTGCTGTTGGCTGCTCCTGCCAGGGACTGAACGCACTCATCCCAGCACCCATGTCCGGCAGCTCACCACCACCTGTGACTCCAGTTCCAGGGGACCTGGTAACCTCTTCTAACATCTGGAGGTGCTGCATTCCAGATGTGTGTGCATGCCCCCACACAGACGTACCCACATACACATAAAATAAGAATTAAATTAAAATCCTCCTGTCATGATACTTCCCTCTCCTTCTCCCTCCCCCTCCCTATCCCCCTTCCTCCTTCCTTTTCCCCTTCCCCCTTCCCCTCCTCCTTCCTTTTCCCCTTCCCCCTTCCCCACCCCCTTCCATACCCTTCCCCTTCCTTTTTCCCTTTCCCTCCCCTTTTCCGTCTCCTTCCTCCTACCCCTTTCCCTCCCCCCCCCACCCTCTCCCCTCCCCTCTCTCCTCCGTCCCCTCCCCCTCCCGCTCCTATCTTGCTGTCCCCCTAACTCTCCTACAACCAGGCTTTCACCACACATTACCAAACTACTGTACTGAGTTGCAGAGGGATGGATGGCGGCTGGTTTGGCTAACAAAGAGGCAGTTTGAAAAACCCCTTTATGCTGTATTTCCAGATAAACACACTGTAGGAATTCCTACTTGAGAGAGAGCACCAGCAATTTAAAACCTGTGGCCTATGAGGAACAGAACATCCAGTCCTAGCCGGTGTTTATCAGTGCAGCCCATGGGCACTGGAGAGACAGCTCTGTGGTCAGAGCACTGGCTGCTCTCGCAGAGGAGCCAGGTTTGGTTTCTAGTACACTCATGGCAGCTCTCAACCATTCATAATTCCAGTCCTGGGGGATTCAGCGCCCTCCTCTGGCTTCTGTGAGCACTGCGTGCATATGGTGCACAGGCATACATGTAGGCAAAACACTCATACATATAAGCTATTGTATAAGCTATTTAAAATAATAATAATAATAACAATTAGTCCACAAATCTCATAGAGAACGAGCTTAATCCTTTCTGTGATGTTGCTTCAGACTGTGAAGGAGCCAAAGTTGTCTCACAGGCTGAGCCATCACAGCTGGTGGGTGTGAAGAGGCAGTGTAGAATGCAGGAGATTAGCTCAGGGCTCACCTGGGCTGCAAGATGCAGGAGCATGCTGAGCATAGGAGCCAGCCTCCTGCAGCAGTCGCTGGAGCCCTGCACATGGGTTCTGCCACTCAACCATGTGATGCTGTGAAAACGACTCGAAGTTCACCACTCAGGAGGCAAGAGCAGAACGACCTCCAGGAGCCACGGGGGCACGAGGGCGGGGCTAGCCAGGGCTACAGTGTAGGAGTGTCTCAAACAATAAACTGTATGCTCAGAGGGAAAAAACCTAAGTCAGGGAAGAGACCTGCCTCACCTACAGCAGGGAAGAAACAGCCCCCTGGGGCTGCAGGAGAAAAGTGTCAAAGCTGGTCAGCTTTGATTGCTTGTTGAATAGCCACTCCAGTCTTGCTCCAACTAATACAGTTGTCACTGGTCCCAAGCAGCTACTGAACACCAACAGCCAGACAAACCAGAACAAGACATACTGTAGGCACAGAACACGCATAGACTTTTGAAAATACGATTTTAAAAAAGAGATAGAAAATATCTAATTTTGTATTGACAATGGGTTTGGATCATGGTTAAATAAACCATTATGGAAGTTACTTTTGGGCTGGCAAGATGGCTCGGCAAATAAAGGTGCTTGCTGCCAAAGCCTGATGACTTGAATGTGAGCCCAGGCCCCATGCAGTGGAAGGGAAGAAGCAGAAGCAAGTCCCAGGAGTTGTTCTCTGACCTCCTCCACACAAGCTGCAAGCAGCATGCATGCCCACACAGAACATAAATGAATGAATCCTAATTAACTAATGGATTACTTCATGGATGCCATCTGCTTGCTTGCAAAAGTAGAAAACACTGGGTATTGGGAAAGTCTAGATCGCATGTGCTGCGTTGTTTCTGCAGAAGGAGAGGTGCTTCCCAGTTGTTTTATATATGGCTAGTATGATGCACATGATTGCACATGCCTGCCAGGCTCTGTGCCCCAGGTGATTGGCTGTGTCCTGGCCACATCTTCTGGAAGTCCAAATGGGGAGGGAAAAGGCTGTTTACGTGTATATTCTAGTTTCCCTCTGGAGCATGTATCCAGTGACTGTGAGGCCACATGTGAGACCCTAAAGAATGTCTAAAGGAATGAGGAGAGAGGAGAGGGGAAATGGAGGGAGGGAGGGAGGGAGGGAGGGAGGGAGGGAGGGAGGGAAGAAGGGAGGGAGGGAGGGAGGAGAAAGGGAAGTGGAGAATCTGACCCTGTTGGAGATAAGAGTCTCACTGTGCAGTCCTAGATAAACCTAGGACATGTAGACCAGGTTGGCCTCGGCTTCTGCCTTCTCAGTGCTGAGATTAAAGGTGTACACCACCACACCCAGCAAGAGAAAGCCATATAAGGATACTAGTCCCACCTCCATTCTCTGGTCTTTATCTAGTCTCCTTCCAAAGGCCCCATGAGCTTTACCATCCCACGGAGGATTAGGTCTCTGACAGAGGGCTTTCCAAACAGACACCAAATATTCAGCCCATTGATGACAGTTTAAAGAGCCCTGTCTGTGATGACTTGCTATGGATTCATATTTTATAATGTTATCTATGAAAAGCCCTTCTGTCATCTGTCTAAAAGGTTATGCTGGACACAGTTTTGGTTGGAGACCCAAGAGCTTCCAGGGACCTTGTCAACTATAGGTGTGCATCTTGGACCAGCAGCCACCATGACATCATTGGAAGCTTGTTGGAAACGAAGTCCTGGGTCTCTCCCCAGACCTGCTAAGTCAGAGCCTCTGCTTAATAAAAGCCCTGAGGCTTCCCATCACATTTGTTTTACACAGTGGTGCCAAAAAAAATGAAATATGAGTTACACAGCCTCATGGACAAGGTGTGCAAACATCCAGGAGTCATGTGCGCAGCATGCACAAGGGTATGGGGGGGTGCAATGACTCAGAAGGGAATAAGATATTATATAGTGTCTCTGTGGGGACTCAATAAAAAGACTTCTGCTCCCTAGTGGCCCAGAACAACCGGTATGCTAGACAAAGCATGGCGAATCAGAATAGCAAGCTTACCACAGTCAGAACTTTTGGAAAATGTGGCTTGGTATGTGGCTTCCGAGTGCTGGCGCCCATACTCACCCAAGCACAAGCAGTGTCTCCTGAGCCTATCAGGAAAACTGAAGGTCAGTGTGCTAGTTCTCCACTGCTATCAGACCACAAGTTTAAACACCTCAGTTTAACGAACACCCAGTTATTAGCTCACAGTCAGCACGCCCACTAGTCTCCCTGGATTCTCCATCAAGAGGTTGGCCAAGCTAAGCTCTTAACTTGAGTCTTTAGGGGGCAATGTTCCTCCAAGGTCACACAGGTAGCTGGTGGAATGCAGTTCCATAAACCTCAAGAAAGACAGGCCCTGCTTCCTTGCTGGCTGACTGCCAGGGAGAGGGTCAGAGAATTAGGACCTCTCTCTCTCTCTCTCTCTCTCTCTCTCTCTCTCTCTCTTATACACCGACTTCTGTCTTCTTCAGCTCGAGCAACAGCTGGCTTCATTCCAGCCCCAGGCAGAAAAACTTACCATTTTTAACCGTCTCCTTTGGCTACATTGTAGCAACTAGGATCAACTCTGCTTGCTGACTGGAGTCCAACTGAATAGCAACCTTAACTACTGTAAAAAGCCCTCCGTCTGTTAACTGTTCTACAACCAGCTCATATGGGTTCCTCTCCCTCACTGTTCTGTTTAGAATGGACAATCTTAAGAGTCTATTTTAGGATTCTTCCTCATATTCTTGCTTCTGCTTCCTAAGTTGCTGGCAGAGTAATTGAATCTCTCCTGGTTGAGGATAAATGGGGGTGTGGAAAGGGGCCAAGGATTGCATACTGAGGAATGTTGTTCTACATAGAAACCTGAAGCCAGGGGAAGGTGGCCTCTTACCAACCTCACCCTCCATCATTCCAATGCTGAGACACCAAGTATAGTTCAAAGGTCATCTGGGAGACATGGAGACCATGATGAAGTATTAGGATAATCCATGAGAGGGAATCTAACCTGAGCAAGAAAGCTGACACATCCCTCCGCAATCAGAACAGGGAGGGTGCTCCATAGTCCTGCAGCACAGAGCTGAAGAGCTGGCCCTGGGTTCTGGGTATGTAGAGATGCAAGGTTAGCAGAAGCCTGCTAGAAGGACTGGTGTAGAAAAGCTGTGGGAATCCCTTGTCAGGGTATATTCGTAAGAAATCTGACAAGAGGTCAGAGAATTAGCCCTGGAGTGGGAGCAATTGGGATGGGCATGGGAAGAGGAGAGAAATCATAACAACCAATGCTAAAAAAAAACTACTCAGAGGACTTAGCAACAAAAGGAAGGGAGACACAAGTAAGTCCATGGGTTCGAATTCAGAGACTTGGTGTAACTACAATGAAAGCGGCAGCGGCAAAGCCAGCTTGACATGCAGGACACAATTCTCAAGTGTTCTCTCTCTCTCTCTCTCTCTCTCTCTCTCTCTCTCTCTCTCTCTCTCTCTCTCTCTCTCTCTCTCTCCCCTCCAGTCACCTATACACTTTTGGTGGACTAAATTTCTAAATTACCCACTCGGCTAGGCTGTATCCTTGGATGTAGTGGAACCCATTGTCTTCATATTGAGGTTCAGTCCTCTCAGCTTATGTGAGATACCACACCCCACCCTCCAACTCAGTCTCTACTGGCAATGGCACAGTGACCTGAATTACAAGTGCCTAGCTTTGCTCTCTACGATCCTCCTCCCTGGAGCACCTTTGTCCAGCTCACCTCAGCCTCTCTAGCCCCTTCTCTGGGATTCAGAAGGTAGAAGCTCTATTCATCTTCTAAGTCAAGGACACATCACCTGTGTTAGCACCAAAACCTCTTCTAAGCATCCCCAGGTGCTGCTGCCCCGTCCTCCCTTGTCCCTTCCCTCTTGTTCTCTGGACCATGCACACATGCTTGCCAGTAGCCATGATACCCCATTTGCTGTCTGTTATTTGTCCTCTGTCACCAATAAGCCTAGAACCCTGACACATAAGGACCATTCTAGGAAGGCTGGGAGAAAGAAAATCAAATATTTCATGCTCTCAGAGAATCTAGGAGTTACCATTTGGAAAGACTAAAGGTCAGAAAAGACTAAAAGCCTATTATAGATTTTAAAATCTCTCAACCAAATAGCGATTGCCTGTCCAAACACTCTCGGTGACAAGAAATAACTACAGGATAGAAATTCTACATATCTGAGATTCCCACATGAAGAATTTTTGAGATTTTTTTTTTTGACAAAATATCTCTGCATAGCCCTGGCTGTCCTGGAACTCACTCTGTAGACCAGGCTGGCCTCGAACTCAGAAATCTGCCTGCCTCTGCCTCCCAAGTGCTGGAATTACAAGAAATGAGGAGGAAAGAGGGGAAAGAGGACATACTAACAGTTAAATTTTTCTCAAAGCTGTCAATTGTACCTAAGAAGAAACATAGTTGGTCCATGCCTGTGGCTGTGCATGGGCTTGTGTATGTGTGTGAGTGTGTATACCAGTGCCTGTGTGTGCACGTGTGCATGTGTACATGTGTGTGTGTTCATGTGCCTGTGTGTCTGTGTGTACCAGTGCCTGTGTGTGCACCTGTGCATGTGTACATGTGTGTGTTCATGTGCCTGTGTGTGTGTGTGTGTGTGTGTGTGTGTATGTGTGTGTACTCACATCTGCATGGGTATGTGTGGTGTGGGGGTGAATGTGCATGTCTGTGCATACTTGTGCCTGTGTGTGCACACTAAATCTGCATGTGTACATGTGCGTTCATGTGTGTCCACAGGCAAGTTTCCTAAGCTCCCTAAAGGGGAGGCTCCTGGCCTATAAAATGGGAGTGACTATAGGATTCCCAGGATTAAGCAGGGAGACAATTCAATCACTGCTGGTTCTATGATGGCATACAGTGGGCAAGGAAGGGAGATCATGTCCTATCTAGCTTCCATTAATGAGTATGTAGCCTCTCGTCTCTCTCCAAGCCCCAGGGTGGCATCTTCCCCAGCTCCTGGAGGTGGAAATCCCTTCATAATTCCACAGGTTTGCCTTTATCTATAAGTGTCTGTTCACTGAGTTCAGCCAGTTTCCCTGTGTCCTCAAGCTGATGTCACCCAAGCGCAGAAAGTTCTTCACAGTAACACACAGTCCTCTCCAAGCACAGTCGCTTTTGCCACGTTGGCTTTTCTCTAAGAATTGTCGAAGTATTAAGTGTATACATAGAGATCTGCGCTCCAGTCTGCTTTTCCAACCACTCAGCCTGAGATGGAGAGGTGTCTCTGGGTCTCAAGAGAGAATGTCCAGGGGGTTGGCTCTACCAGGTCTCTGGAATAAATTTACCTGTCCTAGTCAGTCCTACTGGGTCAGTCTGTTAGGTCCAATGCTCACCAGTTAGAACCAAGCTTGCCTTAACTTCTGAGTCCATTTGTTATTTCTTACCTCATCTTACCTTAATAATTAGTGCAAATCGTTCTGTCCCTACTGTGTTCAAAAAAAGGAAACTTTATGGAGCTTTTTTATGCCCTTGTAAACCAAGATCTTTTAAAAATTATTTTAAGGTTGTTCCTTGGAGGCCACACATTTAAGTCCCTCAGTCTGTCATTAGAAGGCAGCCCTGTGGAAGCCTTTCCTATTTTATTTGCTCTTTTTTGCTTTTGCAAAAAATATATGACTGTGGAGCTGCAAACCTTGACCTCCTGCCTATTTAAACAGCGTCTGGAAATCTGAAGTAATTAGCTCTCTTCTTCTTCCTCTTCTTCTTCTTCTTCTTCTTCCTCTTCCTCTTCCTCTTCCTCTTCCTCTTCCTCTTCTTCTTCTTCTTCTCCTTCTCCTTCTCCTTCTCCTTCTCCTTCTCCTTCTCCTTCTCCTTCTCCTTCTCCTCCTCCTCCTCTTCCTTCTTCTTTCTCTTAGTCTTCCTCCTCCTCCTCTTCCTCCTCTTTCTCTTTCAGTTCGTCTTCCTCTTCCTGTTCTTCGTCCTCTTCCTCTTCCCATTCCTCCTCTTCCTTTCCCTTCTCCTCCTCTTCCTCCTCCTCTTCTTCCTTCTTCTTCTTCTTCTTCTTCTTCTTCTTCTTCTTCTTTTTCTTCTTCTTCTTCTTCTTCTTCTTCTTCTTCTTCTTCTTCTTCTTCTTCTTCTTCTTCTTCTTCTTCTTCTTCTTCACAACATCGTTGATAAGCCGTCTTGTCCTGCTATGGAATGTGACTACCCAAATCCTAAGGCATTGAGACCGACCATGTGCCCTTACTGTCACTGGGTGCTGACCACTGTCAGTGTACAAAGCTAAGGAAGGGTAATTTCTAACTCACATTATCTGTAAATACTCAAGGGAATGAGCACAGTTTTGGTGTGGGCTTCCCTGTACCTTAGAAGCAGCAGACTGCTGGGAGGAAAGTGTCTTCCTGGGATCTTAGCATATGCTGATGATTTCCAACAATATTTAAGGCTGTGACATTTCAAGAACGAGTGGTGTCAATGTAAACAAACTGCTTTCCTAGCTGAAAAGAGGAAGGGAGAGGGAGGGGAGGGAGGAGGGAACCAACCAAGGGGGAGGTGTTTCTGAAATGATCTACCACTAGAGGAAAGCAATTGGAACACAGAAGCACCAGGTAATCTCTTTTAGAAAATGTATTCTGAATTGTTTATTTGGATAAACACTGGCTTTAAGGAAATAAATTGTTGGAATGATATTCAGATTTTTTTTTCTCCTTGTGCTTAGCCTCTGCCATGTTACTGATTTTAAAACCATTTTGTATTAAGCTGGGATTTGGTTTTAATCTCAACTGGAGTTCTGAGTCATCCCCAGAGCTTTAGTAAATACTTCACATGTGTTCATGCATGCAGCTAATTCATGTGTTTGTGCATGCAGCTCAGAGCTCCTGAGACACGGAGATTCCGAATTCTGAATCCAGCACAGACAGGAAGCGCACAAAGCCGCGCTCTAGACAGATCACAGTCCACTTACGTGGTGATTGACTATTTTAATTTTGTGCCAATGATGATGGATTTATTTGGACGGTGATATAAAACTCCCAGTGCTCAAAAAGATGGCAAGTGATGAAATAGGAAAAGTAAAAGAATTCAGTAGAGAATCTGTTTTTTTTTTTTTTTTAAGCTGGCAAGTAATGGAATTATTATGAAAATTTTAGCTTTCTGTTTATTCACGGGCTTATTTTTATTTTCTATTATTTTGGAGTGCATACATAAAGTGAATCCTAGAGAGGCTCATGGTGTGTTAGAGTCCAATTTATATTTTAATGAAGTATATATTCATATACACATATATGTATGGTTGTCTATTGATGTGTTTCTATATATACTTTATGATATCATTTTGCCAAATAATTAAAGCTTTTTTGCTGATTCAAATATACTTAAAAGGAGCAATCCATATTGTAGCTGTCATACCACATAAAATACCCCAATGAAATCTTAAATGATACCTTCAGCTCTATGGCGTTCACCATTCACACATTCTGCTGTTATTAAATGACTGTGTGACTCTCTGAAAAAAATGTGGCTTGGCTTCCGTCAACTATGACAGAGTTTATTACACTTGTCAGAGCAACGGTGACGCAAAATTTTATGAGGACAAAATGTTTACTAAGCACCACGAATTTTGTGGGAAAGGGAGAAATATTTTCAATTTGCTCCTTGTAAGTTATACAGGGGTTGGGGGGGAAAGGTATGAAGCTAGAATTGAGTGTCCCCCCAGCACAGCATAGAAATATTCAGAGAGGAAGGATACGGTGCAAGAATTGAGGAGTTTGGTCCTAAACAATAGTAAACAAATGTGAAAAGTGACATAATCGTGCAGGTTCTTCACCTGAGAGAAAAATGTAAGTTCCAATGTCGAGAGCCAGACAGCGTGGACAGCTGCTCGCTTATGTAGTGGTTACTGCTCACTGGGATAGCTCAGTGCCTGTGAAAGGACCAACTGCAAGGAGTTGGTCTAAAACTACAGTACACTCAGAGGAGGAGGGGGAGGGGGAGGAGGAGGGGGAGGAGAAGGAGGAGGAGGAAATAACTTTAAAACTATTACATGCTTAGAATCTGATTTAGATAGAGTATTATATTGGAAGGGTAATTTTGATTTAAGAGAACTATTATATATTTTGGAGATGATTTCATAGAATAAGCACACAAAACTTTCAGTTTTCTGAGACCACTTACAGTTAGCCAGTCACGTAAGGATGTAGAAGAATAAGTCAATAAAACCGCTCCGCCCTCCATTGAAATGGTTGCCTGCCTCTCACTGAACCAAACACTACTTTTAAAATTCATGGTAGAAAGTCCAAATCCTGTTGTGCTCACTTTTAAACTTCCCCAGCAACAAATTTGTCAGACTGTCACACAGTAGCAGCTTAAACAAATCTTTCCCTCGCAGTTTTTTTCCTTTTTTTTTTTTAATCATGTAAATTTTAGTGTCACTCTGGGGGAAGCCTGGAAGTGAAAGTTGTAAACCTTTCCTTTAGCTCTTGGTGAGGCAAGCGAGAGAAAGTGTGCATTGACAGTGAAATGCGCACTCTGGGTGGGAAGGAATTCCTCATTTCCCTCTCCCGCTGCAGGACTTGCATGAACTCTGTCCAAAGCCGCAAGGACTGCGCGTTCATGGTGCCCCTCGGTAGAGTCCCAGCTGCGCGCTTGCTGATTGCTATTTTGCAGCAAAGACGGGGCGATGATTTTGTTTGTCTGTGTTTTTCAAGTGCGTGTCAAGTGGCTCAGTGACAACCCACACAGGTCCAGGGATGCCCGAGGCCGGATTTTTGCAGTTTTTCGTTGCTTTATCCTGATCGAGCTTCGAACTAACTGAGTTACTAGCAGTAACTCAGCTGAGCAGCGCTCAAGGTGCGAACCTTGAAAGCCAAACTTGGTGCCTGTGTTCATGTAACTGTCTTTCCTAGGCTTCTGCCAGACAGACAACCCTAAACTCCATGCGCAGTTTGAGGTTTGACCCCAACGCGATTCCTTTAATCTTTTGAAGGGCCGGAGAGACACCCTTTCCCCTGGAGTCAAGGTCGAGCGTTGTCTCTGCCACACTGTTCTGATGATGCCCTGTCTCGGTTGGTCTGTGTGGATGTGCTTGGCTGTGGCTCCAGGAGCACTAGATCTGAAGTCGGCTGCTCAAAAAATGCATTTGAGGGGAGTCTAGCTAGCTATTTGAGGGAGTCTCGCTTCCACTGGCCATGAACTCTCCAGTAAATACGGCACACCAGAACCTGGCTGCACTTGGAAGCTGTGGCCCTGGCAGGGGAGCGCAGGCAGCGGGATTCGACCCCTGAATTGGGACTTCTTTAAGATTCGTTTTAAAAGAAAAGCAAGGAGGAAAAAATGTCTTCCCAAAGCTCCGGATCCCCCCAAACGCCAGGGGAGCACTGAGCTTTGCCCTGCTGTCACGATCTTTGTGCTGAAGGAGGAAAGTCGGGCCCACTCGGGAAAATACAGAAGGCTGGAGAAGTTGAGCCTTCGCTGACAATCGCTGGACACCTGAGGAACTCATGGTCCTGAACTAGCATAAGGCGGAGCCCAGGCAAAGAGGCTTTGAGAAGAGATGAGACCCTAATTTGGGTGGATCACGACAGTAGAGACCCACCAGCCGGGGGATTCCCATGCAAGCTGGACCGGCTACCACCGGTCTGAGAGACGGGGGCGCTCAGGTGGGTTCTGGTGGCCACTTCCTAATGTCTGTCCCCAAACTCACAAGATCGACCCTAAGGACCTCCAGGTGAGACTGATCCTCGCGCCGTCGGGGCGTGCCCAGTGCCCTGCTCCGCTTCCCAGGACGCCTAACGAGGGCCGCTGCTGCCCCCTGGCGTCCGGTCTGAGCCCCGACATGACCGTGAAAGGCCTGCCTGATCCTCCATGCCGCCAGCTCCTACCCGCCTGGGGCAAGAGAAGCCACCCCAAACTTCAGACAAGGCCTCCGTGCCGGGACCTCCACAGCTTCTTCCTCTTCCACGGAACCCAGGCTGCGCAGATGCGTGTGGAAGGAAGACACACGCGGGGACCAGCCAGGGACCCGAGCACAGATGAAAGTGGAGGGGTTCGGTCAATATGTGGACAGTAGCGGGCTCCATGGAGTGGGTAGTAAGAAGTTCCGGAGGAAGCAAGGCCCAAGAGAAGTAAGGGACCCCGGAGCACAGGCCAGCTGCTCCGGCTGGGGACAGTAGCCGGCAGCGAGCCAAGCAGGAAGGAGACCCTTAAAGCTCTTCGGCGAAAATGCCCTCGGCGCCGCGGGGACGAACAAGGTGGGGGAGGTGCCCCTACATTGCTTAAGCGGAGTGGGTTCGTTGCCTGAAGGAGAGCTCCGGACTCCCGCCGGAGCTGGAGGGTGGATTCGAGCTCATGAGTTCGGGGTGGCCTGAGTCCCCCATGCTTTCAACTTTTTTTGTAGTCTAGAGTTCTTTGAGGCCTTGGTTAGAAAACTATCTCCTCTCCAGCCGCTGCGCACACTCAGAACGCGGCGCGCTGCGTAATCAAGCCGCAGCCCAGCCGCAGAGAAAAGACACTAAATAAAGCAACTCTGCGAAGGAGAGGATGCTTAAAACCCAAAACTTCTGCGGTGGAGCAGTGGCTGGCCTTGTTTAAATGACTCGGTGCCACTTCTCCTCAGCTGCTAGTCTGGCCCAGGGAGGCGCTCAGAGCTTCCCCCACTCGGCCATCAGCCCTCCAACCCTCTTGCGGCCGAATCCCACCCTGTCCTCCCAGGACCCCAAGCCTTGGCTCATGGACTGCAGTGCAAGGCTGCCTAGGGACCATTCCCGGATGCCAGCCCAGGTCCCTGAAGCCTCGCGGTGGCAGCTTTGTGTCCAGGGAGCACAGGGCGTCTCCCTCCCGCTGATCTCCAGGCCCAGGGCTTCTCCGGACGCAGCCCTCGGTCCCCAAGCCCGACCGGTCTCTCGATTCCTGTTTCGGGGTCTCCAGGACCGAGGCCACCAGTGGCGCCGCTGCGCCCGGCAAACCCACCCAGGGCGAGTGCAGCACCGCGCGTGGCTGCCTGGCGTGGGATCTGAACCTGGGCCTGGCTTCGGGCAAACATGGCAGCGTGTGCCTGTGGGTGCGGGGTCGGCGTGGGTGCGGGAGCTGGGGACGGTAGGGGCTGCCACCGAGTCCCGGGCCGGGCAGCGTACAGTAGCGCGCGGGGGCGCGCGGGCCAATTCCAGGAGCGCGGCAGCCGGCCGCGCCCAGGCTGATACCGGAAAGGCCTGTGATTGGCCGTCGGTCTCCTCTATGCAAACGAGCTGAGGGAATGGAATTCCTCGGGTCGGGCTTACAGTAAAAGCACGTTCATTTCCAGGCACTCTCATTCATAGAGCCAGCGGGCGCGGGCAGGACGGGCGCCCCGCGGCCGGACCCAGCCAGGGCACCACGCTGCCCGGCCCCGCGGCTGGCACTTCCATCCTGAGCTCCCCGAGACGCAAGAAAGTCACCCTTTGCGGCTCTTTCTAGATCTGCGTTGGACCTTCTTGTTTTCCTTTCCTTTCCTTTTTTTTTTTTTTTAATTTTTATTTTTATTTTCCCTTTCTTACTTTTGAATGAACCGGCTTCTAGGCTTTGGATGTTTCAACTTCTAGGCTGTGAACTTTTCTCCGATTGTTTCTTTTGACAACTGCGGGAGAAAGTGTTCCGGAGTTCCAGGCGAGCGGTGAAGTTGCGTGTGCGTGGCAGGGTGCGTGGGAGTGAGCGTGTGTAACTCGAGCCTACTGGTCTACGGTGCCTCCTCCCAGGCCCGCTCCACCTGCTGCGGTTACACGGTGCTCGCTCGTGGGTATTTGTGCGCCCCAGCAGAAAACCAGCCACCGCCGGGCGACGTTGGAGGAAGATCATCTTGCCAGACTCTGGGCTGACTCACTCAACCAATGTAGACAGTGGCTGACTTCCGAAGAGTGCGAGTCTGCCTGTGTGTGTGACCCAACTGCGGCTCAACTCCCACCAAACCACAGGATCAGCCACAAACTTAACCAGCGTTCCCAAACCAGAGTCCTCAGCTGTGGGAAGCTCTACCCTGAGTGTCATCGAGTTTGACTTTTTTTTTTTTAAGATTAGCTACAGATCTTTGTAAAGCACTGACCATTTATTTGGCCAGAATTTATTGAGTAATGACAAGTGATCCTATCCCAGCCTTCCAACTACTGAAGCTGATTTTCAAGGCTACTTAAAAAAAAAAAAACTGCAGCAAACATTAATGGATTTCTGTTGTGTTTAAATTCTCTACAGATTGTATTGTAAATATTTTATGAAGTAGATCATATGTATATATTTATATATACGAGCACATACATTAGTAGCACAATCTTTTAAAGTTACGGCTCTTGCTTTTGAGAAACGAAGTGAGTTTTTCATGGTAAGAGGGGCGCTCTGTATGGAAGACACTCCTAAGTTTTGTATTTTGTTGAGACTCTAAACAAAACTGACCCGCAAGAAAGAAAAACAAACTGACAGGCAACTAACTGCTGGAACTTCCAAATCTAGTTTTTGCTGGTCATTTTTTGGTTGTTGTTGTTGTTCTGCGCATAAATATTTTAGGACGCGTATGGGAATTTTGCCTCCGGGACCGTTTGTAATAGCCAAAGACTGAACTTCAACTCTCAAAGCGAGGCTCTGTTGGGCATTTGACTTTGAATTCTGGTTGCCCACTTTTTAACGCACTAAGCGGCCAGTTGCTAACCCTGCTTGGGTGTGAGGCCGATCCGTGTAACTAGATCTCAGTCCGGGACTGATGGTAATTTAGTCTCCTACCCCCACAACCCTCCGGTAGTAATAAAGGCTTCTGAACTTGTATGTTGGTCTCCCGGGAGCAGCTTGCAGAAGATCCGAGCCCCTGTCGCCGTCTAGTAGGAGCTGTTTTCAGGGTCCTTACTCAATCGGCTTGTTGTGATGCGTATCCCCGTAGATGCCAGCACGAGCCGCCGCTTCACGCCGCCTTCCACCGCGCTGAGCCCCGGCAAGATGAGCGAGGCGCTGCCGCTGGGCGCCCCGGATGGCGGCGCCGCCCTGGCCAGCAAGCTGAGGAGCGGCGACCGCAGCATGGTGGAGGTACTAGCTGACCACCCTGGCGAGCTAGTGCGCACCGACAGCCCCAACTTCCTCTGCTCCGTGCTACCCACTCACTGGCGCTGCAACAAGACCCTGCCCATCGCTTTCAAGGTACTCCTGCCTGAAGAGGGTGGCGGGAGGAGCAGGTGGAGGTCAGCCGATGGCCAGAGTGAGCCTAGGGGGCAGAGGCTAAGGCGGCTTCTAGAGAAGGGTGCTGCCTGTAGTAGAAGTCTCTGGTCCTTCTCACTGAGTTTGGGATGGGGGGGGGGATGCTGCGTTACCGTGGCGACCCTCGGGAGGGTCAGCCTCAGAGGTATCCAAGAGGGAGTTTTTTTAAAAAAAAATCAGGATAATTTCAGAGCGCCTACCAAGGGCCTTCCTTATCTTTGCTACGAAATAGAAAAAGTTAGAACCTTGGATCGGGCCAGTCCATCTTCCTTAAGGTTCCCCGAACCTCTGGATGAACACCCAGACCGTTTTGTATCTCTCAAATGAAAGCATCAGGAAATAAAATAAGAGATGCTTTAGTACCTTCAGGTCAGAAGAAAAAAATAAATAAATAAACCAAGGGAAACAGCCAGGGATCACACACACACACACACACACACACACACACACACACACACACACACACACGCCCCGCCGCCTTTTTTTTTTTTTTTTTTTTTTAAATCGCGCTATAAGATTCAGCGTGTCCAAAGTCCGCGGCAAGGAGTAGTTGGTTAAGTTTGCCAAAGTCCGGAGTTTTTCCGAGCCTGTAGCCTGCTCCTGCCAGAAGCCGCAAGTATTGAATCCTGTTGCTTTTTCTGGAACCTCCAGAATATTATCGCTGGCTCACCTAAATTAAGCCCCAGGCAAGAAAGGTGACAAGGTGTCTACCGACACCCAAAAAGGTCCAATCCAGCAGCTTTTCTGTTTGAGCAAGGGGCCTTGTAGACCCGGCAACTTCAGGTGGGCAGCTCACGTTGGTCAGGTCGCTTTTCACCCTGATCTTGCCCTAGCTTTGTGTTGCGTCTAAAACTTGGCTTTCAGAAGCTATATATAAACAACCTCGGGCGGTTTAAAAAAAAAAAGAATAAGAAGAAGAAGAAGAAAGAAAGAACCACCCTACAACTCTGGCAGGGAGCTGGAGGAATTTAGATTCTCTTCTTTGGTCTTCTCCTGAGGTGGGTTTTAAAAGGTACAGCTGAGAGCAAAAAGACTCTGTCAAGTTGTGTTTTTAAAAGGCTAAGAAGGCGGGACCCGAGCTGAAAAGGGAAGCTGCTCTCCTTTTTCTTTTTTCTTTTTTTCAATTTAGCTGAATAATTGTCTCATTTAGGAGGGAGATTAATTTAATTTAAGCTTTTCGTAGTTCCAGGCCTCAGCTGGATCTTGATCTAATTACAATGAATAGCGCTCACTTTTTGACAAGTGCTGTCCGGTTCCCCTTTTCATGCTAAAAAGACCATCCACATTAAAAAAAAAAATCATAGAAGTAGAATTTGCTGCTGACTCTGTCTGTAGAATTGCCACCTTTACCACTGTTGTGAAAGCAACTTTTTAAAGGGGTAGAGGTGGGGTTGAGAGTCTGAAGGGGAGCCAGGCACTCGGGTTTTCCTTCCCTTCCAAGTATTGGGGAATCCGTCCCAATTCCTTTAGAAAAACAAATTTAGCTGGTGTTGTCTTCTGTTTACCCTGAGAGGGACCTATCTGGGCTCAGCCCTAAGGTCACTTTCAGAGAACAGAGAGAAATCAAACTTATTGTAGTCAAGGAAAGGGCCAGTTAAGGTAGATCTCCCTGCCAGCCTAGCTAAAGGGACTGTGGCTTCCTTGAGGGAAGAAATTGGGTCTTTTCTGAGCTTTGTTGCTGTGGTTGTTGTTGTTGTTATTGTTGTGGTTGTGGTTGTTCTTCTTCGTCTTAGTCTACCAGGGAATCCCAGTTTATCAAGACACTAAATAACTGATTTTTAAAATGGTCTTCAGGAGTTGACGTGGTCCCGTCTTGAGCTACCACATGGAAATGTTTATTTTTCTTTTCAAAAGAATTAAAGACCTTACACATTGCCTTTACAAGCCACGAAAAATAATTTTTTCCTTTTAACAAAAATAATCACTGCCGTAGAGATTCCCCTTTACAAATGATTTTGGAAAGACCTCAGTGTGTTTCCCTGAGTGACAGCCAGGAGCCATGACAAAGGTCACGGTGGACAGGGAAGTTGAAAAATCAGACCTCTGGATTAATATCTGTCACCACCTATGCTGTCCCACAGAGGGACGGCTGCTTCAAGGAGCTCACCAGTCAGTAGATAGAATTTGCGGAGGGAAAGGAGATTTAAAGGCTGGGTTTAAGAGGAAGCTGGACTTGGAAACAGACCATCTTCCTTGCTGTATTTTCTATGGGCCCTGGCCCCTCTGTGTGCCAGCTCCTACCAAACACACAGAAGCAGTTTCTACCAACAGTCTTTACATTTACATGTGAATTAAGATTCCGGAATCTCTTTAGGGGTTAACCCTGCAGGACTTATCCTATTCCCTGCTGCCGCCACCACCCCCAGATAAAAATCGGATGATGTGAAGCCCTGTTCAGATCACTTGTAGAAGAGCATCTCCCGGAACCTTCCGGAATCTTGTTAAGTCCTCCGCTTTAATCTTCAGAATTATCAGGAGACTTACAATCATGAAGTCCCTTGAAAATTGATTAAAATTATGCTAATTAGTCCTCCCATCCTCCACCCCTCTTTCCACCTATAGACTGTTTATCTCAGCATAGAAGAAACACTTAATTTCACTGCCGAGAAACTGGGAAATCTGCTCCATACTACACAATATTTGCAGATACCGTCTACAAAGTTGTCTAGGTGACTTGCAGTAGATTTTATAATACTGTAATAAAAGAATTTGTTTAGCCCCTGGTACACCAGAGCACAAAAATATAAACATACCTTTATCAGGGAAGTTCAAAGACCATGGGTGCTGATGGAATATGCTTTCCAATAAATAAATAAATAAATAAATAAATAAATAAAATTCTGGCCGGAAGACCATGATCCCTAGCTATGTGTTAAATGTCATCTCAGATAAATTCTACGTTCCATTCCACAGCCTCTTTGAAACTCTGGAAGATTAGAGAATTTGCAGTAACTAAGTTGTTGCTTTAATTTCAACCTGTAAAATTGTTGGAAAATGCCAGTTTCAAACTAAGAATAGGCTAGCCAAGAACAGTGCTGGGAAGTCCTCAGAGCAGAGAAGACAGCTGACATTTGGCCCAACTTCCTGATACTTGAAGAACAGAGAAGTTCAACAAAATATGAGCTATCTTGGGCCAGCAAGTCCCTTCTTGTCTGTTTGGTCTGTACTAAATGTAAATGTTTCTCTTGCCTTACCTATTGTTTATAGCTTTTTACTGCAGACACTGCTTTGTATTTCTGTTTGAAGTTTGATTTCTTTTCATTATTTCTATATCATCTCTCAGTGACAAAAATCTATATCAAATTGGAAGACATCTTAGCTTTAAATAAAACAACAACAGTGCTAGTAACCTAGCCTAGGTGTGCTTGTCATTGTTTTAAGTACAGAGTTAAATGTCCCTGGATTTAATTTTGTCTCCTTCCCTTCTCCATCAAAACTCTTTGGAGATAAATCAAAAAGCCCAAGAAGTAGTAACCGAGCCACTGGATGCCCCCTTCCTGCTTCCTTTAGAAATGGGGGTGATGCAATTTAAACTCCTAATTTTTAGACTTTTGAATTCCAACATCAACAAGCTTTTCTTGGCCACCATGGTCCTCTTGTGCTGTAGACGAGGGGGCCTCATGGGTTTGACCTCTTGGTAATGAGGGATCCCTGGAACAACCATGGTAAACTGAGGCACGGTGGGGCACAGTGGGAATTCATGACTTGGCGTGCCTTTGGGCGCTCTGGAACAGGATTTATTCATTTTGGCCTCTTAGGAGATATGGGCCCCAACAGTCAGGCATTCAGACTGGAAGCCCGGATGTCGATTCAGTGCCCTCGGAGCCCAGTGGGTGTTGAGATGAACTGGAAAGGCCTAGGTCTCCACAGGGAGATGAAGGCAAGGAAGTGAAGCATTTTCACAGAGGGTATCTCATCCTTGTGAGCAAACTGTGCAGAGGGAAATGAAAACATTGATGAGAGAGATGGGGGGAAAAATAGACAGAAAACAGAATTTACAGGAGTAACATTTTGTAGGAATAGAAAGAAAAGATAATAATGATCAATTAACCGAGCAGGGGAATTTATTTCAATGATGTTCTTTGAAACAAAAGAGTTGTCTTATTACCACTCCTAATTAAAGGCATCAAACATTTGTGGTGGGATAGAAACATCTAATTACATATTGCTTGGAGAATAAGCGTTTTTAAAATCTCCTTTGTAGAAAACACGTCCAACAGTTGACATGAAAGGGTTAAAAGCAGAGGCAAGGGGCCGCAGGGTCCTTGTTTCACAAAGCAAGTGAGTGAAAACAGATAAAAATTAAAGAGATAGCAAGATACATACCCAGTCCTAGAGAGCAGAGTGTCCTAGTGATGTCCTAGGGGTCCCCTCTGTCCATTTCTCAGGGTAGCTGGGGCAATTTCCTGACATAGGTTCTTTAGAACGCAGGAGATAGAGCAGCCACAATGAATAAAATCGCCCAGATAGCCATCTGCAGGACATCGAACAGCGGGAAGGAGACATGACTAAGCACCCAGTAAGAATGGCGAGCAGAGAGACCAGACCTTGATACCAGATTAGCAGATCTGCGGCGGGGTTATTTCATACAGAATGAGAAATATCCCTCTGATAGATTGTGAAGCAGCCAGTGTACAAAAACTGAGAAAAACAAAGTGGCAGTAGAAGAAGAGATGTTTCTGCTGCCATCCCGGGAAAACCTGCCCGAGGATGACCACACAACTGAGATAAATAACAGACATCTCACCGAAGACTGACAGCATGTGTCTGGAATGGTTGGAACAAACTGAACTCTCGGGGCATGGCGATTTGAAATCCTGTGGTCGCTTTGAATATGGAACAAGGCAAACATAACCGATATCAAGTCAAAACTGGAAACTTTAGCTGAAGTCAAAGAACGGCAGGCTTGGTGGTGCACACCTGTAAATCCTGACCTCGAAGGCTAAGAGGACTGGGAGTTCAAGGCCATTCTAGGCTCCATCGTGAAACCATAGCTCTCTAAAACAAAACCAAAAGGACCAAAGAGCAGCCAAGCAGTGGGTAATGTTTTGTGAAGCACTTTCAAGGCTTCAGAGTGTTTTAATCTGAAATTACTACTTTTTTTGGTTTTCTGGATATAAAGTAAGCTCATCTACAAGTTGTCTTTCCAAATATACTAAGCCCTTACCTTTTCAGTGGCAGTAACGGAATCCCCCAGAACACAGTTCATACAGATGCCAGACAGCAGTCTGGTTCTACCTTTGATTTGAGGAGAATGACCACACTGGAGCACCCGTAGTCACTGAGGTCATCCCGCTTGTAATTAATAATAAAGAAGTGGCCCGTGTCTAGTTTTTCTCCTTGGGTGCAAGAGTTTGCTGCTGGTGAGTGTCCAAGAGCGGCAGGAAGAGGTGCCAGAGATTAGCTGCAGACAGACAGTTTAAGTATTTCCGGGTCATCCTTGGAAGCTGCACACTGGGTGGCACACACACCTCTAACCCCAGCACTAGCAGAGAAGAGAGGAAGATCGGGGGTTCAAGATCACTCAAGGGTTCAAGATACAGTGAGGCGGGGGCCAGCCTGGGCTATCTGAGACCCTGCCTCAAACAACAACAACAACAACCAGTAACAAATTTAGAGCAGAACTAAATTTAAATACTTTCATCCAGGTTTCCTTAGGTGCACCAAGAAGGGGCCAAGCAAGTAAAAGGTGGGGCCAGAGAGATGGCTCAGTGGTTACCAACATGATTCATGATACAGAGAATGGGTCTGATTCCTAGAACCTATGTCAGGTGGCTCACATCTGCCTACAACTCCAGTCCCAGGGTAATTTGCTCCTCTGGCCTTCATGGCCTGCTCTCAAGAAAATGCCCACCCACATACACTTAATTCAAAATGCCAAGATAAATCTTTTTTTGAAGTGGATTAGATCACAAATCTACAAACACAAGACTTTCTGTCTTTCGAATATGAGGTCTTAAGAGATAACTGTACCAATGAGAAACAGTAGTAGCTTTTCAGAATTCCTGTCCCCGCTTGTCTTGTTCCCACTGTGTCCTGTGACCTTCTGTGGCTTTTCTCCTTTAATCTCTGTGTCTTCCTTATTTGAAAATCCACACCTGTCTCTGCATCGCAGGACTCACAGCAAGCTGTTTCTGTCACGATGATCAAATGATGACGGACGGCTCTTCTATAAACTAGAAAGTGTCACCATTAAGCATTAAGTTTAACATCAGCGCAATTGCCAGACAAATGACACAGCCAGGTGCCTGTGACAGCACTGATGTCTGCATTTGTCCCTTGGTTGACGTCTAGGTGGTGGCACTGGGGGACGTCCCGGATGGCACTCTGGTCACCGTCATGGCAGGCAACGATGAAAACTACTCGGCAGAACTGAGAAATGCTACCGCGGCCATGAAGAACCAGGTAGCGAGATTCAACGACCTCAGGTTTGTCGGGCGGAGCGGTAGAGGTGCGTATCTGTCACGGATGGGTGTGAAATTCGAACCCGGGTTTTCCAAATAGTAGCCGTTTCTTATTATTGATGCAGCATAATGATATTTATTTAAGGTAATGTTTATTTGATACCTAACAACTGGATATTATCACGTTTTGATGACTAAATTGGCTTACAACTGACTTGGAACGCACAGCGTGTGATGGACTTGGAACGCACAGTGTGTGATGCGTGAATTGTGAAGTTCAATAAAACATTCCACCGTTTTCCTAAACTGAGATAAGTGAGCGAACCACCCCAGAATGAGGACTGAGATTGTATAATGGGTGGTCACTATGGGATAATCAAAGCCATGAGCCTTTATCATATGGTACTTACGCTCCCTCGAACATGCGACAGGGTTTCAGTTGGTCACATCAATAATTTTGGGGGAACCCTTATTGATATAGTTTTAAGTAAGCTTATATTCCTAGGATTAAAAAAAATGGACTCTTACTGGTACATCTGAGAGCAGTGTGACCTTCACTATGCATTCTTTGTGTATGGTTTGGTGGGAGAAGCCAGGCTCACTTAACATTTAGATACTGCTCATGTGAGAGACCAAATTATTTCCTTAGCCCAGCTGGACATGCAGTTATTATGCCTCACCTTTAACCAGTTATTAAACTATTGGAGTAGAAAGAGGACCTGCTCTCACTGTAGGCTTGTCTGCTTTCCAGTTATCTTCCGAGGTATGTGTTCTCTCTTCATTTCAAGGAGCTACGGCACATTTTACAAACATCAGCAGGCCGTGTGAGAGTCTAGGAGCAAGGTCTTCGCTTAAACCCTCACCTTTGTAATGTAGAATTGAACGATCTTAGCCGTAAATGATATCTCTAGCTTAATCAAAGCGGAATGACATATATCTAAGTCATACGATCAGTTCTCAGAGAGGGGAAGACACAGGGAGGGGCTAGTCGTGTCCATCGCTCAGTGGTAGAGCCTTCCGTGTGAAAGGCCTTTAGTTTGATCCCCAGCACCAAGCAAGCAAAACAAAGCAGGTAGACTGGCAACAGACAAGAAATGTCAAGCAAAGGGATTGTTACTACTGATTCTGAAGGCGTTCAGAACAGTGGAAATTCCGTGTTCATAGTGGGAAAGAGGAGAGAGTTGAGAGTGTGAGCCTGGACTTCTGTGTTTGCTCCCCTACCCCTGCCCCCAGATGCCCAGGGCATTTTCAGAATGATGTCACAGCTGGAGAAAAAAATGTAGAGAACATATAATGTTATTGAAAATATGTGTTCGCGCTACTGTGCTAATAATAGGGTGATTGAAAGAAGAGTCTACCCACTTATCGAAGGCCTGGGAGAGCCTGCGCCCTTAAGTGGATCCACTTGGAATATTGAAAGTCTGCCTTTCAGCAAATGGAATTCGCATTACGGTTCAGAGGCATGTGTTTAGAAAATATCAGGGAGGTTTCAGATGAGTCGCTGGCCGAGCGGGTGGGAAGCCAAGAAGAAAGGAAGACCCCAACAGCCAGGCCCACGCCCACCTGCCTAGCAATAAGCTTAGTTCGTAGGATCTAGCTGGGTTGCCAGAGAACATGTCCCCATACTCCTAGGCGTCTAAGTGGGTCTTTTTGTCATGTTTGGCTATGGAAGTTTCGAAGACTATTTAATGGACTATTCCAGTGACATTTTCCCGTAGGGAGTTGCATGGTGGCTTTGTGACGACCGTGGCAGCCAGTTGATGATGATCAAGAGTGGGGTTCTGAAAGCAGCGTGCCTGCCTACCTTGGTGGTGCTATGTGCTGGTCGCCTATCCCTCTTTGGCCATTTCTGTTTTGAGTGGGTGACTAAGAGGTGCTGGTGTTTACCTGAGGAACAATGGACTGTTTCCCCAAGGCGTGGAGTGTTTGCACTCTGCTGTCTGATTCGTGCCAGTGTGCACTTGAGTTTGCATAACCGCCCCCCCCCCCCAGGAAAACAGCAGCACCCAAGGCGAGGCTGGTTTCCCATACCCTGGAATGAAAAAAATTAATCAGATGCAAAAAATTGGATTATATTTGACTTGAGCAGGCTCTCCTCTTCATGAGGGGTAACGAGTAATTAAAACTCAGGAGGACTAATTGACCACTTGACCCAGTTATGGTTTCTATATATAATGTTGGTCTTGAGTTTTTATGGTTTAAATTTTTCATGTCAATACCAAGACAAGTGAGCTGTCGGTGTAATAAACATGGTTTTATCTCATAATTTCACTTTGTAGTCACAAAATATGATTTTATTTTGATTTTTCATGCCATCAAAGCCTGCTGGATATTCCCCAGCCCAGCCCACCCCACCCTCTCTCACTCTCTTTCTCTCCTTCTCTCTTGCGATTTGCTTCCCATTAGAAACTGAAGAAATGACTCTCACTAATTCTCACAATTAGCCCTAATCTCCCTGGTTGAACCTTATCCTTTAAAAGTTGCATTATGCTTTATGGAACGATCTTAAGACCCGACTATTTCATTTTTCATTTTTTTAAATGTGCCTAAAAATATGCCCTCAGAGGCCACACACTGGCCCAGAAGGTCCTGGCCTTCCAACACATCCACATTCCGTAAGGTCAGTTTGGGATTCTGTCAGTGATGGCTTCTCGGAGGGGCCTGGGTACTCCGTGTGGGATAAAGGGTAGAGATGACATGAATGGACACCCTCCTTTCTTGTTACCAGATGCCAGATTTTGAGGATTGTGACCCTCACAGAAACTGCCAGTTAACCAAGGAAGGATTTTTCTCTGTTCCAAGAAATGGATCTGTCTGGGAGCTGGCTGATGCTCAGCTCTAACCTCAGGTTCAGCCTGTGACTGGGAAAACCTGCCTGTCTGGCTTCTAAGCCCTGGCTGCCTGCTGGCCCCTGTGAAAACCTGGTGAAGGCAGAGGAAGCTCCTGCCTGCTTCCTCCATGACCATGGCTTCCGCCTGCTCTCCTTTAGATCAGCTCGGGTGTATCTCCTCATAGGAATGTTTCTCCCTTTGATTCCCAATCTGCATGTTGATTATCTGTGGGGCTCTACAAAGGAAGGAGAGATAGCTGCTCCCGGTTGGGAGTTTAGGGTGGGGTGAAAATCAGACGGGATCTTGGGAGACCCTCTCTGAAGTCCAGAGATTAGGAGGGCGCTCAGGAGGCTGCCCAGAACAATGCATGCTTTAGTCACAGGGCCTGAGATTATCAGTCATCTCCGAGTTCAGGGTCAAAAAGAGATCTCTTTCATGAGGGAGGTCAATTAGCTGAGCCTTTTTCTCGGTCTGTAACTTGCTCCCATGAGCTGGGGTGTGAGGTGACAAACATTTAAGAAACCTTGGCAGTGACATCTGCAAACACCCATTTCCTGCTGGGGTGTTTCACCAGCTGCCGAAGACTTGATCCATCAGTGAACT
This sequence comes from Mus musculus, assembly GCF_000001635.26. NCBI lineage: Eukaryota > Metazoa > Chordata > Mammalia > Rodentia > Muridae > Mus > Mus musculus. The sequence goes on along the minus strand of NC_000082.6, from coordinate 92,685,588 downwards.
TAGCTTTAACGATGCCTGTCACAGGGAAACAGATCACGCAACTACCAAACATGACAACAGCCGTGTGGCAAATGTGAGGAGGGAGACCAGAGCCAATGCTCACTTGTTCCAAGTTGGTGATTCTTTAAATCTCTGGAAGCTGTCATAGATAATTCTGAAAATCCCCCCAAAGATTTCCTAAGGTCCAAAAAAAAAAAAAAAATGCACACGGGCCCAGATTTCTATAGTGCAGCTTAGTTTCGGGATTGTTTATGGATCTTCCTGGGACGTGCAGATACTAAAACGTGCGAATCTGGAACGTGTCTTGGACTGCTGAGGGTCAGTTCAATGCCAAGTCTTAAACACAGCCCATACTCAGAAGATAAATATACATGAGGACCCACAAGGTTGACATTTTCCTGTGCTTCTCTGTTGTGTGGATGGCGGTGATATCTGTAGACTCAGGACCTGGTTGGTAGAGGGTAGGAAGGTATAGCAATTTAAAAGGCCAGGGCAGGCATCCGGTGGACCACTAGGCATATGGCTGGATGTAATCGTCTGTGTGGGAGCGAAGCCACCATTGGCAGAGCAGTCTCTTCCCTAGTGACTGTCAGTCCTGGCTGCAGTGACATGCACGCACATCCCCAGAAGACCAGTAGTCTGCTGCTTGCCAGGAACAGGTCTCCTTTCTTAGTGGAATCTGCTGTTTACGCTGACATCCTGGCAGCTCAGAACTTGCCCAGTTTGTGCTTTTCTGAAGTGAAATTCCTTCCTGGACTCTCACTGTTGATGTCCCCACCCCCACCCCACTCCCCCATCTTCCTCCCCCCCCTCCCCGCCCCCAGACATAATATTTATCCCGTCACAGTCTGGGCTCCTTCATATTTGTGTAGTGTCGGTTTCTTTAAGCATTTCCATTCCGCTTTTACGTGATTTGGGGTACAGTGTGGGATGTTGTCTCTCTCGGCTGAGCGGAAGGCTGTGGTGGAGACGCGTTGCGGGAAGGATAAACTGTTCTGGCGCTCCAAAAAGGGAGGGCCGCCTTGGTGTGCGGCTTTTCCGGGAGAGTTGGTCTTAGTGACTCATGATGTTATCACAGGATTCATATCATTCTCTATTTGATCACAAATTCATAGAGGAAGAAGAAATCCAACTGCCACCCCTAGGGATGTTTCTCGGAGAGCAGTCCATGTAAGCACTAGAAACTGATTGTTGGGTCTCCTAGGGAGAACAAGAAGAAGGAAAAGGTGTGCGCTATGTTAAAATCCAATGTCCACTTTTCTTCCATTTTCTTTCTGTTTTTTTTGGTTCACGGTTTGTAATAGCGCATGTAGTAAAGTCTGTTTTCTTCGGATTTAACTACAAACAAACAAAAATAAAATGGTACAAAACAAAAATAAAAACTAAGCAAAAGCCAACAAAACTAAGGGAAGCCTGGGCCCCTCAGAGAACAAGCCCCGGCCGGTCCTAGCAAACACTTCCTTTCCACAGCAGGCCAACAAGCTTCACCCCAGAACCAACAGCACTGACTCAGAATCTGCCTGTAAGGATCAGGTTTCCCCTTCTCTTTATTCCACAATAAGAGGGTTAGCAACACTTTCCTCAAGCAAGCTTCTCCCTGTCCAGCTTAAAGCGTGGGGTGGCCGGAGCCTCAGCAGGGACCAGGAGCTGCCCGCTGGACGCTGTCCCTGATGGAAACTGTAGTGTCATGCTCTACCCCAGCGGGCTTTACAAAGTGCCAGGCATGGCGGCAGGTAGCTTTTTGTAGCTGAGGTTATTTGCATGCGCAGGATTTTTCCCATGTGGGGCAGAAGCAGCCCTCCAGCCCTCCTATGGAGCCCCCTCCATCCCTTCCCCAGCAGCTAGGCTTTCCTTATGAGCCAGCCCTTTTTGGTCAGGACTAAAGACTATCAATCAGAAAGTACCTGTGAGAGGAATAATGGTTGAGTGACTTTTAGAATTTCCTGTTTGACAGCATCATAGACATAAACAGTGATCCAGCTAGCCACTCAGTGAGAATAGTTCTAACAAATCAACCTGCTAGCTCGCTCTTTCTTCTTCTTCTTCTTCTTCTTCTTCTTCTTCTTCTTCTTCTTCTTCTTCTTCTTCTTCTTCTTCTTCTTCTTCTTCTTCTTCTCCCTCCTCCTCCTCCTTCTCTTCCTCCCCCTTCTCTTCCTCCTCTTCTTCCTTCTCTTCCTCCTCTTCCTCCTTCTCTTCCTCCTCCTCCTCTTCCTCTTCCTCTTCCTCTTCTTCACCTTCTTTTTGGTACTGGAAGTAGGCTAGGGCTAGTTATAGAAGAATATATTCTGTTTCAGGATTTTTTTTTTTAAAGAAAAATTACTTGTTGAAGCAGAGAGATGGTGTAATGTCTGGTGCGTGTCTCCTCCCTGCTGTTGATTATAAAACAAGCTGAGAACAGTAGGGGGTGTTTAAGAATGACTGCAGAGTCACGCTCGATGTCTATGGAAGGTCGGTCCAGAAACCCCCTCCATTCAATTCAGACATCTGCAGCTGCTCCAGCCACTTATACAAAATGGCACAGCCTTAGTAACTAACCCTCAGGACACCCTCTAACATAATTTACATCACACCTAGATTGCTTATGAATCTAGCTAACAGAATATCGCTTGCACATTAATAGTTGCTGTGGTATTGTTTAGGAAATGATAATAAAAAAAATAAAAATAAAAGAAGTCCACATATATGTTCAGTACAAATGGATTTCCCCACAGATATTTGTGATTGCAACTTCTTGAACCCAGGGGACCCATGGACATAGGACCGACTCATGGAGTGGTGTGCTGTTTGTAGACTCTGTTGGGCCGTTAGGCAGAGGAGCCTCTACTTTCATTGAGAGAGTTCTTGGACTAAAATGTTCTTGAAGCCCCAGTGCACATGAAGCCCCAGTCAAGCAATTAACAAGAATGGATAAGCAAGCTGTCTGTGAAAATGTCCCAGCGTGCCAGCCACCTATCAGGGAGCGGGTGGGTAACGGTAATCTAGCTGATCACTTCATGCCTGTGTTTGTAAACATGCACTAGTGCGTTTCAGGCAACCCCTCTATGTCCTCCGTGCCTGGCTCTGCAACGAATCTCACATCCACACATGTTTGGGGCTGTGTGGAGGGTGGAGCTAACAGTACCGTCCAGTTTTACTCTGCACTGCGTTGGGGTTCCAGCTTACAGCCCAGCCTCTATTAGCCTATATTGGACAGTCTATCCAGTTTGGGAACTCTATTTGCTATGCCCAGACACTCTCCAGCCAGCGAGCCAGGCTACATGGGTCCCCACGAGTGTACAGAAATCCCAGTGGTCTCCTGTGACAGGCTCAGGCTGCAGTGCTGGAGCCCCAGCACGTTGCCTCTGGCTTCCTAAGCCAAGGAGGAAACACTCAGGAGCCACGCAAACTCCACGCCTCTCAGAGAAGATGGAAGTGAATTGGAGGCAAATTATCTGACTCATAGTACTCCATGCTTTTAGAAACTTAAGACCCTCTTCATGAACACATGGACCCAAAGGTACCACCTCCCCAACACCTGATCCCAGGAGGCTCAGGTCCAGAGAATGGGAGGGCTGGCCAGTGTCCTCTAGAGAACTGTGTGCCTCTAATCCAGTCACTTTATGCAAAGGAAGGAGTTGTATGGAATTCATCCGCATCCGTATCGGATCTTTGTGGATAAGACAAGAAGGGAGGGACTGTCTGGAGGTAGAAAGGACTCTTGTTTGATTACAGTATTGGCTGTGGGTCTTCACAGACATTTTTATTTCTATTTGAGATGTCTGTATGGAATATATTCAGCCTCTATCAGTTTCTGCCTCTTATTAATGAGAAGCTATCTGAGTCTGGATCATTCATAAGGCTCTTTGTCTTTTTAAACGATGTCTGCAGAACCTGCATGCAGTAAGGGCCCCATTTTCATCCTTGTATTTAAACCACCCAAGAGGCAGGTCCCCTTCCCTCTTCTTTCCTAGGTCAGTGATTGATCAGTTTTGATGAGCCTCTTGCTTAGTTTGTCTCTGCTGGGATGAGTTTTGACCCCTAAGGGACATTTAATGAGGTCTGCAGATGTTTTTGATTGTCACCCACGGAGCCTGAGGGGTGGTCCCTACTATCCAGTGGATAAGGCCCAAGATCTGCTAAACACCCTATTATGTGCAGAATGGCCCCTCCCACCCCCAACAAAGAACAATTCTAAAACTTTAATCGTGCCAGGACTGGAGAAAGCCGGACTTGACCCAACACTTCCAGAAGTTGTTAGATATCTATCTCCCTTGCTCCTCCTCCTTCCACTCTTTTCCTTCCTTGAAAAAAAAAATCCGCGAAAATTTTAATTCATGGTATTCACACTGAGTCAAAGAGGAAACAGACAGGAGGCTCAGAAGTTCAAGATCACCCTTGGCTTTGTGTTGAGTTCCAGGCCAGCCTGGCGTATAAGAAACTGTGTGTAAAAAACAAACAAACAAACAAACAAAAAGAAATAGTAAATGAATAAGAACGTGTCCAGAAGCCCAGACGAATGAGCTTTCGTGATATCTCCCCCCCCCCCAGAGCTGCCCAGTGGTACCCTCAGTGGACAATTCCTGCCTGGCAGGTAGGCACTCACTCACTCCTTAGATCCCTGCTTAAATGTTCAACTCTAGGCGCTTAGCACTGTTTAACGGCTCTAGGCTGTAGACCTTACCATCTTCTTAACAGAGAGCAGAGAGGATGTCTCCCATTGACACTTAAGAGCACCCATTTCCTTGAGGATGCCTTTCCATCAGGGGAAAATTGGAGAATGCTTGTGTCATGCTTTGTTGAATGTTTGACAGCAACCCCCACCTTCCTCATGGTGACAATCTGAAATACCTGCAGACTCTATCAACCCTCCTCGCCTGAGGGTGGAGAACTTCAGAACAACTTCCCTCTGTGCCTGTCGGCTCTCTGCCGCTTTTGCCCAAGGGAGGAGAAGGAGGAGCCTTGAGGATCGATTTCAGAGATAAACGCTGGATACTGGTTAGGTTATGCCTTCCCTGGGTCAGAACAAGCTGGCTCAAGTCTCCATGCTGGGTCAGGTCTCAGCAGGGACAGTATCCCTAGAGGAGACAGGGACATTGGCAGGGTCACTGATAGACCTGTTTCTTGTGGCTCCTTGTGGATTTCTGAGAGAGAAAGCCTCCTAGCCTACCCTTCCTGCCCAACCAGCCTCCTGGAGCTCTGAGGGCCCGAAAGGGTTATATTCAGCGGGCACTGAGATTTTAGATTAGCAATGGGAGAGAGGAAATTAAATATGGACTGTAATATGAAGCACTGTTTTTCATGGGAAAAGAAGTTCTCCCAACTTAGCCAGTCCAACTCTTTTGTCCAACCGTTAATAGCATGCAAATATTTATGAATCATACATGCCCCTTCTAATTCCCGTGTGTATTTTCACAATAAACAGTGCGTTTCGACAATGGGGCAGAATAATCCCTTTGTCCCGTAGCAGAGCTGTGCAGGCTGGCACCCGGCAGCATCGCATTCTTCCCGAGTGGTAACTGCTGTCTCCACCCAAGCTTAGGGGAGGTTTATGTCTGTGTGACCCGGGTGGACGGGCTCTGGACGGTCCTCCAGGCAGTGCTCCAGGCCACCCCGTGTTACTAGAAGCTATTCTTATCTCATTGTTTTTAATAATTTTCAAGGGAGTGCTCACACTTGGGTCTTCTCTGGTGGACACAGAGAGTTGATGTGCACTGAGGTTTGCTGCCACCTCTTGCTGCACCGTTGACTTCTATTCTGGCCAAATTCCTGGACTCCGGGTCACACTAAAGCCACCTGATTCCTCTGATTCATCGCAATTCCACAGAAACACGTATCTCTTCAGAATGATTCGGCGGGTCTTTGGAAGGCGGTGTGAGGGAGGCTGAGAAGTGCTCAGGACGCCCTGAGATGTGTGAGCCTTGGTTTTTCCTCCTGTGTAGTGGGCATGGTGGTGCCTTTCACTCAGGCCTCACAGGGTTGTTGTTAATAATAATAGCAATAATAATAATAATAATAATAATAATAGCAAGATGGTGTACTTATGAGGAGACTTAGGAGACGAGGCATGGCGGCTCTTTCTACTGAAGGGTGGGATTGTTGGAAGAGAAGGGAGGAGATGACAGGAAGTTAGGGAAGGAGGTGCCCCTCCTACTGCCTCTCATCCACGACAGGGGACTTTTATCCCTTTGTTCTGCTAAGGACCTGATAAAACGGAGGCGTCACAATTACTCATAAATCAATGCATGCATAACAGTAATAAACAACTAATCATTTTCAGGGCCCAGTCTGGGCCCTGTGTGTTGTGCATATGCAACCTACCTCCCTTCCCTGTGTCTGTTTGCTTACCCCGTCTCCTAAAGGCATTTAGGGAGAGCATTTCATTCATTCATTCATTCATTCATTCACTCATTCATTCTTCTCTTTTGCTTTTTTGGAAACAGAGTGAACACTGTTCAGCCCAGGCTGGCCTGGAATTCACAGTGATCCTCCTGCCTCAGCTTGCCATGTCCCCGTTCATCTATTTCTTGATTCATCATCGCACATCTGCTGTGCACCTATTGTGTCGGCTAGCACTAGAGGACCGTGAGTCCGCTGAAGAGGCGTTCTCAAGGTCAAGGGTTCATGAGGGGCGACAGTGAAGCAGGCCTTCACTGTTCTGTGTAGACGTCTCTGTGACAAAGGACAGGTGCAACGGGGGCAAATACAAGTTGTGTGTAACCTAGCGAAGGGCAGATGGTTTCCCCGGGCAACTCGTCGTCTCTCTTGAAACCTATGGGAGGCAACAGAGTGTGCATTTGGCGGGGGTGTGGGGGCGCGCCTTGTCTGTCGAGGAACCAAGAGATACGAGGGTGGCCTGCTCTGGAGGCCTTGGCATACAGGGGGCTGAGGATGCTTTAAGGGCCTTGACATCCATCCTGGGCACTAGGTCTGATGCCAGTGACCTGGCGAGCAGCCAACAGATCCTTGGCAGAGACGTACATCGACACACAGGTGTGGTGCACAAACTTAGACTGCAGTGTGCAGAGTAGGGAACTTGTTTGGGGGTCTGGGGTGCTCAGAGACCAGTCTTACTAGTGTCTCCTCTCAGGCAGCCTCAGATCTGTGCATGGAGAGCTCGCAAATAGCCCCATTTAGCATTAGCGCCCACCTCAGGCTGGTGTCCAGCTTTCCTCTCTTCCATTAGCATCCAGTCCACCTGCCCTGCCTCCTTTCAGAGCAGCAAAGGTTCAAGAAGATGCTGAGCAGGAACTGCAGACCCCAACACTCCCCTCCCTCCTGAATGCCCACACCCATACCCAGACTCCCTGCTGCTCCTGCCCAGGTTGCTGTGGGCATGATGCTCTAGGCCACAGGTACAGGCGGGGGATTAGTCAGGCAGCCTTGGGAAGCCACCTTAGGCTTTTTCCCTGCATGGCCCCTACACAAGGCAGATAGACCAGCACAGCCTGGGGAATCTGGGCATCTATCAACGAAAGAAGTCGCTGAATGGAAGGACAGAAGAGCACGCGGCCTTAATCTAAAGAGACTCTTGTGCAAGTCTGGGCTAAAAACAGGCTAGTCATCTGAGATAATGTGGGGCTAGGATTCCAAGTGAGTAAGACAGGAGAGAACATGCAGCGTGAAGAAAGAAAGCAGAGTCCCTGGGACTCTCTTGGTGCTTTGGTGGGGTGGGCAAGCGATATAAGTGTCTGATCCAATTTTAGGATGTTTCCCAAGATGGCAGAATCTATAGACATCTCCTTACCTTATTAAAATGGGCACAGGTATAGCATTTGTGTGCAATCCCCTCTCTCTCCTCTTCTGTATCTAGTTTGTGTCATCTCAGAATGACTTTACCCTACCTGTCGCACAGCAGATGCGTATCTCTGTCCTGTATGTTTGAGCGGTGGTGGGCCGGACCCTCAGAGACAGAGACAGGACCCACTGCGTTCATTTTTTCCCTAAGGTTGTTTTCAACCCAGCACATCAAGTACAGCCATGCTTCCCAGGCAGGGGCAGCCATCGCTGAAAGTCGGCAGAACTCGTTGATTCACTTTTTCAAGCTTGTATGTGTGTGTGCACATGTGTGTGCAGGTGTGTATGTGGAAGCAGCAGCTGCTGTCCACACTCTTTCATCACTTGGGATTTTTTTTTTTTTTGAGGAAAGGTCTCTGACTGAACCTGGAGTTCACCATTTCAGTTGGCAGCCCCCCTCCCCCAAATCCATTTGTATCAACCCCCAGGAATAGGGTATAGGTGCCTACTGCCCACTGGCATTTGACACAAGTGCTGGGCGTCCAAACACAGGTCTTCATGCTAGTGCAGCAAGCACCTTATCTACTGAGCATCTCCCAGCCCATCAGCCCTCCTTTTTTTGTTTTGTTTTTGTTGTTGTTGTTGGGTTTTTTTTTTTGGTTTTTTGTTTTTTTATTTTGTTTGGGTTTGGTTTTTGGAGCTTTCTCTGTGTAACATTGGCTGCCCTGGAACTCACTCTGTAGACCAGGCTGACCTCAAACTCACAGAGATCTGCTTGCCTCTGCCTCCCTAGTGCTGGGATTAAAGTGGGGTATAAGCGCCCTGCTCTATTTAATTTAAATAACATTAGAACAAAAGACACAAATAGGGTCCAAGCCCAGCCCCTGAGCTCTACTGAGTCACTTCCAGAGAACTCCAGAGAATGTCACACATGGCTTTCCCATTCTCCAAGTGGATGGCTCACTCTCAAACTGCTGGTCACTCCGCACAACCAGGCAAAGGTTGTTTCTATGGAGAACTGAGTTCTGTGCTTCAAGTTTTCAGTTAGGCTCTTGAGGCTTGGACGTTGGCCAAGAGCAGAGACTCTGGTCTGCATTCTGCCTACATGGACACAGACAGGACAGGGTCAGGCCAGCTGGACACAGGGGCTCTTCGCACGAATATCAGTCAGCCTACAGAAGCTGTGCAAGTCCAATGGGTTGTGTCCTGCCTATAAGTCCCTAAGTAAATTATGCAACTCTACCGTCAACAGATCATGGTGGAAATAGCAAGAGGAAGGGAAATGGAACGGACACACGTGTAAGTGCCGGCTGTTAGGAAGCACCGGTGGGAAAATAAGGGGGGAAATGCTAAGTGCATGCTGGGAATATCCTGCAAACACAGAAGTTATCCCTGGAATCTGGGGGAGAGCATTCATTTCCTTGGAAAAAAAAAAAGTCCCCAACCGTGTGTGTGTGTGTGTGTGTGTGTGTGTGTGTGTGTGGTTAGGCTTGCACATGTGTACACATGTGTGGATCTCAGAGGACAATTTGTGGGAACCAGTCTCCCCTTTTTCAGTATAGGTGCCAGGGACTGAACTCAGGTGGCTGGGCTTGGCCGCAGGCCTCCACTCACTGAGCCCTGTCGCTGGCCTGGGTGCGTGCATTTCCATGCTCAGAGTTACTTGTACCCAGAATTGGACATGGCATAATCTACGGTCCCCTGTAACCTTGGAGAATCTTCGGGGATTTCCTGAGTTTGTGAAGAGCAGACCTCCCTCCCAGCCCTTCCTGGCTGTTTTGATTTTTCAAAGGCAACATTTTAAAAAGAAAGTTTCCTTCCACTTGCTTTGGGGTGCCTAAAGTAGCAACTGTGCAGAAGGTTCCCTCAGAGAGACACAAAGAGAGGGATGTTACCGGTACTGCTTAAGGAAAATGGCTACCCCACATCCCCCGGGCAGAAGATCCTTTGCATGTGTAATCTTCCTTTTCGTGACAAAGGGCAAGTTTCACATCCCCAGAAACAGTCCCCAAAAGGAGAAGATGACTCATGTGTCCCAACCTACACCAAGGAGAATGAGAGTTACGGAGCCACTGAGAACGGGGGGTGGGGGGTGGGGATAGAGCAGCCCACCCACAGGCCAAGAAGGGCAGCGGGCTCCCAGCAAGAGACTGGAGGCCAACGGGCTTGGAGGGCGGGGCAGGGGTCAAGCTGGAATGTAGTGATGTTTAGAGCCTGGGCAAGCAGTGATCTTCAGCCACCTATCTTCTTGCTTACTTTTTGCTTCCTGCCCTCAGCCCTCCTAGGGGAAGCCATATACAGTGTTATAGTATCTTGATCCTGCAGTTTAGTCATTTGCTACATGCAAAGGGAAGCAGTGTGTCTCAGGCTAGACAGAGAGGCAGGGTCCTGCTGATTCTGTATTAGACCCCAGGGCTGTCAGTGTCCACCACTGAGTCCTCCCCTGAGGCCCTGGGACTGCCTGGCCTTGCAAAGCATGCCCCACAGCCCCAGCAAGTGTCCAGGAAGGCTCACCCCGTGACCTTCTTTCCAACTAAATAAAGCAGTTCGTATTTTGTTCTGCCCTTTGGATGGGCAGACTGGCGTCGAGGAGGACGCCACATGTTGCTGTCTTGGCTTGTTTATATAGTGGATCAGCCCCTCGCTGTCATGCCTTAAAGGGTGGCCAGCTGGTGATGCAGCCATGAACCGCCAAGTTCAAGTAGAAATCAGTCTGAGCAGCAATTCTGACACCTGTTGAGCGTTCCTCCTCTTCCCCAATTCCTCCCCCATCAGGTGTCCTTGGGCAGCTCACAAAAGCTGTTACCACTTTGTATTTTGCAGAAGAGAAAGCTAGGGCTGTGAGACAGTAACAAAGTTGCCCTTGAGTATGACTGTACAGGCAACGAGTGGGATTCGAACACGGGTATACTGGGTTGCTGAGCTCTCACACTTAGCCCTCTCCCTATGTACTTCCAGCTCTGGAATGTTCTGAGCAAGCTTTGTCTCTGGATGCTTGGCTGAGTCCAGACTTCCCCCTTCTTCCCCTGGTCTTTCTTTTTTGATGCTCCTTCCTCTTGCCTTCAGCCCTCTTGTCACTCCTGTCAAATATCAGTCCTCTGGGATCACAGCCATCCACTGAAGCTGATGCGGCGGGTTCCTTCAGTACCAGGAGCAGAATAAAGATTTCGAGGCTTCCCCCTCTCTGTCGGCCCTCTCACTGGCTGGATGATTCAGAGCATCAGTGGCTTACCGCTTGCCCCTCTACCACCAAAAGCCTCTGCCTCCAGCCAATGCCCCTGATCAGCACCAAAGTGATCTATGTCCTGGCCAGCCAGGGTTTCTGGGAAAGCGGGGTCTCCCATCAGGCAACAGACTAAAACATGAAGTCTTGGACAGCCCAGTCTCTCTGCCCTGCCTTAGACCCTGAAGATCCCAGGAAAGCGAGTGTTATTTTGCTGACCGGTACTCCTCTAGGTCGGTCCCTTGTGAGTCTCTCCTCTCCTGGCGGCTGCAAGTTACGGCGGAGAAAAACACTTGAGAGTGTTTCACTCTCCACGCCCATGTACTTAAAATACCAAGCCCATAGGTCATTTTAATAAGGGAATTTGGCTAACAACACATGTGCGCTGGAGGCCCTAGCTCCCACGTCTGCAGGTGCTGGCCAAGCAGGGCTGTGTCTGAGCAACCACGGGCCTGGGTGGGTGGAGAGCAGAGCTTGCAGCTTCTGTAATTCTGAGCACCGAGATGTGCCTCTGGCTACCTGGAAGCCGTTGTCAGGGACGGGCCTAAACCCAGCTGGAAAAATACAAACAAGAATGGAGGTCAGGTTAGAACCAGGGTGACAAAAAAGTCACCATGGTCTATAGATCATAAGCAGATGTCCTTGTACTCAAAGCTCTTACCAGGACTGGGGAGGTGGCTCAGTTGGCAGAATCCTGGCAGCACAAGCAGGAGGTCCCGAGTTCTATCCCTAGAGCCCAGGTTTTAAATTTTTAAATTTGTAATGCATGTTTGAAATCCCAGTTCTGGGGAAGTGGAGACAGACACATCCCTGGGGCTCACTGCTCAGTGGCCTAGCTGAATCCATGAGTTCCAGACCAGTGAGAGATCCTGTCTCAAATCACAAGATGGGCAGAGCTTGAGGAATGATGTCTAAGGCTGACCTGTGGCCTCCACATAAAACTGCACATGTGTGTTTGTGCACACACATACACACACATGCACACACGTCAGCTGCAACCCGAGCCCATCGTGGGGATTGCCACCAGTTTATCTCCTCCCAGGTGAACCCCATTACAGACATGCAGTCTCCCTAATCTCCCTCCCTGGTGGGAATCACTAAGTGGAATTCCTCGTATTGACACATTAAAGGATGACCATAAAGTCATAGGAACCATGGTGCTGAGCAGTGGCCATACCAGTTGGGGGTCACAGCTGTATTTCTTTCCTAAGTCAGCTAGTCTCTGGCTAAGCCGACACTCTCACAGTCTTACACCTTCTGGAAGCGCCAGTCAGCTCCAGGAGAGACTGCCGCTGAGTCCTGAACTTGTTCGTAGGCAGCTGCCTAGAACAGCTTGCACATTAGAGTCACAGGGGCAATTTTCACTTTGGAGGATGGTAGTTGGGCAGTGGGTGGGAGATGGGGTGAGTGGAGGCTCCTGAGTTTAGATTTTGCACAGGTGGCCATTTATACGCCAATGGTGGAAGCACAAAGGTTGTGAGTGTAAAGTTTAGGGTCATTCCCTCTGTGGTTAAGTGAGGTGGTTAATATTTTATGTCTGTCTGTCTGTCTGTCTGTATTATGTATTTGTGTGTGTGTGTGTTGTGGCTTATCTATGGAGGTTCAAGGATAACTTGTGTGAGTCAGTTCTGTCCTTCCACTATTTGGATCCCAAGAGTGAAACTTGGGTTGTCCCGTTTGGCAGTAAGTCCCTCTGCCCACTGAGCCATCTTGCCAACCTGAGCTGAGTGATTTTTGAGGATGCAAAGTCACCTGTTTAAGTCTTTGCCTTACACTCTTTTAAGAACTGGTAAAAATCCATCTTGCTCATTTCACGGGTCTTCTCTGACAACCAAATGAAGTAACTTCCATCGGAATGTGTCGGAAGCATTGGAAGGTCTGCATACACCTAAACATGTCTACATTGTGAAAACGAGATTCCTCATTGTAGAGTTATGAAAGGAGCCCTGGTGAGAATTGAGCTGTTCTAGAGTCGAGAAACCCTTGCAATGCTAAGCCCAGGATGCTCTGTATTTGTGCCAGGATGAAGAATGTGCCTGGATGGTCTCCACCCACCCAGGATCTCTGAACATGTTCTTATTTAGAAAATTCGCCGATGCTGTGAGGTTAAGGCCATGCATGAAGACCTTCATGTGGAGACCATATGTGTTAGCCTTCATGTGGAGCTCACCTATGATGGCCTTCATGTGGAGCTCATGCATGACAGCTTCTAAGGATGGGGAGATTCAGAGACAAGGGCATATAAGGAGGCAGCATACAAAGGTAGAAGCAGTAATTGGGGCACTGAGACCACAGCGCCTCCAGAAGGTCAATACTGATGACAATCTTAGGAAGTCAGGAGAAGGAGAAGGAAGGAGCCAACCACCCCCATTGCCACCTAAGGTGTCTTACAGGCACCTTCATCTTGGCCTTGTGGCCTCCAGAACAAGAGACTGAGTCTGTGTGCATTAAGCCATAGCACTGTATTACATCAGCCCCAAGATTGCTTGAACTCAGTGTTCTTGAAGTCTTTGCACTTCCGAGGCTGAAAGCAACAGATGACATGATTCTGTGTGTGGTGACAGTGTGCTAGATAGTCACAGGTTTGGAAGACATCATTCGAGACCTTCATGACGCATTTCAGGCAAGCCATGGCTGAAGCCAGCATTGGAGAATGTTAGATGCTACAGTACTCCCCAACCTTGAGCTGTTACCGAGCTACAAGCTCCCATGTAGGCATCTTACTGCCTCGGGCTCAGAAGACACTATCAGAAAAGATCTGTGAGCTATTCCACAAGTAGCTACTCTTGACCTGGGACCCAGATTGGCAAAAATGTGGGAGAATCCAACTCTTCGAATGCTCTATATAGAAGCACCTGATCTTATTGTCTGTTCACTCTCCTCACACTCGCGCATGTACACACACACATACACACACACACATACACACACACACATACACACACACACACACACACACACCAAGGCCAGCTCAGGACCAAGCTATGTACCTATCAGTCACTGGTGTCTTCAAGGTCCTTTACCTATTTCCCCTTTGGCTTTACAATCTTCCATTGCCTGAGAGCCTCTTCCTGTTCTCCTTTCTCACTTCTGAGGAATGCGAGGCTTTGGAGAAATGGGCCCTGCCCCCACCCTCACCCCCACCCCCAGGCAGATTAAGCTTGGACCATCACAAATGCTGTCAAAGCAGAAGGCCTAATTAATCAAGGTGAAAAGTGATTTATGGGGCCAATCGGAACTAGTCACAAGCAGACTCTTCCTTCGGGGAAGGTCACCTGGGAAGCAGGTCAGTGGGAGACTCACTGGGCCTTGAAGTTGGGAAGACTTGAGAGAGTGAATCTGGGTGGCTGGAGAAGTGGGGTTGAGTACAGAAGTCCCAGAGTCTGGAGGCACTACTTAAAGAGCTGAGCTCATGAGCTGCAGAAAGAGGGACGGGTTCTAGGGAGAAGATTCTGGAAACTGGCTCTAGGATTCCATGTTGATGATACCAAGGTCTCGCCCGTCCATCATGGGTGCTTGGTGAGAAAGGAAGACCCATTGTGAGGTGTGCAGGGTGCTTACCGTACAGCAGCAGGCTCGGCACTGCCTTTACACAGTCAAAGGCTACAGAGAACGATGAGCAACTTCCTCAGGTTACACATCAGAACACCATTCTTAACATGCCCACCCTCAGCCTCTGTGGACCATCCCTCCAAGTCTGCTAGATGCTAAGGTAGAAAACCATATGGAATATCCCCTGATGGTGTATCCGCAGGTGTCTGATGCAAGTGCCAGAGCCTGGCAGCCTTCTTCCTGGGGAAGCTGGGGAAGGATTCAGGTACAAAGTCTCTTGGGCCGTAGAACCCCAGTCTCCAGAAACCACTCCTGTCTGGTCCACTGGGCCTCTCAAGATGCACAAGAGGCCTCCTCCTGAACCTTGCCTGACACTATTGTTCTCTTTGGCAGAGACTAGCAGACAGACTTCAGAGGCTCGGGGGTCTTTGGGAAACTGTACTCTTGATAGGGAGTGCTGCTTGCTCTGGTTATAGGTTGTATTCTTGGGAAATGTCTCAGTGGCCTTCCACTTTCAGCTGGAAGTGGTATGGTTTTTCTAAGGAGGTTAGGCGGGTAAGCAGGGTTTTGCAGTAGCCAGTGCCTTTTGGACACAGTTTGTTCCCATTTCCCTTGAGTTTCATTGTGTACTACGTAAGAGGAGAGATTGTACTAGCTAAGGAACTAATATTTAGGTAGAAGACTTAATATTGCACCCGGCCAAATACGGGCATTCCATACAGAGCTCTGAGACGGGGAGAGGTGCGTGCGTGCATGTGAGCCTTCGGACCCCCATGGGCAGACACCATTACAATGCTTTACCTCATTTATCTTTCTCTCGGGCCCAAAAGGTAGAAATTTGGGAAAATTGCCTATACCAATTTTCAGGCAAGAACACCGAGCCTGAACAAGAACACAGAGAAGTCTAGATCTAGTGGCTTGTCTGTCAAGCATCTGGAATTTAAACCAGAATCCACCCCCTGAAGCCTGCTCTGTCTGTCCTGTCTATGTCCCTTGCTCTGTCCTATCCCAGCCATGCTTTCGTAGCATCTAGTCATTGGGTATTTATAAATACTATTTAGCATCAAGCATCAATTTCTAATAGGTACAGAGAATAACATCTAATTTAGCATGTGCTGTGTTAATAAAAAGATAGAGAATAAGAATATGTTCTATGGAGGTGTGGTGAGGTATGGGGGTAGAGGCATCCCCTCCCCCTGAAGTACCAGCCACATGACGGTATAACATAGAATAGAGTTTATTCAGGCCATGGGAAGGGGAGTTAAGAGGGTAGCAGAGACAGAAACGCAGAGAGAGGGAGAGAGTAGAGAAGTAGAGGCTGACCATGACCACGTGGAAAGAGGGGGCAGGGAAAGGGGAAGGAGGGGGGAAGGGAAGAGCCCAAGAGGGCAAAAGAGAAGCAAGGGAGCATGAGAACAAGAGAGAGAGGAGGGGACAAGCAACCCCTTTTATAGTGGGTCAGGCCTACCTGGCTATTGTCAGGTAACTGTGGGGTGGAGTTTAGACAGAATGCTAACAGCATGTTTTCACACTTAGAAACTCAGTGTTTGTTGATTTGGTTGGCCTGCTCATTTGTTTTGAGACAGAGTCTCATGCAGCCGAGGCTAACCTCACACTCACTGAGTAGCTGAGGGTGACTTTGAACTTTTGATCCTCCTGCCTCCGTTACCTGAGTGCTGGGATTACAGGTGTGCAGCCTGGCACGCAGTGTATACAATGCTGGCATAGGGCATAGATCCTTGGGCTTCATGCTTGCTAGACCACCACCCTAACCGCTGACCTACCCCTGGCCCCAGAAAGTCAGTCTTCTCTAATCCTCGGAAGTACAGAGTAAAGAGAGAAATGTGTGACGGTGTCTTTTCTTATTCTTTTGCCTGGATTTTACAAATATGCAGGGAAGACAGAGGGAGGTTAGCAGTAGATAGGTATGAGTCCCAGCTGTCAATTCCCAAAGTCCTGATATGGGAGTAAATTCTGATCTCCTGGATCTTATTGGTAATTAATGATTGACTTATAGCTATGTGACTATGCACTATGCCCCACCTGGTGAACCCTCTGTGTGCATTACAGATCAGAAATAACTGGTGAACCCACTGTGTGCATTACATGGTGAACCCACTGTGTGCATTCCAGATTGGAAACAAAACCTAGGTGTACCAGGAGAACAAGTCCTCCTGCCCCAGCTCTGTTGCCTTTCAAGCTTGAGGGCTGGACAGCATAGACTGACATAAGGTAGAGAGGCTCAGACCACCCCTCAATATGTTCTGTTCTGTTTCCTGTCTCCACAGGCAAGAGCTTCACTCTGACCATCACCGTCTTTACAAATCCGCCACAAGTTGCCACCTACCATAGAGCCATCAAAATCACAGTGGACGGCCCCCGAGAACCCCGAAGTAAGTGAGCCCCCTTGGGGCTGGTAACTGTCTGGGCTGGTGTACACAAAGACCCACCAGGTCTCACAATGTATCTGTGGCTTCAGCCTCTTTCCTGAAGAGATGTCAGGCCCCTGAAGACAGGAGAAGTTTCCAGGTCAACTCTCTCACCTCTCAAACGTTGTTTGTGTGAACTGGGTTCTTTCTAAAGCTTTGGCTTACACGTCAAAGGGAAATTAGGCCAACTCAGATGAGTTAAGAACACTTTGGGTTTGTTTTTGTTTTCTGAGGCAAGGAGTAGACCCCCACATATACAGCAATGTTCAGTGTGCTCAGACACAAGCAGTGGATAGACAATTGGCCAAGTACAGGGTGTGACAATGAAGACCTGAAGGTCACGGTGGACAAGAAGAGATGGCTTACCATCCATGCTTGTGTTAATTTGTTAAGGCCAGAGATGAAATCTGTGAAAATCATCCTCTCTTTTTCCCTTGAAGGGATCTTATTCTAGGATTGTTTAAAATAGAGCCTGGGCCGGGCGAAGAGTACTGGGGGAAACCAGTAAATATAGAAAGATAGCCTCCAAAATACCCCGAAACTCCTGTGAGGAGAGTGTTTAAAAAGGAGTGGGGTTGTTTAGTCTGAAGGAAAGATGTCTTCAGAGTGACTTAAGGACTATCTTGGAGTAAACACAGGAGTGACACTCTTACAGGGCCACACCCCGGCCCAGGAGCTGCAGCTGGGCCACAGTCCAATTCTGTAGGCAGATGAGCCCGGAACGAAGAGCAGCTCACCTCCAAACCATGTCAGGGGCCCCTGGGAAGTGATACCCTCAGAGGCTGGGATGCGAAAACATGGGGTCCCTCCTGCACCCAGAAGCTATGGTGCAGAGAGATTATTTGATAAGAATGAAGGTACTGAGAACAGGGGCCCTAGAACAGTCTCAGAGCCTCCCAGAACCCCAGTTTCTTGTAGAAAATGTATGTAAAGGTGACAGCCTCATTGTGAAACTTAACTAGATGAAGCCAGGTGCCCGGTGCAGGGCATGCGCTTACAGAATGTCAGGAATCTCCGTGGAGCTTCCTTGCCTCGACCCCTCGTTTCAGTGTGGTGGTTCCATTGAGCCTGCTGAGGTAGTTCCCTCAACAGGCAGCCCTGTCCACACAGGCATCTCATCTGGGCTCTGAGGTAGTAGCCCTTGGGAATTTGGCTCTCTGAGGCTATTCAGTGGTCACTCTGGCTATGGCAGCGTCTCCTGCAATCATGGTCATGACTTCTGGTATCTGGACCACCCTTGGAACCAGTCACCTCTCTGCCTCCATTTCCCCAATTTTCCCTGAAGCAGTAATACACAGAGAACAGCTGCAGTCACCAGCAATACCACAGGGCAGAGTGTTCACCCTGGCTGTGCTTCCCTCCCCTCCCTGGGCTGGGCAGCTCCCTCCACTCTGCCCACCCTGTTCCCATTTTTATTCCCTACCAAAACCTGTTGAGCTTTTCCTTGTTAACGTCCTTGAGATTTCCTAGCTGTGGTCAGGTTCAGGGAACTCTGGGGCTTGTGCTGGATAGCATGCCCTACTCCTTTAGAGTGTGAACAGCAGACCAAGGTAGCACACAGTCCTCACACAGCCCAGGAAACCTCTTGGCACTCCCTGGTTTCCCAGAGTAGACAGTCATGACAGAACACCCGAGGGCCATGGCCCAGTGCAGGGGACTGGAGAGGAAGCAAGCCGAGGTGATGACTTAGCACAGGGCCAGGAGAGGGGGCGAGGTGTAGGAAGACTGATGCTGAGAGTGACCGTGCTCATAGGATGGCTCCTTTAGGTGTCCGTGGCTCTCTAAAGCAGCTGCTGCCTCCAGGACAGATTATACAATGGCTGTGCACGAGGAAACAGCTGAAAATGGGGACCCATGAGAAGCCTTCTATTTTCCTTATTCTTCCACACCTAAGAGAGACAGGCTTTCACCTTGTGTGTATTTTTTTTCCTGGAACATTCCAGAGAAGTGAGGGGGGAGCTGAGCCTTAGAAAAAGCAAACGGCAGGGGAAAGGGAAACGGCCCCCATATTGGGGCCCCTGCTTGCCTGATGTGTATAGATCAAGTACTCAGATAAAGCACTTGCCGCCTCTGCTATTTTATAACTTGTAAGAACAGTGGACCATTAGTGGTTAATTGTACTATTATCGTCCTATTCTTTTTTATTTATTTTTGTGCTTTGAGTTGAGAGACAGGCTCTCACTATGCTGTCCCGGTCGGCCGGAACTTGCTATGTAAGCCAAGCTGACTTTGAACTCCTGCCTCCCCAGACCCTGAGTGCTGGGGTTACAGCGTGTGCCACCACATCTCATACCGGTTCTCATAGCACACGGATCATTTCCACTGGCACTCTGCCCATCACCACTTTTGGATGCAGTGAGAAGTGAGGACCCCGTGTGCCCGTCAGGGTGGCCAGACTGGCACAGCCGTGGAGATTTAGGAGCGCTGTCCCACCCCTCATTAAGGAAGGATCATAGATTCTGGATGAGTCTGGCCCAAGAACCCTAGTGTTTGCCACACTGAGCAACATCGCTCAGTTCTCCCACTTTAGCAAATCAAAGACTCAGAGAGAAAGAACCTCTCTGATCCTTCCAAGAAAAGGAAAATCAGCCCTAGAGAAGGGAAGCAACCTTAGGTTTAAACAAGATGATGAAGCCACAGGGTGGAGGGGGAGTTTTTCACTGTCTGACTTTGGTGTCTGACTTTGGAACACACATCTGTCCATCTGTCCATCCATACCATGCTGTCTGCACTTCACATCCTATGAGTTCTCTCTCCTGCCTTTGGAATTTTTGTGTTTAATTGTGGACTGGCTTTCATGATTTCTCATGTGGGATCCAGCTCTGAGGCTGCCCTGTAGGGTACAAGGTAACCTCGACGCTGACATGGTTGTCAGGATTGAAGCTGTAATGTAGTAGTAGGTTGTGTGCTCCAGGGACTCCCCAGCCTTTTGCAGTTCAGATGGTTACTGGCCGGTCCCAGAAACCCTCTGCCCCCGAGTAAGTCAAAACTTGCTTTTCACACAGTCCATGGGATCCTTCTACATCTCCAGCCAATACAGAAATCTGTGAGCTTGGGGGAATTCAGTTCCTTAGAGGGGAAGAGTGCCACCGGAAGTTTTTTGTTTTCAGGCAGTAAGTAGACCATTTGATGACTTGTTAACATACTGGAAGATAGTGTGGTAGAAGATATACTAAAAGGATGGTGGTATATGTGTGTGATGGGTATATATGGGTGTGTGTGTAGTATAAGTGTGTGTGTGTTTGTGTGTGTTTATGGGTTCATGTGGAGGTCAGGGGTCAGAGGTCAGCATCAACCATCATCGTCTTCAACTCTACTTGTTCTTTGACACAGGGTCTCTCTGTGAACCTGTAGCTCATCTGCTGAGCGATGCTAACTAGCCAGTAAGCTGCAAGGACCTGTATGTGTCTATTCTCCAACACTGGGGTTAGTGCAGACATACCAAATCACCCAGCCAATTACACTCGAGGTAGGGATAGGGACATGAGTCCTCATACCTGGGTGGCAGACACTCTACTGACTGAGCAATCTCCTTAGCACCAGCCCCTGCTCCATAAAAGGATTTTCTCTTCACAAACAGAATTTTAAGAGTGGGTTTATGTTGCTTTGATATTTCTAGAAACATGTAAAACTCCATCTCTCAACCCACTCGTGATGAGTCTTGGGAAGTCCGGTACCTGTGACTTGGGGAATAGACTTCATTAAAATTCAAAAAGGTCAAGAAACCAATGCTGGCTGTGTCTGCGACAGCTTCTGCCCTCTGGTAAAGCTGTCCTTGGCAATCACTGTTCAAGCTCTGAGATTCACAGTGACGAGAACAAGATAGAGCTGTTCCTTGGAACTCAGAGCCATCAGGATGCAGGTCTCAGTGTCTTAGTTGGGGTTTACTGCTGTGAACAGACACCATGACCAAAAGGACATTTAATAGGGGCTGGCTTACAGCTTAGGTCCAAGCCTCAAATCCTTTGCATGACCCTTTCAGTCCTGGGCTGTCAACTGCAACTGAGGCTGCACCTTCACCAATGGCCTAACATGGCCTCTCACAGTGCCAAACCTCTGCTGCTCTTCATGCCCCCTTCATGCCTTCAACACCAATACCACCTGGCTGACTCTTACACATTACCAAGTACCACTGCAGCATGAGGCACAACCTTGGCTATCTCTGGAACACAGCTTCTTTGTACTCTCAGAAAACACTTCTCAGAAGATTTCACCTCGGTGATGCTGGTCTCTTCTTAATCACTGCTAATTTTGTAGCTCCAGCTCACGAGCATCCATTTTCCCAGTAGCCCCTTCTATTCTTGACTCTAAAGCTTGAGCCCAAACTGCTGAGTTCTGCTGCTTGCTGGTGCTGGAACATGGCCTCCTTGTTCTATTACATTATCAATGCTGGGATTAAAGGTGTATACCACCACACCTGGACTTAAGCTTTTCATCACCAAGAGCTTGCTCTGTCCCAGGCTGGCCTTGAACTCTGAGATCTTCTTGGCTTTATCTCCAAGGATAGCCCCATGCCTGGATCTCAATTTAGCTGAGTAGGATCTTGCCCCAAAGTCCTACTCCCTTAATCCGATATCTCCTAGAACATGGGAGTTGGCTCCATTCTGCTTCCTGGTGCCCGTTTACTATTTAAACCATATATTTTACATTTTTCCTTTCTAAGCTTGCTATGCTTGCTTAAAATGCTCTTCATGAGACTCAACCAGAGAACAAAGTCTCTGCTGGGTGTTTCTGGACTTCCTTTGCCATTGCAATTAATCTGAGTCTCTTCTCCTTAGCCTCAGGCAGACTCTTCTGACAAGGGCTAAAGCCACCCATATTCTTCATCAAAATACCATAAAAACAGCCTCCAGGCCATGTACTGAAATTCTTTTCCACTGAAACTTCTTGAGCCAGGTCTGCACAGTTCAAATCACTCTCAGCAATGAAGTCTTCCATATTCCTAATAGGATGGCCCATTGAGCCCTAGTTAAAGCATTCCACTGCTTTCCAAATCCAAAGTCCCAAAATCTACATTTTTCCCTAACAAAAGTATGTATGGTAAGGCCTATTATAGCAATACCCCATTCCCTGGTACCAACTTTTGTCTTAGGCTTTTACTGCTATGAACAGACACCAAGACCAAGCCGGGTGTGGTGGCGCACGCCTTTAATCCCAGCACTTGTGAGGCAGAGGCAGGCAGATTTCTGAGTTCGAGGCCAGCCTGGTCTACAAAGTGAGTTCCAGGACAGTCAGGGCTATACAGAGAAACCCTGTCTGGAAAAAAACAACAAAAGAACAAAACAAAACAAACAGACACCATGACCAAAGCAACTCTTATTAGGACAGCATTTAATTGGAACTGGCTTATAGGTTCAGAGGCAGTCCATTATCATCAAGCCAGGAACATGGCAGCATCCAGGCAGACATGGTGCAGGAGGACCTGAGTTCTACATCTTCTTCTGAAGGTTATTAGGAGAATACTAGCTTCCAGGCAGGTAGGATAAGGGTCTTAAAGCCTACACCCACAGTGACACACCTACTCTGACTGGGCCACACCTTCTAATAGTGCCACTCCCTGGGCCAAATATATCCAAACCATCACATTCACCAACTGATCGTTTCTAGATGAAAGTATCCTTAGAATGGATCAACTCAAGGGCCTGTCAGCCAACTGCTTTTTAGAGAGTTTTGTTGAAGTCATCCTGGGAGTAAATGCACGTGCTTCTGTATGTGTGTGTGCATGCATGTACACATGTGTGAGATGTGGGACACGCATGTTTATGCAGGTGTGCCTACAGTGTGTTCCCACGTGGAAGCTAGAGGTTGATGTCACATGTCTTCGTCCTTCACTCTCCTTCTGCCCTTTTGTTTGTCTGAGTCAGGGTCTCTCACTGAACCTGGAACCTACTGAGCTTGAAATTCTGGCTAGATTGGCTGATAGTGAGTCTCCAGGATTCTTGTATGTTGACCTCACCAGTGCTAGGGTTATAGGTATGCGCTGCCACACCCGGCTTTTAGACAGGGATGCTGAGGATCTAAATTCAGTTCCTCATACTTGTGCAACAAACACCTTACTGACTGAACTGTGTCCCAGCCTCATGAATTTATTTTCTTCTTTGATTTTGAAGGGACATAGCAGACAATAAACAAACAAACAAACAAACACAAATAAATAAATAAAATCTTACATGTGTATGTATGCATGTATGTATATTAAACAGAACCTTTATATTTGATGAATAATTTCTAATGAAAAAGCAAAATGCATGAAAGACATCTGTAAGCATTCGGTGATAATGGACTCAAAATCGAGACTGTTAGAAAAGAGTGAAATGGGTGTTTGTGGCTTTATTTCTTAACATTGAAAGCAGTGCAGATCTTCTTCAAGATATTCTTTTCTCTGGATAAGAAGAGTTACTAATAATAGTGGCTGACATTATATAGCACTCATTATTTGCCCAGCACCTTTCAAAGTGCTGCAGGCATATTAATTTATAAAATCTTGGGAGAAACAGTTAAGGTAGTTGAAGCAAAAGCTAATTAAGAACCCTACCCAAGGTCACCCAGCTAATCAGCCAGAATGAAAGCTGTGGAATCCAGATGTTGCACACCTAGGTCTGCTTCTGAGCACTAAGGTATTTGGGCCTCGCTGCATTGTGATGCTGTATCTTTGATAAGGAAGGCTTATCAACTTGGGTGTGACTCACATGTGGTTTTCCTATAGCTTTGAAGCTGCCCCAGACGTTTGACTGGAGTCAGTCTTCCTACCGGTGGGTGTACTGAGTTACCCACGTGCTTCCCAGGGAGTTCCCAATGCTGCCTGCTGCCACGTGTGCTAACGATTGGCTCTGAGGGTCACTGAGGTCTGCTTGAGGACATGGTGGCAATGGGACGTAAACCAGGGATAATGCAAAAACCTATATGTTTCCCAAAGAGAAGAGTACGACAGTGACCGACTGGAGCAGCCCTGAGGGCAGGTGTCTAAACGGGGATCCCCTTTAGCAAAGGGTCCCAGGTAAAGCTTGGACACTCAGTGTGTGCTCTTGGGGTTGCCATGGCTAGTCATGGTGCTCACAGGGAACCGTGCCACGTGGCTCCCAGGTCCTTGGAGTGTTCAGATATCAGACGTGTCCATCAGTTCAAGGCAGAATCATGGTGCATAAAGGAAAATGGAGAGTTTTTCCTTCCTTCCTTCCACCCAGATGGAAAGCAAAAGATAGAGCGTCAAGAGCAGTGCTCTGTATGCCTGCTCTTCCCCTCTGAAGGCATTTCAGGTTAAGCAGAAGATTCTGGGGGGCTTCACCCAAGTATTTTAGTTCCCACTCTGCTAATCTCTCTAACTACCTAGAGACTTAGGGAAGCAGTTCTTAAAAGCATTAATAATAACTGTGCCTAAGTGTTTCTAAGGAATGTTAGAATCTCTTCCTGTTTATTATTTTAGTTATTGGACACTAGACCTAGAAGAGTTTTGTGAGCATCAAGATTTCCCTGAATTCAGACTAAGGCCTAGAAGTTTCTCTGGGGCAACTGAGGATGTGGGAGAAAAGATCATACTTCTGTCTTTGTGAACAGCAGCAGTCCTTCATGACACTACCCATGAACAGCAGTCCATCATGACACTGCCTGTGAACAAGAGTCTATCATGACACTACCCATGAACAGCAGTCCATCATGACACTGCCTGTGAACAAGAGTCTATCATGACACTACCCATGAACAGCAGTCCATCATGACACTGCCTGT
This sequence comes from Mus musculus, assembly GCF_000001635.26. Taxonomy (NCBI): domain Eukaryota; kingdom Metazoa; phylum Chordata; class Mammalia; order Rodentia; family Muridae; genus Mus; species Mus musculus. The sequence continues at coordinate 92,660,946 of NC_000082.6, read as the reverse complement.
GAACAAGAGTCTATCATGACACTACCCATGAACAGCAGTCCATCATGACACTGCCTGTGAACAAGAGTCTATCATGACACTACCCATGAACAGCAGTCCATCATGACACTGCCTATGAACAAGAGTCTATCATGACACTACCCATGAACAGCAGTCCATCATGACACTGCCTATGAACAAGAGTCTATCATGACACTACCCATGAACCCAGCAGTCCATCATGACACTACCCATGAACAGCAGTCCATCATGACACTACCCCATGAGCAACAGTTCACTATGATACTACCCATGAACAACAGCCTACCTTGATACTACCCCAGTGAGTTTTTAGTCAGTGCCCCCCTTCTGTGCAGAAGTTGTTAAAGTTTAGGTGGCTCTTGCTGCCTGAAGCAGGTTCTTCCCAGGTACCAGGAAGACTATACAGGCATAAGCAAGACACCTCCTCAGTTTGGCGCCTGGAAAAGAGAGAAGAAACATATAATGAATGGAAGCTAAACCATTTCTTTGAATGTATTTCTTTGAGTTAGAGCACTGCAAAATCATATTGCTACTTAGAATACCATCCCAGTGAAACTGGGGTCTACGCTGATACACTGTCCTTGTTAGGAATGATTGTACGAAGCGCAGAAAGAGAGAAAAGAACCCAACAATGTAATACTGTCTCTGGTGAGGCTTCCGTTCTTAATCTTAAAATGTGTAAAAAGATTTCAGGATCCTTAACTCCGGGACCTAGGCTTTCACCCTGGCGCCATCGGGCCTGTGGGTGTGAACTTGGGCAATTATCTTAAGTACTTTTTAGTCCTTGGTTTCCTCTTGGGTCAAACTAGGCAATGAGACGAGATAATCTCTAAATTAGTTCCCACTCGAGCTGGGGTAACAAAATCTTGTCAGCAAAACAGAGGTATAGCTTCTTCACAAACAGGGCCCCTTTACAGGCCACAACCCTGAGCTGAGGTGATCATCCTTCATGTCCTCAACCAGGGCTTCCACAGTGGTTTTCAGATTCTCCCTCTCCCTGTCCCTCTCTCTTCCCCTCCCTCCTCCTTCCCCTCTCCCTTTCTCTCTCCTCTTTTTCCCTTCCCCTACCCTCTCTCTGTTCTTGAATGGGCTTTGTACTTCATCTTCAGTTTCTCTAGCTATAAGTAACAAGCCTAATGTCCGAACAGCCCTGATCTGATGCCTCTGCCACTCAGCTTGGGATGCTGCACGTCATGCTTGCCCTGCTTAGCTTTGGGATGCTGATACCTGGCTCTCTGTCCAACAGAGACAATGGCCATCCATATCAGTGTCATGGGGTCCCTGGGAACCTTCCCTGGGACACAGTATACATTTAGAAGACGTCGGCTATTGTTTGTATTTACCTTGGAGTCTTGTGGGAAATGAGAAAGGACTTTTGACAGAAACAACAAAGGGATCTGTGAATTCCTAAATTTAAAAATTCATGAAGTGGCCTTAATGTTGCGTTTTTTTGAGATGTAATTAAACATTTATGCATTTTGATTTTTTTTATTTCAGATTTTTTTTTATTTAGGCCCAGTAAATTTCTTTTCTGGCATATTATGGCCCCTTAAAATATTCTGGGCACTGTTCCTAAGTCCCTCACGGTTCCAAAAGACTTGTCCCCAAGTGTCGTACTTTGTGAACAACTTGAAGAAAACTTATGTCCTGGTAACAAAGAAGCTCACACCTGACACTCGGGCCTCAGTGTATGCACGAGACAGCTGATGGAGAGTCTTCACATTGTTCTAGAAAAGAACAGAATCCCCCCGCCCCCCATCTGCCCTTGCTGACCTTAGGGGATTTGTTCCAGGAACCAACACCTCAGATATCTGCCACACGGAAGCCCCTGATATCAAATGGCAGATTATTTGTAGATAACTTGTGAGCATCTTCCTGTAGACTGTCAGTCACCTCCGGGTTACTGAAGTACTGGAGACAAGGCTGGATAAATGAATACCTGTGAGACTGTGTTGTTAGGGAAGTCCGTGTGTGCTCAGTGCGGCACTTTTTCTTCCTCAAGTATTTTCAGCCTGGATTTGGTTGAATCCGGTTGTATCAGCTGCAGATGTGGAGGGATGAAAGATGACAGACAGACAGTACTGGGATCATCACTCCAGGGTGCCTGTAGACTCTAGCAAGACCTGTACGCGGTGCACACACAGAAAGCACCTAGCCTAGACAGGTTTCTGAAGGGCTCCCTCCCATTGTGTGTATGAGAGAGAGAGGAGGGGGCTCTCCTGCTACCTGTGGATGTTGCTCTGGGAGACTCAGCTGTTGTGCATCTTCCGTGGGGACAAATGACCTCCCAGCTAGCTGAAGGTCTGTGGCAGACAGCCCCTGTTGTCAGAGCACACTACCATGCCTACCTCTCCCCTTTCCCTTTCCGAGGCAATTTCAATTCTTTCAAGGCCTAACCACTTTCCCTTTTCCGTTTTGAAGGAACTCGGGAGTTTTCCCGAGGGTTTAGGTTTTCCTGTAAAGCTGTGTGCTGGGAAAGGCCATTAGGAAAAGCCTGGTACACAGTGTCTCAAAGGACCCGGCCACTGACACACACACACACACACACACACACACACACACACACACAAGGATTTTTTTTCCCCCAAAGCTTTGATCATATAAGTAAACTTCATGCTCCTCATTTTAGATCTGCGTCTAAGTTCACTGTAGCTAATTTGAATCTGCCTCTTTTTTTTCGTGTCTTGCGTCGGAAAACCTTTTGTAAGGTGTCCCGCCTTGGGGCTCTGGCAGCATTAGATCGTGCCCTTAGGAAGGGGGTAAATTAACTCCAATCTACCTGTGAGTGTTTCTGCTGTCCTCAGACCCGGGAAAGCACCGGCTATTAGCCAGGTGCCAAATGCCCTCTTAGTGGCTCAGTTTTCGTCAAGGTCAATCTTAAGGTTTTCCCTGGGAGAACTTGCAAGTGTATCAAACTTTCTCAGTCTCTGTCCATAGTGAAAGCCAAGGTTAGAAAAAATATTTAAGCACCCAAAGGGAAGTCCTTTTCCTGTGGGTTCCCCCACACACACCGCCACCAACCCCCCGCCCCCACGCCACCCTTAAAGCAACACAGTGGAATTAATCTGCAACTCCCCAGGCCCTTGTGAAGTCCATTAATGGTGATGCATTAATTTTGTGCTCCTAGGAATTCCATATGCCCAGGTTCCATTAAAGCAAGTATTGACTAAAACCCTCTCTGTTACTGAAAAAAAAAAAGTCCAGCGTACTTGCCTGCCCTGAAATGCCGAACAGTGGGCATTTTATTTGCTTGCTGGATCTTTTTACTTTTGTACGCCGTGGCTGGTAAGTCATATTCTAGTCATTTGAGGCAAAAATGTAAACATTTGAAATAAGTCACTTCGTAAGTTCAGGATGACTTAATGGTCCCTTTTGGAATTCTGACCCGAGTATCTCAGCCTTACTTGCCTGTGGGGTGGCTTCACGGCGTTTCTGGTCCACTCATTTTATAATGCTACGAGCAAACGTACAGGAGGGACATTTTTACTCCTGATCTGACCTTGTTCCTGGGGCCCCAGTCCCAAATTTCAGAAAAGAATCAGAGGGTTCGACAGGGAGTAAGAGAGGGAATTGGAGTCAGACCTCTGATACATACTGGCTGTGTGCCTGTTTTTCCCTCTGTAGAAGGGGTTTCCAGATGCCCACCTTCCAAAGGGGAAGATAGACCAGGTGGGCGCCATTGCTCTGAGGCTAGCTGCCTGACTCCAGCTTCCGCACTGTCTTGGCTCTGATAACAAACCTTCATCACAGGGATTGCAATACCATGCATGGAGACTTCCATGTGAGGGTGCTTCACATAGCCCTGCACATAGCACCCTGTAACATTTAAAGCACAAACCAGGAACACAGGCAAGTCAGTCTCCTTCATCCCCAACCTTGTATTTACCAAAGGAATCACATGGAATTCTGCCGAAGTGTTCACCAAATATTTACCAATACCAAGTTATTTAAAGATGAGGGGGAAACCTGGCAAATTGGTTCCACAGGACTCAGCACTTGGAGCCTTTTCTCTTTCAACTTGACCTCACGGTCACTTTAAATCCCGAAGCACCAGAAACCAAACCCAAGCCTTACCAAGGCACCACCTTGTGAAACCTGCATCGCGCCTGCCTCTTCAGAGAACAGGCAGGTGGGTCCAGATAGAGGCTTTATCTGTCATATGTAGCTCTGTTTCCCAGCAGAACATTGGGCATCCATGTTGCTGTCACCTACCAAAGCTCCTAGCATCTAGAAAATTCTACTGGGTCAGCTATGAGTACCATGGGAGGGGAGTCTCTCTACTGTATAGGGTTTCGTCTTATTTGAGTGGTATATATCAAAGTGTGGCTTATCAACTAAGTAAGAGAAATAGCCTATCCACTAAGTAATAGGAATACAATAGATGTGAATGAGATATTTGCAAACAAAGCAACCTGAAAACCGACTGCTAATGTTTTACAGGTATTGGGCAAGATCCTTAGTGATCTTAAGGAAAATAATGATTGTTCTCTTAAAGATAATTTTGGTTTTGTTAGACTTGCTTGTTTTATATTTTGTGCATGAGTGTTTTGCCTGCTTGTATGTTTGTGTACCACGTGCATGCCTGGTGCCCTGGAGGCCAGAAGAGGTCCTTCCATCCCCTCAAACTGGAATTACAGTTGGTTCTGAGCTGCCATGTCGGTGCTGGGAACCAAACTCCGGTCTTCTAGAAGAGCAACACGTGCTCTTAACTGCAGAACTATCTCTCCGCCTGAAAGATAGGTTCCGTCTCGTCTCGTCAGATTGGTGAGAATGCAGGAGAAGTCCGCATTTAAATTAGCCACCCCTGTTAAGCTGGACTTGGAGAGGCTTTTCCCTCCTCGTTTGCCTCCCTCCAGAAACTTTTTAAGGCACTTGGAAACAAAGGAAGCAGCCTTTATCCACAGTTCAGAGTTTTGCTTAAATTCATTTTCTTTTCCAGGACCAAATAGTTTTTCTTCTGCATACGGCTCTCATGGCGGCAAAACCATAGGATAGCCTGCTGCTTCTGAGTCTATATTTCCTGTATGTGTGTGTGTGTGTGTGTGTGTGTGTGTGTGTGTGTGTGCGTGCGTGCGTGCGTGCGTGCGTGTGTGTGTGTGTGTGTGTGGTGTATGTATGTATGTATGTATGTAAGTATCTGTGTGTCTATGTATATCTGTGAGGGTGTATGGGTGAGAGACAGTGTGAGAGTGTACGTCTGTGTCTGTGTCTCTGTATGTGTATTCATGTCTATGTGTGTCTGTGTATGTTTATGTGTGTCTGTGTGTGTCTATGTGTGTGTCTGTGTATGTTTATGTGTGTCTGTGTGTGTCTATGTGTGTGTCTGTGTGTGCCTGTTTGTATGTGTATGAATGTGTGTTAGAGAGTGTGTGTGTCTATGTCTATGAGTGTGTCTGTGTGTGAGTGTGTGTCTGTGAGTGTGTGTCTGTGAGTGTGTGTCTATGTGAGAGTGTGTGTTTGTGAGTGTGTATGTCTGTCTGTGTATGTGTATTTATGTCTGTGTGTGTACGTCTGTGAGTGTGTGTCTGAGTGTGTATGTCTGTTTGTCTGTGTATGTGTATTTATGTCTGTTTGTGTGTGTGTGTGTGTGTGGTGTGTTTGTGTATGTCTGTGTGTATCTGTGAGTGTATATGTCTGTTTGTGTATGTCTGTGTGTATCTGTGAGTGTATATGTCTGTGTATGTGTATTTATGTCTGTGTGTGTGTTTGTGTATGTCTGTGAGTGTGTATGTCTGTCTGTGTATGCATATTTATGTCTGTTTGTGTGTTTGTCTGTGTGTGTGTGCCTGTTTGTATATGTGTGAGTATGTGTATAAATGTGTGTGTTACAGTGTGTGTGTGTGTGTGTGTGTGTGTGTGTGTGTGTGTGTGTATCTGTGTCTCTGTGTGTGCCTGAGATTCAGTTTCTGGGAGGTGAACCGATCCACCCTGTGCCCCGTGCCTGCCTCAAACCCTTCAGCTACTTGATGCTGAGGCTCTGGAGGCCACTGGGTAGTCCGTGCATCTGCCAACACACTGGCTGGGGGCAGGATCAGAGAATCTTTTCTGCTCTGAGAGTGATTCAGCCATTCTCAAAATAAATAAGTAGCAGAGTGCAGAGAGGAAGAAGTGGAAAACATTGAAATCTGAGTCTGGAGGGCGGAGTTCTTCTCAGCAGGGCTCCTGAGTCCTGAGCAGGGGGCAGTGCCCAATGGAAAGCCCTCAGGCCCTGCCACCTGGCTCTGTGCAATTCTCAGCTTCTGCTGGAACTTCAGTTTTGTCATCTACAAAGTTGGGAGGAGGGTGTAGTGAGGGCTAAGGCACTGATGAACTCAACGCTTGATTCAATGTTTCCAGGAGCAGTTGAACTTGCAAGGCATCCTCTTCCAGCCTCTAGCAGGTGACCTGCTCTGAGGAGTGTGTCCAAAGGGGGATGGAGAAGAGATGGCCACTGGGGGTGTGGGGGAGGGGCTAGTGAGGAGCAAGATGGAGTAGGGCCAGAGGGAGGATCGACCCATCCAGCCCAAGCTGCTGCAAAGGGACGGGAATAAATGCAGAGTGGAGTGGCTTAAGCAGGGGAAATCATCAAAACTATATTTCCCATGACTTTGGCAGCCTTAGAAAAAAAAAAGAAGAAAGGGGAAAAAAATCTGTAAACACACAAAGTGCTCAATTGTCCGAGCCTAATGGCCAACTTCCCAAAGCTGGCCGGCCAGAGACCTTGGTGTTAATTCCTCAGCCAACTGGAAAAAAAAAGATGGTGTGAGTTCTGTTGACTTAATTGCCAGAGCGTTGCTGAGTGAGGCTGCCCCCCCCCCCTTGCGTATGCTGGGCCTTTCCTCATTACCTGCCCTACCTATCTCCACAATCTAGCCACAAACAGCTTTGGTTGACCACACCACTTCCCTATTGAAAGTTAATACTGTTTGACTCATTCGGTGCTGCTTAACCCGAAGCCAAAGAAAACAAGGCAGAGAATAGCTGGCTTGTATGGAGTCTGGAAAGCCCTGCTCGGCCCTGCTTTCAAAGTCCTATACAGTAGCCTTACTATACCTCAGCTGCAGCTGCACAGAAAATGGAGGAAGCAGAGGTGACCCTCTGTGTGTGTGTGTGTGTGTGTGTGTGTGTGTGTGTGTGTGTTGGCGAGGGAGGTGGGGGTGGGGGACGGAGAAGAGAACAGGAAGGGAATGGGGTGCCCCCCCCCCCGGGGGGCTGGAAGAGACAACAGAGCAATCTGCCCAGTTCCGGGATTCTCTTTCTGGGCTCCAAAGTGTATCCTAACAGACAGCAGTGTCTGGGCTGAACAGATACACTAAAAAGAAAGACTCAAAAACCCATTGGAAAAAGCGATTTTCCTATAGAAGACAGCAGAGAGAGGGGAGTTGGATCTCACCTGACCAGCTTCCCATAGGACAGTCCCTAGGTGACCAGGGACAAGGCCCACCACTGCCAAATGTGGGAAGGACTCAGAGGCAGAAGGTTGTCTTGGGTTGATAGGGAGGTAGCCACACTGCTCCCTACTCCTTGCCTGAGATGAGGTCACCAGGGGGGCAAATGGGGGTGAGGGGTGGGGTGTGCTCAGAATTTGGAATGAGTAGAACTCTCCCTTTGTAAGTGACCAGGCCGGTGCTCTGCAGGTACATGGCTGCTTGCTGATGGGTACTTGTGACTGGTAGACAAGATTCTGCTCACTCGGCCATTCCTGGATTGTAGCTGCCGCCCCTCCTCCTCCCCAGTCACACACCCCAGTGGCTGAGAGACAGAGTCACCCCCAAACAACTTGAAAGTAACCTTTTCTTGAGTGTGGCACTCAGCCAGTGCTTTGCTAAAACACAACTGTGAACTCACAGGTGCTCAGCGTCTGCCCTGTGCTGTCTCTTTGGTCCCTTTTCCTTGAGGCCAGCCTAGAGCTCCAATTGGCTCTTTTTTTCCTCTTCAGGTTTAGGGATTGATGGAGCCTTTTCTTTACCCCCTTTTCCTAAGCACGGAGGGAGAAAGATCGTTGTTGATGCTGCGAGCCGAGAACCCCAGAGAAGGACATCCAATCAATCACTCACTCGCTCGCTTTCTCACTCCTCCGTCCAGCCAGGTTTTACAGGGACATCACTCAGCCTCCTCCAAGAGGCCTCTGTTTATCTGGACTCTGTGCAAACATACTCAGCACCACTGCCAATCACATGTAGCATGGCAGGAACAGGAGAAGGACAGCTCATTAGGAGAAGTGAGAGATGCAGGATTGCTCAGACCCAGCGCTGAGCATGGAGATGGAGGTGGGGGCCTCTGAGTGTCTTCTCCTTCCTCCCAGGCCCGTGCAACCTAGGGCTTGCCCTGCTGAAGGCCCGAGTCCAGGTGCATTTCAGAGACTAGAGAGCTCTCCTGCCTCTGCCTGTGTCCTGCAGTCCTCCCATGGCTGTCTTCCCTGAAGTCTATCCGTGTCAGAGCTGCTCCGGTAGATGGATAAGAACAGTTACATCAGCTTACTTTTTAATTACACTTTACAGAGGGGGGTCCTGAGACCGTGCTTTCAGGAGAGTTAGATAACAGTTGAGATTACAGGCTGGCAAAGGAGCAGGTCTTGCCGTGTGAGTTCCCTGCAGTTCTCCCACAGGCGGCCACCCCCACGGAGGACCACTGCGGGTCAGGAGCACAAGATAACCAGACAGCTTCTGCTCTAAGCTACAATTACCTCCTTAGTCACCAGACAAAGCAGGAGGTGAGGGAGGGTGATGACCACAGAGACAAACCCCTCTACTCTCAGGACACCAGGGTCCCATGGGAGCCACCACACCTGAAGTCTGTCACTCAAGGCCCAGAATGGAGAATGACTGATAGAGACTGCTGCTTTTTTTTTCTCCCTGAATCCTGGGGCTCAAAGAGGGAGAGAGGAGTCCTGGGGCCTCAGGGAGCAGGAGAGGCGGGGCCTGTCAGCCTGTTGTCTGTGACTGTCAGGCTTGGTCTGGATTTGGCCTCCGCTGGCTTTACTGTTCCGTGTGTGGATCAAGGAATAGTTTGTGTCTGATTGAGAAATGTGAATGTGTATGTGTGCATGGGTGGATCACACACAGGTACACACACACACAAATATATGACAAATGCATACATATATGTGTGACTTATATGTGTGTGTGATAGATATAATACATATATAGAACATGTTATATGTATATGTGATATAAACACATTGTATGTACATATAACATATATATGTGCTATCGTGTATATGTGTGTAGTAGACATGTGCTACATACATGTGTGTAGTATATATAAACACATTACATATATATTACATATATGTATGATATGATAGAAGTATGTACTGTATACCAGCATGGTGAAGATATGAGTTGATAGGAATATATAGACATGCACATGTGTGAGTATGTGGTACGTGTGTATGTAGATGCATGCAATGCACATGGTATAAGCATGTGGCATATGCATGTGTGGCATCAGCATGTGTGTGAACACACACACGTGCATCAGAGAAAAGCAGAATCCACTCTGGCTGCTGACTCATGCCAGTGTGCTGTGCTTGGCTCTGCACAAGGCTCATGCCAGTGTGCTGTGCTTGGCTCTGCACAAGGGACTTGTCTTACTTTTCCGCATGATGAAAAGAATGGTTTGGTGACAGATTTGACTCTGACAGGACAGTTCTTCAGGGAGCCACACTGCCCAGCCTGAGACTTTGCCTCAGCAGGTATCTTCACAGCAGTCATACTATGTCCACACAGCAGTCACACTGCTCACACACTTAGTTCTGGATTCCTTTGCCCCAAATGAATTAATTCTACTTTCCTCTAGTCTTGGGAAGGAAGGGTGGATGGTGCTGATCAAGAATATCTGTTTGCTGGGTTAAAGCTGGTTGTTTAGTCAGCATTTAGCCTTAGCCGGATGTGTGCCCGGAGCCTTAGGTACTAAGGAGACAGCAGGATTCATGTCTCCATAGACTCAAGGTTCAGCAGGCACAGACACACCACAGTGACACAATGGTGCTGTGGAAAAAGCCAGATGCTGAGGGTGAAGCCAGTGGGTAGAGTTCATGCTTAGAATGCATAAAGCCTGGAGTTTAATCCCTAGCAATGTGTAAACTTGGTATAGTGTAGATACATGTCTCTGCAGTACTCAGAAAGATCAGGAGTTCAAGGTCATCTTACATAGTGGTTTCAAGACGAGCCTGGATTACATGGCAGCCTGACACACACACACACACACACACACACACACACACACACACACACACACAGAGAGAGAGAGAGAGAGAGAGAGAGAGAGAGAGAGAGAGAGAGTCAGAGCTCTAAAGACTGTCTTAATGGTTAGGTTGGGGACAAGCTCTAAAGACCAGGTATTTGCCTAAAAGAAACACTAAGGAAATTGAGCCAAGGCATCCCATGAAGTTGTTAAGAAGCAGCAAGCTTAGAGCCATCCAGTCAGCCCCAGCCGAGGAGATGCGGGCGGTCGGGCGGCAGACGTAATTGCCATGGGTGCCCTTGGGAGGAATCCACCTTAGTCCTTTAATTCCAGACTTGCAGATAAGGAGCCCACAGAAGAGTCTGCAGGAAGCACAGACTTAGAACAAGGGGTGCCAGATGGGTAGTGGTGTCTCCTAGTGAGGGCCGCCTCAGCGGGGAGGAGTCAGAGGCTGCATTGACACCCTGGCCCTCAGGGGCACTCTGAGCTCTGACCTGCTACATGTCCTAAATAGAACAATAAGCTCTGTATGAGCACCATGGTCCCTGCTGTGCTCACACTCCCTCTGACAGTAAGGCAGGTCCCACTTCTCCCGCAAGAATTCTGAGGAGTCTCTAACTCCATGCTACTCAACCTATGGGTTGCAATCCCGCTGGCAACCGTCTAGCTCCAAAAATATTTACATTATGATTCATAACAGTAGTAAAAAGGTAGCAATGAAAAACAATGTTGCAGTTGGGGTTCACCACAACGTGAGGAGCTGTATTAAAGGGCCGCAGCATTAGGAAAGCTGAGAACCACTGTTGTCACCAAGGCCATCTAGCCACAGCAGGAGATATGACAATCAGCAGGAAGAGCCTCTCTGTATATACCTTACAACGGTTTAAAAACAGACCAAAGGATCGCCAGTCTTCACACCGAACGGGGCCATCACAAAGTGGCCATGAACTTAGAGTACAGCCAGTCTTCAGTAAATATGAGCCCTGCACGTGCCAATTCATTCAACAATGAACAGAAATGTTCTTCTTAGAACAAACAAACAAACAAACACATGTCTATTAAGTGGGAAGACTTTTCTTCTTGTTGTTCCCCAAAAGATACAATGTAAAAAAAAATCTGAGTTTCAGAAGATGGAAAGAATTCAGGAAGACATGCGTGGGTTGTAGGTACAAATATGGGGCAGTTTAGATCAGAAGCTTGAATGCCACCGGCTTGGTAGTATACAGAAATCAAGCAGTCACCCACATATACTGAGGTAGGGATTGTAAGTGGTATTTTATTCTCCAGCTCTCTGCAAAGCAGAAGTCTGTAGGAGAAGGGAAGTCATGGTGCTCATGGGAAATTCACGGGCCAGGAGGGGGAGCCCCTCCCCCCTCCTCTCACACATATACCTGGCACCAGCAATAGCGGCAGCACACAGATCTTCCTAGAAACTGAAGTTCTACAGGTCTTTACTCTAGACTTCCTAGCAAGAGTTTCCAAGTGCTCCGGGTATAGAGATCCCTCAGAGGGCTGCAGACCACTGTGCCCCTCTGGCCCTCCTCACCCATGGGTCATACTGGGGACAGAAGTGGGACAAAGAGGAGTGCATGACCTGTGATCTAAACTCAATTTGGTTGTGTCTCTGTATTTCTTCACTTAGGCAGGGAGGGGGTCACCAAAATCAAAACAACTCATTCTGGGTGCTCTGGGTGTCGGATGGGAGGACTGGGGCACTGAGGGTGGGTTGGGACCCGTATTCTTCCTCCATCTGGCTGCGTGAGATGGGCAAAACGTTAGAACCTCTCTGAACTTGGCTTGTCATCTGTCATTTTAAAAGATATGGCTGATTTCTCTGGCCCTTTTCTAGTTCTTCGGTGTAACAGCTGTGTCCTGTTTTCTTTGCATGATGGCACGAGAGGAAATGAAGAGACGAGATGAAACCATCTAAGTTCACATAACATCAGACAATCTGTAAAAACATACATATATAAAATGTATTAGGGTATATATTAGCATACATCATATAATATCATTGCATGTTTTAGGTATAGTACGTGGATTAATTTAAATGTAGTTTAATTAATTTAAATGTTTGCTAAACTGAATTTCTCTCTCTCTCTCTCTCTCTTCCCCCTTTTACGATGCTAGCACTGAGACTTGGGGCCTCGTGAATGTTTGGAAGCAGTTTCTCACTGAGCTACATGCCCAGTGCTTTGTAATATGTGAATAATATGCAATAGGAGACAGTATTTCTCAACATTTAATTAGCTGGGAGATAGCCGGTTTGCTGGTTGGAAGGCTTGTCTTACTGCAAGACAGTTCAAGGAAGGGTCAGAGCTGAGTTCAGTGCAGTTAGCCACTGACTGGGACACAAAGAAGGTGAGGTGTTCTCTACACTGCCCTTCCATAGACATAAAACTGCCCCAACCAAAGAAGAGTGAGCCTCTTATACCCAGATCATGTAGCCACCATTGGGTTAGCTGAAGGATATTTTCTGAAATGCAGATGTCATTTTAAAGGTGAATATATATAATTTATATAATTCACCATTAGTTTTAGGAGAACCACAGTTTACACACACACAAACAGAGAGAGAGAGAGAGAGAGAGAGAGAGAGAGAGAGAGAGAGAGAGAATATTTTCAGTGTTGCCATTTTGCATAGACTTTTCCAATCTGCTCAGCAGGACAAGACTTTCAGTATATGCCATGTGATCTATCAAGAAAACCAGAAAACTGCGGTCAGAAATAGGAGCTGACAGGTTGGCTAATCAAAGGTTTCCAGGAAAATCTGGCAATTCCACCTCATTGCCTTGATAGAGAAGCAGATGCTCTATTTCAGTCATTTACAGCCGCAGACCACAGTGGTGCCCTGGCAAAGGCAGCTGAGGTGGTAGTGAGTTGTGCGTGCTATTCTGCTCTGTTTTTAACAGAAAGAAGATGGCAACTGACCTTATTATCTACCATAAAATACAATAACGCTTAGGGGTGCTCTGATGGGCAGCCACCTCAGGGAAATAGAGAGACCTGTCTGGGATGGAGCCACTGGGCAGAGTAGCATGAGTTTACTTTATTATATCTTTCTCTTCCCATTTTTTGTTGTTTTCTAGGCTGTGTGTTTATAATAACATTCTGAGCAGTGTTTTCTCGAAATATGTAAAAATAATAATAGAATATCTGGGACCTCCTTTCAGCTCTGTGTGAGCTTCAGAAAGATGCACCCAGTACCTTGTGGTCACAGCTTGAAGCCCCACTCTGGAAACCTTCACGATGGACTCGCAGTGAACTTGAAAGCCCAGGTTACCAGAATGTGTGTGTTTAGTCTATGTTACAGTCCTCCGGTGGTTTGATCCAGTGTTGAATTCCCTGTTACCCTCCAGAGCCCAGTAATCAGTAAGAGTGAAGCAGGGATTTCAGAGTGGGCACTTTCCATACTCCTGCATTTAAAATTCAGGGGGCAAATTGATATTTTAATAGCATACAGATCCAGGAAACTAAAGACATAAAGCATTCATTTTCCCCCAGCCTGAGAGTTTCCATCGGAAGCTCCTATGTTCCATGCAAAATATTGCTGTTTGGCACACAAAGCCCAATGGTTTCAGAAGAGAATTAGGTGCTCTTGATTCTAAATGCACTTGGGGCCACGCCTTGAACATGATGATGCCCTGCGTTCCCTGGGTGTCCTGGTGTTGCAACTCTCTAACACCCTGTGGATGTGGGGTTCAAGCTTTCTCTCAGGCAGAACCTCTCCTACAGACTCCCAGAATGCACACGGAGAGAGCATGGAATGAAGTATTCCCTAATCCAGAGCACTAGACCCAGCTCGGGACTTTCTAGACTCATGGGGCTTAGGAAGCAGCTCTGAGAAGCCAGGCCCAGGCATTCCTGCCAGAGCAGGCAGTCATCAGTTAATCTCTGTAAATGACTACGATTCTGGCAGGTGTCAGCTGCTACGAAAACAGATCACATATTAGGAGTCCTTTTTTTTTTTTTTTAACTGAGTAACGAGGGAAGAGAAATAAAAATAATATGTCACGTGTGTTGGCCACATAGGGGCTTGTCCACTTGCCACAAACAGCTTATTCCTGTTTGAGTTCTCAGTGATCAAGTCCCCAAATTCACAGAGCCAGATACTCAGATAGCCATTCTTCAAAGGCTGGCCAGAGACACCACCATTAACTGATGCTCTGACTTTAGAATGATCATGCACACAAGTGAGGGGGCTCATGCGCACGCGCGCACACACAGACACACACACAGACACACACACACACACACACACACACACACGCATGCCCTTCCTATGGCTACACACTGTCCTTCACGGTGTTCTTCCAAAATGCCACTGGGTGCCTCAGGAATGCGAGGCTGCGACACAGACAAAGCCTGCTGCAAGCTCTTGCTGACCCACATTCTTTCTGAGACCATACAAGCTATCCAGCGTCATGTTTCCCACCTTCCTCTTCCTTGACTGGCATGAGAGACCACGGCAGACACTTAAAAGGGGCCGCATCACGCTTTAAATGGCTTTAGAGCTCAGATTGTTTTTCTGTGAGAAAGCCTGAGGTTTCTCAGGTGGGATGAGGAGTGGGGACTGATTAGGTCGCAAAGAAAAGAAGAGGGAGGATCCAGAGAGGGCTGCACACCGAACTACATATACTAAGACTGAGCAAGGTAGAAGGCTCTAGAAAAAGAAGTTTTTGTACTTCTGCTGGTAAAAGGCTGGAGGGGGTGGCTCGGGAACTTGGCCTCTTTTGTCCATAGAGCTTTAAATACTCCGGCTACAAGAGGCCTCTCCCATGCGCCCCGGCCGAGCCTGCGTGACTCAGGGTGTTTGTGTTTGAGTCCAGTGTTGTGAGCTCTGAATGACAGTCCAGATTTGCCGTGGCGATACGTGGAAAGAGCGAGCGCTGCATGTGAACTACACAAATATTATGCTTAAGCTTTTTTTTTTCCTCCATTTGGAGCCAAACAGGTCTTGTCAGTGATAAAAATCGCTGCAATATAGTGGGCCCTTTTTCTGGCCTGGAATCTGAGACCGTGTCGGCAGTGCCAAGGAGGCCCGTAGCAGGAAGAAATAGCAAGCCGCGGGGATTTGAAACCATAACACAACTTCTACGACATAATTTTATAATTGTAGCAATCGGGAACTAGGTGGTGGGCGGGGTAGCCTTGTAACCACTCCTGTGCTGGAAGAATGGTCCAGGGTCCTCCGTGTAGCTCTGGGCTGGGCTGGGGTAGCAGCAACAGCATTTCTATGGGCAGAAGCCAACGGCTTCCCCTGTCTTGTTGTGAGGCTGTGTACAGGAGGATGATTGTGGCTCAGGCTGTGTAACCATTGACAGGAGAATGGCCCTGGCTCAGTCAACGGTTCTAGTCAAACAAACCTTGAGAACGAGGAGGAAACAACAAAGTCGGCCTCTTAAAAGGAGGAATGGATCTCTACTGTGACTGTGTGGGAGGCTGGGCTCCTCTACAATCTCTAGTCTGCATAATACTTTGAAGGGGATGGAGAGGGAAAAAAAAAAAAAAGCGGGAGGCCCAGCCCTCCTGACTGGCCCACGTGGATGCCCCTACTTGCTGTTTCCTGGTAACAGAGACACCTACCACCCTTACACGACAGCAAGCATCCCACCTTGCTTTTCATTCCGAGGGAAAATCAGCAGACCAGCTGGCCACTCCCTCTGAGCTCCCAAGGGCCTGGCCTACTAGAAATATTGGAACAGACCCACGCTGCACCTTTCTGCCTACTTCCTCCTAGGGATCCGCCCAGGGAGTGGGCTTCAGGGAAGTAAGGATGCTTCTGAGGAGCCTGTACGAAGGAGGAAGGGGCCTGGGTGTGTGAGGGCAGAGAGGGATGCCCTGTGCCTGCCTGCGTGTAACAGGAAATCTCACTCCTCGGCTGTGGGTTTGCAGCTGCACCCAATTTCCTGTTGAAGGGACACGCTGCTACGTTCCAGGGCCCACTCTGGCACCTCTCAGACCTGCTGCTCAGGTTTTCAGGAAGGCAGGGCATTCTTGACCCCGGGAGGGCACCTTTCTTGGCTGCCACAGTTCTGTTCCCAGCCTGAGGCCCACAGCCAACAAGCAACGGGCTTCTTACCCGGGGCCACCATCAGCAGTTCCGCTCACTAGTGTCTGCCCACCCGAGGGGATGTGCGGAGAGCTGTGGGCACCGAGTCCCAGACTGAGGCAACAGCCAGGGACCAGTGGGCTGAAGGAACCTCAGCGGGCTATCAGAAGGATAGCCCTGGTTCCCACAGGCAGCCAGCCCAAGGGGCAATGTCCAACAAGCTCACCTTGGGGGTGAAGGGAGAGGGAGGGGAAAGATAAGAAAAGTCCCCTCCACAACACGTTTTCTGATCTCTTCCCTCCCTCCTTCCCTGCCTCCCTCTCCTCCTCCTCCTCCCTTCCCCTCCCGGTCCCTACACTAGGACATCGGCAGAAACTAGATGATCAGACCAAGCCCGGGAGTTTGTCCTTTTCCGAGCGGCTCAGTGAATTGGAGCAGCTGCGGCGCACGGCCATGAGGGTCAGCCCGCACCACCCAGCCCCCACGCCCAACCCTCGGGCCTCCTTGAACCACTCCACTGCCTTTAACCCTCAGCCTCAAAGTCAGATGCAGGGTAAGTACCCCACGGAGCCCACTACCCTCTGTCTTTGCTGGAGTCCCAGGCGCAGAAAGCACCGGGGCTGCCAGGCCTTTCTGGGTGCTCTAAGGGAACTGTTGAAACCCCGCAGCATCAGCTGGGAGCTTAATGAGGAGAACGCTGTTCCATCTGCAGAGTATCTCTACTCTGAGAAGTGTGGCTGCTGAGCATGGGAGGGAATCGTGGCTGTGGAAGCCATATGTGTACATGGCTACACGCGTGTATCTCTCTTGGTACCCTTGCAGTTATCGGTTCCAGGTATCAAACTCCACAGGAGTTCAATATGTCCTAGTACTTGCCTAGGCCTGTGGACATCATCCTGGAGACTGTAATCCGTTCTGCGGCTAGCATCTAACACGCTATTCATGCTATGTTGACAATCACCAAGTTATATTACGTAGGGAATCCTGACGAAAATACATTTCAATATGTGTACATTTAAAAAGCTGTATTATCAACCCACCTTCGGTTTAATCTTTAGCTATAGAGCCTTCAGATACAAATAGCCTCCTGTATAGAAGCTGACGAGAGGTTTTTGTAAGACTTGTTTTCTACTATGTTGTTTTCTTATCTACCCATTAGTCTTGAAGCCACGATACACACAGTTGCTTGCATGTATGTATGTATGTATGTATGTGTTGTGTATACATGTATAAACACACATACACATACAAATCCAGCAAGGGGTTTTTAAGTTCTTGTTGCCTTTAGATTTTATGCTAAGTTTTCATTTAATATCTCTTCTTTCAAAATATGAAAGAGGCATGCGTGTGTATGTATGTGGTGTGGGCTGTATCAGGCAGAACATTTTCAGATCAGTAGCGTGAGTTCTGGTCACTCTGTGGGCCAGTCACCAGTGGCAAACACGCTGTAAGATGTAATAACTGCACATACCCTCTGTGCCAAGTTAGATAATGCTCACTGCATTTCCCCAGTCGGACGGCTGACGTCGGAATCTGTTTGTTCAGTGATATACCATTATAATAACCAAAAGGCAGTTTTCTCTGGGACAGGTGGGACACAGCTATTAATATGGCATGCTTACAGCAATACTCCTGCAGAGATGCAGGCCTGGGCAACTCAAATGAAGGGATGAGCAGCCCATACAAAGAAAGGGGCAGAGGATGGGCAGCAGGAGTGGGGCTCTGCCCTTCACAGAAAGCAAAGACTAGTGTCCTCTGAGCTTCACAGGAGAAAAGGGGGCATCTACTTGATAAGGTTTTTATCTGAGCCGATTGCTGTCTCTGGGGAGAAACACATGCAGGGCTCACAAATAGGCCCACATTTTCCAGAATGTAATATAGAAAGCCTATACCCCCAGGCATGGTATTACAGTCAAGTTATCATAGTACTTGCAGGATGGAGACAGCAGAATCAAGAGTTCAAGGCCAGCCATGGCTACGTAGCCAGCTTGAAGCCAACCAGAGATACATGAGACCGTGTTAGCACAGCACAGCGCCTCTCTTTTATATGAACAGACACAAAAATTAGGCTTTCTTCCTAGGTATGTTTAGAAAAAGGCCACACCAAAATCCTTAGGTGTTTTTGTGTGTGTGTGTGTGTGTGTGTGTGTGTGTGTGTGTGTAATAGTGACGAATAATCACTCAAAATACCCACACTAATTTTCCAAGGTCCCACAGTGCAGCTCGGTGGTGAATTGAGGCAAATGACACACTTTAGGTGAGATGGATGGACTGTGGGAGAAGGAGATATCCAAGGACATTTCTCTGCCTTCTGTTTACTCTCACTTAAGTTCACACACGTTTTCTCCGGGATCCCATGTCTAAAACCCAAAGAAAAGGCTGTTCTCTTGCCCTCTCCTGGCTGCCCCGAGCGCCCGTGAGCTGAGAAGGAGGCTGGTCTTTTACTTACAGTCAAACCAAAACTGGTAAGCGTCTTTAAAGCCAGTGCCAAACCATGCAGGAGCAAATTCAGATGGTTGCCTCTGCCTGCCTCATGAACCCGGACTGCTTCAGTTTGCCGTCTTACATACCTCGTCCCTAGAAACTGCAGAGGGTGGGTGGGCTCAAGGGAGCCCTGGGCCTTTGGAACCACCCACCTGTGCACAGAGGCATGGTCATGGACAGGTGGCTGCGCATCGGTGACTCTCCAGAACACTGCACTTGCTCTTAGAGTGTCCTAGGGGCTTGGTTGGTACTCTGAGAAGATGTGTGGACTATATTGTGGATTTTTTTTCCTCTCCAGTATATAAATTTGATAAGCAGGGATTTACTGGCCTCCAGGCAGACACGCGGTTTCAAACCCCATTGAAGATACTGCATATAAAACCAATTTCTCTTTCTTGTGTTCTCTCTCCCACCTTCTGGGTTTCTCTCCTCTCTTCTTTCTTCCTTCTCCCTTCTCCGGCTCTTCTCTGGTATCTCTTCTTATAAGAAAGTGCTATTTTATACAAATCTAGTTTTGAGTGAACTCCTGATTTTTTTTCACCCTTGAAATGTAAACATTAACAGGGATAGTGTAACAGGCAAGTTCTTCACATTGTTCCTGGCGTTGCGGGCAGTTACTGCCTGGTCCTAGCCGTAGAGCACACGTGCCTACTTAAGGTGGGAATTTAAGCGATGCACCATGGGACTGTGGCTCTCTGAAATGGCAGTCACAGTTTTAAGAAAACTATCCCAGAAGTAGCCAGGGCGGTGTCCCCTGGACACCACAGAGACACAGGAATGATTGTCAGCTTTAGAGGTGACAGTCACTGCAGGGGAGCGTCTGTGGAGCAGCAGAAGACTGCAGGCTGGAGCCACCCCTTGGCTCTGCCAGCAGAGGATCATGGGTATAGAATATCACATTTCCTTATCTTACCAAATAGACACCTCGAGTGATCTGCACTGGGGTTCAGATGGAGAGGGAAGACAGTTACCATGCCACCAAACCACTGTTTTGTTTGTTGAGGTTTTAACTTTAAAACAGCCGAGGTTAATTTCGACTTCCTATTTGAGCAAGTCTTTGAGTGGAATAGAAAGCTGTTTTGTCATGGCTGCCTGTTTACGCAAGTCAGGACACCATTGTTAAGTCCTGCCAAATTTCAGGGCTTTTCTCCGTTCCTTTTACAGCAGGAGTAGAGCAGATTACAGAGTTCTGGGGTAGCCGGGCCTGGTCCCTCACACCTCCCTTTTAGGAATGGCTCCAAGCAACACACATGGGTCATTTTAGGTCTTGGGCTCTGATTTCCCTGGGAACCATCATGAAGGTGTCCTGACTTCTGCCTGGGGGAGGGGGGGAGATGCAGATAAGGTGTAAAGATGCTGATTCCGAAATCCTTCAGACCAAATAAGTACTCTAAGCCTCTTGCTGTAAAGTTTAACTTTCCTTGGATTCGTTGTGATGAAGCTGAGCTTAGACTTCGAGGTCTACACTGTTCTTTTTGCTCGGTAATCTCTGGTGTGACTTCTAGACAGAAACACAGTCTCCCCAACTTCTTCCAGCTTTGTTACGGGGTGGATATGAAGTCAAATCCAGACCTCTCTGAAGGCACAGGCAGGAAGGTGGTGTGGAAGGACACACTTGTGCTCCTGGCTCAGGGACTGGTGTGCTACTGGGCCGACAGGCATGGAGAGGAGTTGGGCTAGCCACTTGTGTAGAAGATGTGGACTGAATGTGTTTGGTTGTAATTGGAGGTTGATGCTGCTGTCGACGTTGATAATAACATCAGACTGTGTGCTGGATGTCTTGCTAAGTCATGTTTCGGGGCATTTTATTTTTAAAGATGGGTAGAAAAGAAAGCCAATCAGAATACTGAAATTCTGAGCATGCCCTAAGGGGGATCATGGGGTAAGGGGACTTCCAGCAACTCTTTCTTGGGGTAATCCCACACACATTTATGAGTCTCTCTCCTGTGGCCTTTTATAACTAAAGCCTTCTTCCCAAGTACCATGAGATCAGCCTAGATGAGAGCAGATGCCCCCATCTGAAGCTCCACGTGACCGAGGAAGGCCACGTGCTCTCAGGTGGCCCCCAGATTTCCAGTTTTCTAATGGATTGTCTTAGGCTCCTTCCAAGTCCCTTTGAAAAAGTTATATTCGCTACTGTCTGTGAGGTTCTTAGAGGTAGGGTTACCATGTCAGGGCAATTCCCTCCACCCTCAGAATGTACGAAGGGAAGGAAGCATTTCCACCTTCCAGAGTAAGGAGCAAACTCCTGCATCCAGAGAGCCAGGCCACAAGAGCATGTGAAAAAGGCTTGTCCTGCCCACCACCAACTCACATAGCATAACTAGCATAAGCAGGGGGAGAGAAAGGGACCTGCGAGCCCTTGCCGCCCTGGGGTAAAGCATGGGACTGCTCAGCTTCGCTGCCTGCTTTTCTCTGCATTTCTGCCTCCCCCCCCCACCCCCCAATCTGTGGTGTGTGTGTGTGTGTGTGTGTGTGTGTGTGCATGCGTGCCTGCACGCACGCATGCGCTACCTTTTGTGTTTGTCTCTGTCTTTCTTTGTCATATGCCTGTCTCCACCCCTAGTCACATACATATTTAAAGCCAGCGTGGGATGGGCCTGTTGATTTCCTAGGCCATTTCCTTTGAAATGGCCATTTCATGCACACAGCGTAAAGTACTAAAAATTAACCCTTGCAGCTTGCTTATAGCACTAAGTAACTTTCCCTTCAAAATAACTCCTGTCTGTGGCAGGCACTAAACCCGAAGAGCTGCAGGACCGGAGTTGTACACGCACAACACGCCAGAATCAGATGTTCACACAATAAACAGGGCAGTGGGGAGGGGAAGGGAGAAAGAAGAAGTGGATAAGAGAAAACCCTGAAAAAAAAAGAGTGCAGACTACAGAGCCCCTGCTACATGGTGTGTGCTTCCCTGCCCCTGTCCTGTGGTATGTGTTGCCACGCCTCTGTCACATGGTATGTGCTGCCCCGCCCCTGCCACGTGGTGTGTGCTCCCCTCTTCTCACCCCACAGTGAGAAGACAGAAGGAGTAGTCCAAGTTTATAGAAAGAGAAGCGCTTCTAGGCAGGAACTGAGGATGCCCTGTCATGTGCATATATATTCTTAGCTGGTGCAACACAAACTCTATGTCTAAAGAAAGTATGAATGTGCGGGCTAAAGAACTGTACCATAGACATTCAGGAGAAGAGAAAGATGGGTGTCAGGGAGGAAGCGCCAGCAGGCCTTGGTGTTCTCCCTGTTTGGGCCCCTCATCTATTGAGCGTGAGGTACTAACATAACCTGCCACCTTAAGGATGGGCACAGGTGCCAGCACCTTGGGCCCTAAAACTGTTCAGTGTCACAACCCTGGTGTATTATGTATTAACCTTACCCCCAAACACTTAATCAGCCCTTCAAAGAATCACTTACCACTTAAACTGACACTACCTTTGTAACCCAAAACCACAGTTTAATAGGACCTGGTTTCCAAAGCGGTTCATGACTGTTGCTCAAAGAGGTCTGCCCATGTTCTCAGGATCCTGTTAGTCCCTCGTGGATACCTTTTCTGATGACAAGGGAAAAGTCACTTACTATGGGACTTGGTCTCTATGATCAAATCGTCCTTCTGACGCTTCGAACTTCTCCCTAAGGCTAATGACTCTAAACCTTGTCCTCAGGGCCTTTCAGTGGTCTTTTGTGTACTTGCTGAATGGTGATGTTAAAGATTCGAGGCTTCAAAAGGAACCAGTCCTTAGCTGCTAAGGCGGGAAGAGTACAATCACAAACTGGCCCAAACTGGCTACGGCATATACTCTAAGATTTTTAGCAAGAAGTTTAACCTCTTAAAGCCTCTGTCTTCCCATCTACAAAATGGGAATGGTAATTGTTCTTGTCGGAATGTCCTTTGAGCGGTCACTGTTATAATCCTTGTCGACAACACCAACTTGGCTAGTTTTCCTGTGGCTGACACAACATACGGACCACAGATTTAGTGACTTAAAACAATGAGAGTTTATTCTCTCAAAATTGGAGGCTACAAGTCCCAACATTAAGGTGACAAGAGGTGGCACTCCCATTGAAGGCCTAAGAGAAGGACTCTCTGGCCTCCTCTAACCCTTGCCAGCTCCAGGCACTCATTGGTCCATGGCTGCATCCTCCCCACCCCCTCTCTTCTGACAGCTCTTCTCTGTTCCATCTCTCCTTCTTCTTCTTTAAAGGTCTCATGTTACTGGATCTAGACCTAGGCTACTCAAGACAGCGTCAGGCCCTTCACTTAGCTGTGTGTGTGAGAGACCAGACCCTTTGTCAGTGAGATCCTCGTCACAATCTAATGGTCAGAATATGGCCCTGGCCTTTCTGGTGCCACCGTTCAGTGCCAGAGATTAAAACCTGTTACATTGATGTCATCGGAACATTAGCCGGTGGATCCCGGTCAGTCCAACGAGCCCCTTCCCATCTGTCCCTCAGAGTAGACCTAGTGTCCAGATAAATGTGATGTCATGCCTGTGTGACCCTGTCTTGTCATCTGCACTTCAGCATCTCAGCCCTTCATTTGCCAGAGCCATGTCCTGATTCTTCCATTCCCCAGGTCAGAGAATAGAGTTTCTTTTTTTTTCCTGGGCAAGATCAGCTATTTCCGAGTGTTTCTAGAGCACCCATACAGATGAAGCCAAAGGGTCAATGGTGGTGGGAAAGGGGGGCTTCCTACCCCAATACCTAGGGTGTAATGTCAGAACACAGGAGGCTTGGAGCCTCCAGAATCCTGTGGCCACATAGACAGCAGCGAGCAGAGAAACAAAACTTGCCCTGATGCCCAAAGCCAGCCAGTTGGGAGGTACTCAAGAATTCGACCTCCAGATGAAGCCAGGCCAGAGGCAGGCATGTTGTTGTTTTGTAGGACCAAGCAGCAGGCGTTAGTTAGCACAGAGTCTTGTCAACCAGATTCCCATGCCAAAAGGACCATGGTTTGCTTTGGGCCCCGGTCATGCCAAGCCACAGATCACAGATCACAGATTGCCTTTCAAGTCTGGAGGAGGGAGAGAATTTTTAACGGCAGCTGTGAAGCTTTATCAAAGTTTACCAAAAGTTTGGCCCGAGAGAATAGTGTCAGGCTGAAAGGGCCACCTAGGCATTCTCCCAGTGCTGGGCTTTGTAAGTGCAGCCCAAAGGCTTCATCACTCTGTTTTGTCTTGTTTCCCCCTGGCTCCAGGACACCCCATTCTAACTCTAGGGGACCATGAACTAAGGCACTTGGTGTCCCTTATCTTCCAGACAATAGCCACCTAGTACCGAGTCTCTGCCCTGTTACCACACTTCTTGGCCCCACACAGACTCTATATTCATATTAAACAATTGATCGCAGAGCCGCAGAGCAGCCAATTGTTGTGGAGATTAAAGGTAGGGATCGCGGAAAGCCTGCAAACGCACTGTTTACTGACAAGCCTCCCATCTCTCCACAGAGTTTCCTCCCATAATCCCTTTCTGGCAGGACATTTTATGTGTCAATGCCGGGCGATTCGGTTACCCAGGCACAGTCAATATGACAAACTAATAAGGAGAAAAATAGAGTAGAACTCACCCTGAAAACAAACACAGATCAGTCATGTGCCTCTCTGTGCATGCCTGAGAACAGAGCAAGAAAGAAGTGGGACAGGGACTGTGCTGTTTCCTTGTTCTGTTGATCTCTGTAACCAGGTGATGGAGGGTCTTCAGGCTGAGTCCTAGCTGAGCCTGGCTCCTTTGAGCAGTGCTTACCACTTTAAAAGTAGCATTTTCAGAACAAACAGAACCATGTTTCCTGAGCTAGAATGAGCCTCTAAGCCACTGGTAGTAGAGGCTGGCCAGAAGGGACCCTTACTTCTGACTCAGGTTGAAAGGTCACAGAACCTGGGCCTCCCTCATTGCTCAGTGTCTCCCTCGGGCTCATGCAAGGCTTAGAACCTTCCAGACATATTTGCAAGATTTGAACCATCACTGATGGTTCAAATTCTGATCTCCATGGATCATAACCTTATCCTTTTTAGAAAGCTGGTGTCTTAGTTAGGGTTTTGCTGCTGTGAACAGACACCATGACCAAGGCAAGTCTTATAAAGAACAGCATTTAATTGGGGCTGGCTTACAGCTTCAGAGGTTCCATCCATTGTCATCAAGGTGGGAACATGGCAGAGTGCAGACAGGCATGGTGCAGGAGGAGCTGAGAGTTCTACATGAAGAGTAGAACTGAGAGTGCCACCTGAATGCTGCTAGCAGAATAGTGACTTCCAGGTAGCTAGGGTGAGTGAGGGTCTTAAACCCATGCCCACAGTGACATGCCTACTCTGACAGGGCCACACTTTCTAATAGTGCCACTCTCTGAGCCAAGCATATACAAACTATCACAGGTGGGTATTCATTTTAAACACAAAACTGCAGCCCTTTCCTCTAAGAGGGGATTATGTGGGTGGAATCTCTGCTGTATCAGATGGGAAGACACCTTCCATGTCATCCAACAACTATGGGATGCCGTCTGAGGACACCAAGTCTGTCCCTGGTTCCTTCCTGTCCCATCTTAATTCTTACACAGTTTCACTTGTTGAGTCACTGAATTTGGGGTTCCAGGATGTAGCACAGTTAAACTCATCAAGGCTTGGGCACCGTGGTGACGAGTCAGCCCTGGGAGTTTGGCAGGGGATGTGCTAGAACCATGCTGCTCTGGAATGAAGAGACACCACTGATAGATTAAAGTAGAACTTCCCCAGGACAGGAAGGTCTATGAACTAGTCTTCTCGTGGGTGGGATGGTTCACCCATTAGGACCGTCTCCAGCTTCATGGCAGGTCCTCTCCCCATGAGGCGTTCCAGGACCAGATCTGAGGCTCAGAGCTAAATCTTCACTATTTCCTCTCCACACACTTTGAAGGGCTGCTTCGGGTGGCTTTGAGAGAATATCTTCAGACAAAAAGGGGCAGAGGACTAATGAGACTGAGGACTGCTCGCCTTAGAGTTGCTGCTCATACAAGGGAAATGAACACGATGGCTTTATGGTGTCTCCTGGGACGACGGCGCTGCCTCGGCCACTCTCCTTCCATTAGCACATCTCTCTGCACATATCAGATGGCAAATTACAGAACGATAGGGTTATTAAAATATCTGTAAAAGTCAGCCCAGGCTCAAGGGCTTGACTTGGCCCTCCTGCCCGTTCGGCGGTTTATTTACATCTCCCAAGGTCAGCTCGCCAGCATCTGTATTTTGCGGTAAACCGCCCACTCCGCAGACCAACCAGAACAGCCCACTTTTGAAGATGCGCTTCCGTTGGTTTTCCAGTAAGGCACTGGCACTCTTAAGAGTGAGCCCAGAGCTCTTCAGACCTAATCCTACTGTCGCCCCCCACCCAATTTTAAAACTTCAGGGTAGGAGCGTGACCGTGTCTGCAGCCAGATTATCACCAGAGTAGTTGAGGCAAGAAAGACTATCATAATGATATTGTTGGGTTCACACATTTACCAAAGGCAATTATATAAAGCCTTCGTAGTTCATGTTGACAGAACAGATTGCGAGTGGTCTGGTGAGGTCACAGGCAGAGGAAATACCCTCTAGAAGGTTCAGGTGGGCCACTCCTTCTTTTTCATAGTGCCTGACACTCCCCATCTCCCCATACATCTTTCTCCAGGGGGCGGGGGGGGGGAGGTGGGGGGGATGCATATGGGTGAGCACACACACACATGTACTCCTGAAAGTCGGAGGACAGCCTCAGGTGTGGGAGGACGGTCTCAAATGTCAGCCTCCAATAACTGCCACATTTGCTTGAGACAGGGCCTCTTATTAGCCTTTTGCTTTGCTCAGTGGTTAGGCTAGAAGGCCAGCCAACTCCAGAAGTCTGCCTGTCTGTATCTCCCATCTTGCTGTAATCCTTGAGGTAACCGCCATATGCTGCCACACCCTGTCCTTGGGATGAAACTGAGGGCCTCATATTTGTGAGGAGAGAGCTTCACTGACTGAATCTCCCCCTGCCTGGCACTGCTCTCTACAGTTTCCTAGGCCTTGCTCTCAGGCAAGTGAGTCACTGCTTGGTCCTAAACATTCTGTAATTGTGGGCACAGTATCTTGAAGGGATTAGAGTCACCCCTAACACCCTCAGGGAAACCAACCTCCATGCCCTAGAGCCCCCACCCCACCCTGCTGCTTCTGATTGGCAGACTTTTGTGGTGGTGGTGGTGGTGGTGGTGGGGTGATACTTTTTGCTGTGTGATCAAGCTTAGAGAGGCTAAGAGCCACCATATGTTGCCAAATGAGAGAAGCCACTGCCCAGACATGGATCTGTCTGATTTAATATGATTTTCCATAACTGACAAAGCAGGGGTTTGAAATTGAATTTGTGTAAAATTACAGATAGCCAGCTCAGGTGGAAGGGGAAGGAAGCCTTGCTATTCATGCTCCCGTGGCTTTTCCCGGTTTCCCCATTTGAGTCCTTCACGCCTTGGGGGAGGGGAGACTCGGTGGAGGGCCTACGGAGGGTAGCTCTTGCAGTCAGACTTTCTCCCTGGCCAGTCATGGCTTCCTCTGAGGAGGACTCCAGAACCTGGAGATGTTGGGGCGAAAGGACAAATCCTCTGTCCATCCATCCATCCATCCATCCATCCCTCCCATCATCCAGCACAGAACTCATCTTCACACCTGGTCATCAGAGTGGCTCCAGGATAAACTTGGGGAGAGGGGGTACCTAGAAAAGCCTAATTCATTAGGACGGCCTCATGCCAATCTATAATGCTTTGGGGCTCAGACTCCGACTTTGTCCACTTTCTAGTTGTAGGTCCTTGAAGGAAGGAAGCACTCAGGTCCCTGTGCCACACTGTTGCCATCTGTAAAATGGGCACGCTCATAATGCCTGACTCGTGAGATGGTCTTGAAGACGAAGTCAGCATGATTATAGTATTGGGTGGTCAGCATGCTGTGTCTTGGTATGGTTGTGTCTTGTTCACTCCTGCAGAAACCCCTCACTGAGGCTGAGATGCGATCCTGGGATGTGCAGAGCACAGCGCCCAGCGTGTCTAAAGTTCTCGAGACTGCTCCCGCCGTCTGTGTAACCATAACTGCCATTCCTGCTACAGCTCTTGCTGCCGGCTCTCCGGCTGACATGAGGCCTGTCCTGCGAGGCTCACAGCCACTCTGTGACAATGGCCTTTAGAGTTTTGGTGATTTGAGTTTGGGGTCCTTGGGTAAACTCCAGCGGGACCATCCATAGTCACTATCCACATCTTTGCCTAGCGCCTCTCCCCTGCCCCACCACCCCACCCCACCCCAGCCAACACCCTGAAGGTCCAGGCGCCCTCCATAACTGAGCTCTCCCAGGCTGTCCTCTTGTACTGAAGTCGGTCATATGGGGAACGGCTCATTTCCCCAGCGCTGGCTTAGCCTTACTCAGCCTTTTCCCTGTAATGGGATTTTGGCTCTGGGAGAGGGCAGGATTTAGTTTCTTATGGTCCCTTTTCTCTTCTTCGCTTAATGTTGAATTTTATTTTTAAAACGTTTTTTTTAGAAGGAATAATTAAAATAATATATTTTAAAATGGGGTTGTTTTTTTGTTTTAAATAAACAAGGCCATACACGCTTTCTCATCCTCTTCAGTTCACAGCAAGCACTCCCAGACTGCTAACAGCTGTAGTGAGCTAACAGGTCACTTCCTGAAACCAGCGGCCCTGACTGGGCAGCGTTCAGGGGGTGGTCCCTCCCCCTCTCCGTTGCTTTCTTGAATTAGACTCACCATATATGAGTGGCCTGACTCTTCTGTGTTTTTAATGTTACCGTCTACTAAAGGGTTTCTTTGAATGAGGTCTCATCTCCCTGACTGATTTTAAGTCAATACCTCCCTCTGCCAAATCCACCACTCTAAGCCTGCTCTCGGCTGCAGCCCAGGCTGTCAGACCCAGAAGAGGACAACAAACAGTGTGGGAGGTGACACAGCCACAGCTGTGGGAAGGACAGCCACTCCGGGCAGGCCCTAGGCTGGGACAGGGGGGAGGTGCCGAGTGACAGTCCCCTCGACCAGTTCAGAATGGTCCTGCCAGACTTATGTCATTACTCCCAGAAGACTGCATGCATGAGCCGAGACCTGTATCCAGCCAGAGGTGCCCCTGTTACAGCCAAGTCTTTGCCATGAATTCAGAGTCAGGGCCTTGAATGGCTAGATCAGAGACTGTTTTGGAATTTGTAAGATTAGCCACCACTTTCTTCCCCCCCCCCCCCCGCCCCCTCCCAAGCTACCAGGGAACAGGATCCTGCATAGCTGGTGGCTTCTGGCTCCCTTCCTTAACTGAGAGACAGAGGACTCCAGCATCCTGGCTCTTAAGTGATATTTACTTAATAGTTAACTGGGTTTCAAAAGAGAATGGGGACTTGACTCCCTTCACTAATTAGCCCTGCCGGCTGGCTTGTCATCTCCACCTTCACCACCCACGGAGTGTGCTCTTGACAAGTCATGACCCGAACTCCCAGGGGACTTGCACTCTGGGCTTGCCTCCTCCACTGTCTGAGAAACACAAGTCTCTAAAGAAGATAAGGCTAGAGCAATGAAGGGCATTCTGGGAAAACGTAAAGGATCCCGCCCCCCCTCCCCAGATCCCAGAGGAGCAATGGCAGCCTGGAGGGGAAAGTGACTTGCCACAGGTGGCATACACTGTTAGCCGAGTGCTTGGCTGTCTTCTCCGGTTCGGTCGCTGGACACATTCCTGGTATTTGGAAGTAGCACAGGGAGCCTTCCTGAGGAGTCCCTTCCAAACACCATCCAGGCGAACGAGGGGCTGTTGGGACAAGATAGGGCAGACCCAGGTGTGCCTGTGCACAGGGCTCCACCCAATTTCTCATCCTTATATTTTATACGTGTGTGTGTGTGTGTGTGTGTGTGTGTGTGTGTGTGTGTGTGTGTGTCTCAGTCTCAAATAACCCAAACAGGCAGGGTCTGATCTGCAGACAGTCTGCAGGCACCTGCCCAAGAAGCTGCCGGTCGGCTGGTCCATCCTCCCTTGATTTATGCTGTGCGTGTTAAGCCTTAAATTGTTGAGTCTCTGGCTGGCTGCAGAGGCATTACTGGAGGGCTGGTGCGTGTTTGCAGCTTACAGGGCTGGTTCTGGTGCTGGAGGTGTTGGCCAGGGATCAAGTCCAATCTCACACCTGTCTGGGACAATGAGGGCCTTGTTAGAGGCATCTCCAGCCTTCAGAACTTGGGGGAGGAGTCGGGAGGAGGGGAAACTGAAGAAGCCAAGGCAAGACTAGGGAAGTCCTAGGTCAGCCAATGCTTGAATTCTTTTCCTTTCCTGTCCCCTCCTCCCTGCCCACTCCCATCCCCCCCCAATTTAATAAATTTATATTTAGAAACTAAATATAGTTTCTAACCAACAGCAGCCCTGTTATGAAGAACATCTTGCAGCATAAGGAGAGAGATCTCTTAGAAAATCAATTTCCATCTGTAGAGACGTGGGATAAGGAAGGGAATGTAACCTTTAGCCCACCACCACTCAACTCTGGAACCTGAGCCCATCCCCGTCACAACTCATGGTTGTGTCTCTTCTCGTTCTTTCTTTCCTCTGCTGACATGAGAAAGGGAATCACTCACTGGTGAGGTACCAGACATCACGCTACAGTCCAGCCTGCTTCTCCCACAAGGAGAGGCAGACTACTGAGCTGGCTATGGGCAGCCCCACCTGTAAACTCTGCAAAGCCAGCCCCTTGCCCCAAGGCTCTGACAGCAATAGATAGAGCCCAGGTTGGCTCCCCTCAGGGTTGGTGTCCCTGAAGGGGGATTGGTCAGCCATGAACTCATCCTCACAGAATTGTATAGGGGAGGCTCAAAACAAGGGTTCTGCAAACTATCCCAGGCATTCTGTGATGTAAGAGCCCACGATATGGAGGCCATGTAGGAACCCTTGGTGCTTCTCTTCCCCTCAACCCCCCACCATGTTGCCACCATGCCTCAGGGACTCAGAAAACTCAGCAGTCTCCCAGTGAGCTGGCAGCTTAGGTGCCTGTGGCCATCTTTCTCAGAGCTACAAAGAGCTCCCTTACACACCAAGCTCATCTCTGAGCACTACAGGGAAGGCAAACACTGTTAGCTCATGGGCAACTGAGGACTGAGGAGACTTGAAGTTCCTTGAACTTCACGTTCTTCTTGTAGCATAAGTCATTGTTGCTCGGCCATCTTGCGTCAGCCATCTTGCATCAGCCATCTTGCGTCGGCCATCTTGTGTGTCTATGTGGATATCAGTGGACAGGAACAGCTTTTCAGACACGGCAGAATGGCCACAAAGTACAGGAATAATGACGCCTCTGACCTCAGTGTGCCTTCTGCTGCTATGACTCTTGAGTGGCAATGTAAGTGAGGATCCTGCAGCTTCCCCTTGGCTCCTTTGCCTTCAGGTGACCATTATAAACCCCCCTAGGCCCTGTGCGTCCACCTGGTCTGATCATGTAGCCTTCAAAGGCCATGCCCACGGCCGAAGAAGCTATTAATGCCTTTCAAGCCAACTGAAGGCCAAAGACTTGGCGCACAGAGCTCTTTTCGCTGCCCATCAAATTCCCTTCTCGAGCAATGCCTCCATTCCTGTGGTGTTCCAGGCTCTCCCTGGCTCCCTAGTCCATCCAAGCTCTGAAATCACTCTCAGCCAATCACAGGAGCAGGATGGAGGCAGGGAGTCTGGGGAAGGTACCAAGTGGATGTGAGGTTAGCTTACCTGTCTTCCTCTCTGGCTAGTCCTGTTCCCTCCTCACCCTGTTCCCACACTCTCCCATATTTCAGCAATCCTCACATGTCCCTTCCTACAAGGACCAAACTGAGTCCTCTCCCAGTTCCTAGACAAGCCTGACAGTCCCTCTCACTGTAACATCTCCCCATGTCTGCTCTCTGGTTATACTTGAGAGGTGGTGGGGCCAAGTGCCTTTTCCTTCACTGTCCTGAGTGAGGCGTCATCCTGCCCAGTTAACAACCGCAGCCTGCTAACCGGAGGACTGAATCTATGTGCTCCAGCATGGCCTTCCCCACACATCTGGGCTCTGAGACCCACAGAAGGGTCAGCAGAGTCCCAAGTACCCTTGAACACTCCTTCACTTCTCTGGGTCCTCAGGAATACAGGCCACGAGGTACAGAAACCAGTCAGTCCCTGTAGAAGCATTTTTTCTTCTGATCTTAGGAACACAGGTCAAAGTGGGACACTGGTGGGTGTGAACCCCATTTCAAAGTTCCAGGCAGGAAACAATGCAGTGACTGGGAGGTCCCTTTGCCTCTTGACATTATGGCCCATAATGTTGTGGCCTTGGATACCCGCCCCTCCCCACCATGCTGTTTCCAGACCCACACCAAATACTCCTCCCATGACACCCTGCCTTCCTTCCTCTGCAGACAGCTCAGCCTCACCTGAGGCAGACTTCCACATATTTGAACCTGCTTTGCATGCTTAATTAGAGACCTAGGCCCTGAAATAAGCTGTCTTAGTTACCCACAACTTCCTAGGGATCCCAGCCCCTACCACAGCACAATACTGCCTCCACCAGCCAGGTTCCTGCTTCCTGCCCTTCAGGGGTGTGTGTGTGTCTGCTGCTTCCTTCTCAGACCCACATTTCTAGATTCTTTTTCAAATCCATCCTTCGAAACTCTTTATTTAGCGCTCTCTCTCTCTCTCTCTCTCTCTCTCTCTCCACACACACACCTTTTCACCTTAATAAAGCCTTGCCCTGGGGCCAGGGCTGGAGCTCAGCTGGGAGAGTGCTTTCCTAGGGCTGTGAACCCTAAATTCTATCCCCAGCACTTGGCACCCACCGACATCTGTACCACCTGGATTCCAGCATTCAGGAGGTGGAGGCAGGAGGATTAGAAGTTTATGGTCATTCTCAGCTCTCACGTATATAAGTTCAAGGCTAGTCTGACCACAAGAAATCTTTTCTTTAAAAATAATTGATCCACTGCCAAGTCAGGGGGCTTCAGGGCCCCGTCCCCAGCTTCTGGGGACTTTACCTAGTATGACTCCTACCACGCAGGAAAGTCAGGCTTGTCTTCCTCTCATTGTCCTTCTCTGGTCACAGGATGGTGCTCGGACAGCCAGCCAGACGCTCTCTCTCATCCACCTGTCTCCTTACCCACCATTTGTGTGAAAGAGTGTCAGATTGTGGCCCCAAACAGGAAGCCCTCTGGCCCTCTGGCCCGCTAATCCCCTTTGGGAGGAACCTTCACTAGGTACTCTTAGAGGGTCTTCTGTTCAAATCAAGGGGAAAGTGGTTTGAATGAGCTGTGTTTTGTTTTGTTTTGTTTTGTTTTGTTTTGTTTTTAAAGAAGACAGGAAGTTCCTGTTTTTTAGAAAGGCTGTTCATTTTCAAAGAACCAACTTACAGAGCCAATCGACCATAGGATTGCTGCTGGATTTTTTTCCCCCAATGTGGTACACAATACATGCGAAAAAGAAAGCGGGGAGCCCCACCAATGAGAGATAGTCAGTAACACAAAGGGAGATATTATAATCGGCTTTTGTTGGTGCTTGCGTCTTCTTGTTGAAAACCAGAAAGCCCCTGAGGTGCTGAAGTGCGGACAGAAGCTGATGTTATCGGCCCCCAGAAATCCTGCCTGGAGTCCAGTGGCAGGCAGGATCCGAAGCTCCCAAGACCACAGCAACTGGCCCTGCTCAGTACAAACGGTGCTTTCAGTCTCTGGTAAACAGCCTGTGCCCCAGGGCTCAAATCCTTCAAAAGTTTGCCTAGGTAATTGCGTTTCATTGCTGTCTGGCCTGCGCTCGTCAGTCTAATCTGGAGGTTCAGACAGCCAGGCCAAAGCTTGCGAGTCTGGAGGGGAACAAGCCCATGAATCTAATCCACTTGAAAGACAGACTAATACAAGTGCAGCTAACTCATTATTTTAAGTGATTTGAACAGAAGGAGTATGGCACTCTCTATAAAAGGGTTTCAAGTCAGTGCAGTGCAGTGTTTGGCAGCTTAAAGCCATTAGAGGAACTGCAAAGGGTGACAGTGTGACTCCCCGTCGCCGTCCTCATTTTATGAAGCCTGGTTCCTCCCTGTGACCACCCTAAAATGGTTTTTTCCTGTCCTGCCCTTGGTTTTTGAGTTATTTGTGAATTATTATAGTAAAAGACTCCAACTTTTGTCTTTGATCCAGGCGTGGGTACGAAAGGAGACACAAATGTAAAGACAGAATTCTGAGGGACCCCTCGGAGCTCTGAATACCCCCAGATCTGAAAATAGGAAGAGCTACCCTCTTCAAAGCCCCAACACCCTCAGCAGTTAGAGTTTTTGAAGGTTAAGCCTTCCCATTTTGCCGGTATGATCATTAGGTAGGAGGAGGGGTGCTTTATGGAAGTAAACCTTCATCCTACCACCAACCTGTGTGAGGAACAGAGACCGTCCCTTCATCTTGCACTCCAGCTTTCTCTGAGTTGGAGCTGGCACAGGTAGCCTCTGGGGCTGCTTCCTGCCCCATCATTCCATGAGTCTTTGGAACAAGACCTCAGAACTGTTGACAACAATCTGCACCATTATCTAGTTACATGTGACTCATGCCCAGAAAGCCCAGGAGAAGCGAGTGCTGGCCTGTCCCTTCCAAGGTAGCAAAGCCAGTGGTCAACTCAGGGGCAAGCTTATTGGCCATTTACACCTGTGGCTCCCCCGGGGCTGGATTCAGCCAGTGCCAAGTCTGCGTGTCAGACTGAGACTGTGAGAAAGCAGTTTCTGCAAACACCGATGTGGAGACGAGGTTCTCCTTAGGCGCTGCCTAGCCATGGTTGCCCCCACCTCAGCCCCTCAGTTCATGTGTCTTCCACCCAGGCCACCGTGCTAGATTACATCTCTCGAAATCAGAGCAGCCTCTAGAAGTCACATGCTCTGCTTCCATGTTGAAGTTGGCTGAACTACCCTATCGGTGTGACGTTCCCTGGGTCAGTCTTCCCTTGTCATTTTAGTTTCCCTTGACTGTGGGAGCTGAACCATTCTTTTACGGGAACTTCTTATGCACTTAACAGCTACCAGACAGCACCCCTGGTCTCTACCCACTCAATGTCTCTGGCTCTCCCGACTCTAATCAAGAGTAGTCCTGTTTCCTGACATTACTAAAAGTCCTCTAGAAGAGAGTTCCCTACTGGTTTAGACCAGCCTGGGAAAGGCAGAAGTGTTTAGTCCATGCGTATAAGATGTCAATGTGCAAAACTGAGTTGATTGGGTGTCTGTCTGCAGATCACTTCGGCCTCTGGGTCTCTGGCACCTCCTTCCTCCACTGGCCAGTCCCACTCACTGTGTGATCAAATGTGTCGGTATGTCCCACAATCTCAACCTGTACATAGCTTTTTTTCTTCCATCTGCGTCCAAGTCACTGAAAACCTATCGCTTCTGTATGAAAGGCTGCCTTGACCTTGTAAATCAAAGGCGTTCTCTGGAGGGAGCTCTCCCACTGCTGGGCTCCGTTCAGTATCATCTTTCTCAGGGTGACCTCATCTATTCAAGTGTGAAGGTTGTATTTGAAATGTCATTTACTTTCCCTAGTCAATAAATGAAGCCATGGATCTTTAGATCATCAGAGGCCTGCTTATTACCGAGAGTCTCTACGCTGTATGGGTATGTGTCTTTTGAGATCTGTGTTAGAGTTTAAAAGAATTCTGTCAGACTTCCGTTTGCCTCTCTGAATCAGAGCACGGGGTGGAATTCCTCTGTGAGTGGAGGGTGCCCCCAAATGAGTCTGCCTTTATTAGTTTGTGTCCTTTGTTCAGAGCACCAGGGATTACTTTATGAAAGCACGCGTGACTCTTATCTTCAAAGGTCTCCCCTGCATGGCAGACTCTACCTCACCAACCTGTGTTATTAATCCATTGCCATCCCAATTAGTTCAGATCAAGGTCAGTTACTTGGGGTGTGCAAAGGGGCCGCAAATGTAAGTGAGTGAGTCCCCCTCCTGTGGTTCTCCCACGAAAATGAGAGATTACAGGCGGGGAAACATAGAAGCGAGAACTGTCTGGTGCCTCAGTGTTTGAGAGTGAAGTGAAGACCTCAGGGAACCCTAAACAAGCCAATGCTTGAGTAGAAATACACGACCCCTGCTGCGGGGAAGTTTCTTGGCCCCGTCTCCCCACCCTATTGCTGATGGCAAGCATCTGAGAAATTTAGGAGCCTCGGACACAGAGTTGGGTCTGAGAACATTTGCTGGGTCCACGTGGAGGAGGAACCTTGTGTTTATGGCGCGTGATAAGCACCGAGCCTCCAAAAGGCACATCTATGGAAAAGAGGCTGGAGTTTGGTAGGTCCATAGGATGGCTCATGATAATTCCTAGCCACCCATCCCACTGTCATCTTGAGGTCATCAGCAGAGGGATGGTAAGGTATGTGAGGGTTACATCTTTCTAGGTGGACAACAAGACCTATGAGAATACACTTCTCTGATCTACCATTGTTTCTAGTACTGTGGGGAGGCCATGGAAGATCAAATGGAAGTGCAATGATTAATGTCCATTGCATGGACAGTCAGACAGGACAGTTCTTGTGAAAGATGTGTTAGAACAACCCAGATAGGAACAGCCAGGAATCATGAAAGGCTGACCACCCCCCACCCCCAAGCAGGAAAACCCTAGACTTATTTATTAGATTCTTCTGATGCAGAGAGAGACCTGTGCATAGCCTGGCTAGAGGATGGGAGAGGGAGTTCCCCGCCCCCACCCCACAGCTCTCTGAGGTGCTTCTCTTGGGCTTTGCTTTGGGGAATTGATTCTAAGAGGACAAGTCTGGTGTGTAGGAAAGGAAAACACAGCAGTGTCCCAGGTTCAGGCCAGAGAGAACAGACATTTAAGACCAGACCAGAACTCTGAACCTACCCCTCCACACACACACACACACACACACACACACAACGCACGAGGAGAAGAACATGGGGGCAGACACTGACTGGATCTCTCTTGCAAACATTTACCAAAGGGGGCTAGGCATTTCACCTCTGTGGAATTTTTCTATTTCCCCTGTGTCAGAATGTTCTTCTGTGAGTTGAGAGTGTGGAATGAAGGCTCTTAAAGAAAGAACAACCCTTTGACATGACTCACACCTCAGAAGACAAAGAACAATGAATCCCTGGCTTGCAATTCAGCTTTCAGACCCTGTGTCCTGGCAGGCACAGCGCCACCCTGCCATGAGCCTGCGTTCTGCAGAGCGGGTACGGACTCCCTCTGGAGCTGTGGTGTTCAGGGAAGAGACGCTCCCTCATGCTGCGTCTCCGCGCTGGCACTTAGCCACCGGAACCACACACGCATGGTTGTGGGAACCACGGTTTGCACCCTGGAACTCTGGCTGGCTGGGACAAGTCCTATTCCTGGTAGCCTTGCGGTGTCTCTGCTATGTGGAGCACCGGCAGTGAGGATAAAGAGTCTGTGCTGGACAAGCCCAAGCAGTCCTCACTCTGGACATCACTACCATTCCCTGAAAGGGTAGCAAGGGGAGACTCTCTTGCCTTTTCATACTACAACTGAACTGCTAATGGTCAGGCCAAGATACTATCTCACCCTAACAGTACCTCACAGGCTGATGCAATGACCCCTCCTCACAGGAGGGGAGTATGCCCACTTGCCTCAACAGTAAGAGGCAAACTGGTGTCTCCATTGCAACCTCTCAGACTGGAGAGTCATGCCCTTGCTCTCTTGTTGCCTGAGCACTGTTGGTCCGGGAATAGGGAACAGTGGAGCGGTACCCAGATACTAGAGATGCCTGGAGCCAGTACAAGCCACAGCACAACCGGCATCATCTGTTCTGTTTTGGGGAATATTCTAGAGGATATTGCATTGGATCTTCTTTTCTGTCCCCATGAATATGAATTTCTCTTAATACTCTGCGGAAGAATGAACGCTGTAATCTCTGCTTAATACCCTGGTCAGAGGAACACAGGGGACAGGGCCTGAGTTCTGTCCGTTAAGCCACCTTAGAAATTCCCAAGCAGCTCTAACATTTAACAAAGTGAGTAGTACAATGCTAGACTACAAGGTTGAGCACGCACAGGCCATGGGGCTGGGGTAGAGGTGACCTCTGCTCTCCCACCAGGGTCCCGAGTGTAGGCTCAGTGACAGCCCTTGGCACAGAGATCTGGGAGCTGCGCAGGTAGCGGTGACCCCCCAAAGGAAACAAAGCCACCTAGTGGCTTGATAGAGCCTGGATTAGGTCGGACTTCAATCTAGGCTGGGCCCTGATTGACATTGTACAGGTAATAATAGATCCATCATCACCACCCTCTGCAATTCCAAAGAAGAATAGCCACTCCTTTCTTGGTGCCTACCATCACCCTAAGGCATGTTAAGGACCCTCATAAAGTCTCAGCTGTTCACTTAATGTGACCGCCCAAGGGCCAGCTCTTACTGCATCCAGTTTTCAAAAGACAGTTGGTGCTCCCCTGAAGACCCAGCAGCAGCCCAGAGCAAGCTGGACAGAACAAGCCACCTTCTGCAGGCAGCCCGGACCAACATCTCCAACATCCCCTGACCTGAGCCACATGAATAGAGCCTGCAGTGTGTGCTACTGTCAGTACATTCCACTCTGTAAGACACCCAGAGGCATGAGGTCCTCCCGCTCGCTCACTCGCAGCTTCCCACAGGAGGTGTCAACAGCTTCTGTATGAGTGACAGTCTTGTCCCTCCATACAAAGGGCTGAGCCCAAGCTCCCAAACTAAACTACCTGGGGCCTCTGACACCTGACAGTGAATTTCTCCTCACCTTATTTAAGGGAGGAGTAAGGACGAATATGAGGCTGGAGAAGAACCACTGGGGGCTGGGGACAGGAAGTCATCTTTACCCTCAGCCTTTCGAGACTCTATAGAGGAGAAAGCAATGGAGGAGAGGATGATTCAGCAGGCGCTCCTAGGATGGCACCTGCCACATGGTGGCTGAGCCTGACTACAGGCCTAGAAAACATAAGTGGACGTCAGAGGTGCAGGCAGCTCGTGCAGTGCGGTGAGGAGTCGGGGTGGGGCTTCTTTAACAAAGTTCGGCGAAATAAGTTATCTGCAGGAAAGGACACTGCAGAGACCAGACGGGGCCTTTGGTGCCCTCAGAAGCACAGTTCTGTCTGGACGCCAAAGGCCACTCTGTCTGGAGGAGAGACGGTGCCAACGGAGAATGAGAGGTGTTATGAAAACAGCGTGTTTTCTAGAAGCGGGTGACTTATCCCTGAACCCTTGCACAGGGAGGACTCTGCCTAAATACAGAGCCCTTTCCAGACCTGTCTCAGACTGATCTGGCTGAGAGGAGAGGCCTCCCTCGTGGCGAGGGCTGAGCTATTTCCCCTGGGAACTGTCTGGCAGCTCTAATGAGGAATAGCACTTTGCATTTATAGAGAGCCTTTCATCTGTGGATCTCAAAGCTGTACCACAAACATTAATTAACTCTCACACCTGGGAGGCAGGTGAGTCTGGTTACCCCCCAACCCCATTTTTAAAAAATGAGGAAACAGAGATTTGGGAGGAAAAGGATTCTGGGGCGAGCCACCGGGGTTAGGAGTGTCCCTGATGTTGGGAATAAGCATTTCAGATTTGTAGCATCCTGACCACAAAGTCAGGAGGCCTCCCCGGGATGAGTGAGGAATTTGGGTACCGGAACAGGAGATGAAGCCACACAATTCCTTCTTCCCTTTCTCAGGTGGCCTGTCACCTCCTGGGTCTATAGATGTCATTTAGAATGGGTCCCTCAGACCCCGAAGGCCTTTGAAACAGCCTTACCAGGCAGGTCTCCATCCTGGCTCACTCTGGATGCCTCCCTTCAAAGTAACCGTTGGAACAGTGACCGCAGCCGAGACGCACATGACTAACCAAAATGTCTGCAGCCAGTGGGAGACAAATGCTTGGCAAATCCCAGGGCTCTTTCACAACCCTCTTTTCTTCCAGGATCCAGAACTGGTGGGAACTGACTCCTGTTATCACTGGTTCTCACTGGTGTGCTTAGGCGATGCTAATCCAGTGCTGGCTACCTGGGGAGTGGGGGTTGGGGGAAGGAGCTCTGGGGTGACTCCTGTCTGTTCTGACTTCTGGAGCTGTTGTGGGTTTACTGCCCACCGCAGAAGCCAAAGGAAACACTGCTCAAAACCACCAGAGGCAAGCAGCCTTTCAGTTGGGTCACCTGCCCAACACCAGGGCTGTGAAAGCTGACATTGCAGAGTGGGGGGTGGGGGTGGGGCATCCTCCAAGCATCTGGGGGCGCCACCACTTTCCTACACAAGGTATCCTGGGTCTTTCTTCACAAGGGTCCCAAATGAGAAGGTGCAAGCCTCCCCTGGGGCTCGCCCTGACACATCACCCTGGAAACTGACTCAACATCTCTGTGTCCTGACTCACATCCTGTTGTGTTCTCTGAGGCATCCGAGAGGGCATTACACCAGCTACCCATGACTGAGCTGCACTGGGAGGGCGCCCTGAGGATGACTCTGCCTTCTGCCTTGCAGAAAGAGGGGGAGTCTTCTAAGGAAAAACCCAGAACAGGCCCCTTGGGTTTATCCATTCTCAGAGCAGATTTTGCGCGTTAAGAAGCAAGTGGCCCTGCATTGCATGGCCCACTGTTTATTTTCAATGGATCGAGGGTGAACGGCTTGTTGTTTTAGAGATGCCCGCCAAATACTCAAGGAACAGAGCCCTGACTACAGCAGAGCCCCAACGTCCTGACCCAGAAAACCCAGGCTGTGAGGTCAGGTGCCAGGGCCACCAAAGGCTCAAGTGAACTAGGCTGATGTCCCCGCGTGTCCTTTCCTTGGACAGGGAGGGAGGGCACAAGGCTGAATCGGGATGCTTTGAGTTTTCGAAACAGGAACATTTATTTACTCTTCTGATTGGAGTGAGCTTCATTGATCACTTTAGATACGGCTACTTCTCTTTGCCTCGGGTGTGGGGCATTCTTTCCCCCTCCTCACCCCATACGCATTAGTTACTGGCGTTCTGGCTTTCCTTTCAAATATGTTTTCAGAACCAGAAATTTCCCTTCCAAAGCTGCCTCGTCTCCAGTCCCTAAATGTTGGTGTTTTCATTTTCATTAAGTAACTGACAGTCGACATATCTTTTCAGATCTCTTATTTGGTGGCTATGGCATCTCCAGATAATCTCCAATTTTTGAAGATTTCTAAGTAATATTTCTGTTACTGGTTTTTGTTGTTGTTTTGTTTTGTTTTTCGGGGGAGGGGAGAGTGTTGTTTGGTTTTAGTTTAAGTCCTTGTGGCCTAAGGAAATACTTTGTATGATTATGCCTTCAAACCCAAGCAGTCTTCTGTGGCCTCAAGTGTAGTCTGCCTTAGCGAGTGATCTGTGTGCCTCAGAAGAAAGGAGCGGCCTACCGGTGTTCTGTAGGTCAAACTGATACTGTCCAGGTCAGCCGAGTCTGAATTTCTGCTTGCATGGTCTATCGGTGACTGGAAGAGGGTGCTAAAGTCTCCTGCCGTAAGGATGGGTTTGTCTGCTTTTCCTTGTATTGCAGTTAGTGAGACCCTTTGTTCACGGGACACCTGTGAAGGAAAATGTATTTTTGGTTTTCCGTACTATCATAACGTAACTTATCTCTTATCCCTGAAAAGCTCCATCTTCAATCGGCTTTGTAGAAAACTTGATACAGCAACTCGGGCTTTCCTTGGATTGGTGTTAGCACAGCTTCTCCACCCTTTTATGCTTGCCCTATCTGAATCTACATTTAAATGAGCCATTTGTATGCGTCAGGTAGTTAAGTTTTATTTGTAGCTTGTTCTGACAACCTCTGTGGTAGATTTAGACAATTCACCTTTATAGATACAGTTGGATTATGATCTGCCATGGTCTAACTTTTATGCCTGTTGCACCTGGTTCTTAGTCCCACCCCCGGCTTTCCTGCCTCCTCTGAATGGAATGAAACATTTTATGTGACTTCATTTTAGCTTGTTTATTGCCTATCGGGTAGGAAAATGATTTTTTTTTTAAAATAGTTTTGTGGGAGCTAGAGAGCTGGGTCAGACATTAAAGCACTGAATGCTCATCCAGTGGACCTGGGTTTGATTCCTAGTAACCACTAGTGGCTAAAGGCGGTCTGTTAACTCCAATCCCAGGGAAATCCAACACACGATTAAGGTCTCCCTAGGCACTACAAGCATGAGGTACACAGATATGATGCAAGTAATACAACACTCATATGCATTAAACAATAAATAAATAAATAAATAAATAAATAAATATTTTAAAATTGCTTCAATAATTGCTGTAGAGTTTAAAAACTAAGCCCACAATCAAATAATGTTATTCCTTAATTGTTATATGTTACTTATATTTAAACTTTTGTTTACATTTTTAAATTTAGTGTCTCTCTCTGTGTATATGTGTGTGCCTCTCCCTCTCCTCTTCCTCCTCCCTCCCTCCCTCCCTCCCCTCCCCTTCTCTCTGTGTGTGTGTATGTGTGTTTGTGCGTGTATGTGTCTGTTTCTCTCTCTTTGTGTGTGTGTATGTGTGCATGTGTGTATATGGTGTGTATATGTGTCTGTCTCTCTGTGTGTACATGTCTGTCTGTCTGTCTCTCTTTTATGTATGTGTCTGCTGTCTCTCTTTGTGTATATATGTATATGATTCTGTCTCTCTCTATGTATATGTCTGTTTGTCTCTATGTCTGTGTATGTATGTATGTATGTATGTATGTATGTATGTATGTATGTATGTGTATGTGCCTGTCTCTGTGTGTGTGCTGTCTGTCTGTCTATCTCTCTCTCTCTGTCTCTGTGTGTGTACATGTGTATGTGCCTGTCTGTGTGTGTGTGTGTGTGTGTGTGTGTGTGTGTGTGTGTGTGTGTGTGCTGTGCTGTACATATGGAGGTCAAAGGACAACTCACAAGAATTAGTGGTTTCCTTCCACTATGTGGGTCCTGAGGATCAAGCTCGTGTATTGGACAAGCGCCACTCTGCTGAGATGTATCACTTCTTTCTTATCTGTCATTATTGCCAATTATTTTCTTGATCTTTATGCTGTAACTGTCCAACAAATTGTGGCTGTTATCACTTCTAACAGTTAACTTTCAGATCCGTTATGAATAGAAAATGGGTTTTATTTTATTTGATTCACTTCTTCTGGGATGACCTCCTTTTCACCCAAGATCTAAGTTTCTGGTCCATTTCATTTTCTTTCTGTCTGAGGCCCTTTAAACATGTCTGTTGGTGATCATTGATTTCCATTTCATCAGAAGATGTACTGCTTTTCCCTTTGCATTGGAAGAATAGTTTTGCTGGGTATAAAACTCTGGGTTGGTTTCACTTTGTTCCCTTCAGACCTTTGGTGTGAGTTTTCTGTGATCGTCCAGTTGGGTTCAATGATTACAAAGCTATAGTTGACAAAGGCATGTAGTTCCCCCAGTGTCTTTGTTACTTCCTCCCTTGTTGTCTTTGAGTTTCCCATGAACTCTGCTTTAGTCTATGCTTAAAGCTCTTTGGTTGGCAGTCTACCATAAGATGGGAAACCATGAGAACTCAGTTGAGTTCCTGGGCCACAAACATGTTTCTCCTGGACAGTACTATAGCTCTCCAGACTTGTATTCTCATTATCAGTCTATATTCAGCCTCCAGCAACTTGTGACATCTCCATGTTGTACTTCCATGAGCTTCTGTTTCTAATCAACAGACCTTGGGTTGGTTTTACATGCTTGCCTGCCTCCCAGGACTTGGGTGGTGCCCTGCTTTCCTGCTAGAATTCTGTGGGAGATACAGGAAAGTCACAGATTTTCTGTTCTACTTTTTTCCTTGTTCTTAGGACAAGAATGGTAACTCCAAAACTCTTTACATTTTAGTGCTAAAAAAGGAAGAAGCAGGCCACTCTGGTATGAATTATTTGGCAGCGTCATGGTGGACTCTAAAGATGTTTTGATGTTGGTACCTTTAAGACATTCTTTTCCTGAGTGAAATATGTCATGGTGCTTTGTACTGTCTCCCTACCTTTCCCCTTATCTTTGACCTCCATTTCAAATGGAAGGGAATGGGGTTCAGGGATGTAAAAGGAGCCCCTCTTATCTATTATTTGTAATGGCCTGGTCATGTAATCTCATCAAAACCATTTGTCCTGAAAACAAAAACAACCAGCATACAGAAGGCTCAACTTTTCTGGTGCTTTTAAAAACAGAAGCATGGATTGATTAAAACACCGAATTCCTGCTTTCTCTGTGTCACGAAATTCCAGAGTCCTTACTCATTCAGCATCTAATCCCCAGAGCCTACCTCTTCTCAAGATACTCAGCTCCAAGCACTCCAGTAGTACCTGAGTCCCACCCCAGTTCAAGTGTGTGTTGCCTTACCAGATAA
The DNA here is from genome assembly GCF_000001635.26 of Mus musculus. Lineage (NCBI taxonomy): Eukaryota > Metazoa > Chordata > Mammalia > Rodentia > Muridae > Mus > Mus musculus. Next base: position 92,616,979 of record NC_000082.6, on the reverse strand, counting down.
GTCTCTTGGCAGGACTGAATTTCCTTTAGCAATGCAATCATGGAAATCACTCAGATTAATTAACCATTTTTGATGGCCACATATTGTGACAGGTCTTTTTCCTGTTGCTTGCTTGTTTCTTGATGTTACTCTTGCTAGTCAGAAGAATGTAAGTCTTGCCTGAAGCTAATTTATGGTGGAGGCAAGAGTCAACCCCAAATCTGGTTGACTTACATCCTAATGCTTTCCTGCCCTGCTCCTCCCCTCTGCAGAACATAAGCATGTCACAAAAGTCACTGCTGCCCTTGCCTCTACCTTGGAAGCAGACATTTGCAAGTCCAAATTAGTCATGTGATTTAGCAGCCAGCCTCCATTCAACCTTTACATCATCCCGTGTCTGTAAGTCTTACAAAGTAAAGACCATAAAACCATTTACTAGTGAATCCCTACCACTAGGGCCTGGGTGAAGCAAAACTATTTGTGGGAACATGAATGAGGGAACAAGTAAATAATTTCCCCAGCCTATGAATATACAAGTGTTTGAATGAGTGAATGGGTGAATGAATGCATGCATGAATGAATGCATGAATGAATGAATGAATGAATGAATGAAGCAACTCTTAGTGTGCTGACATGTGCATGAGGAAGGAACCTTTCCAAGCATCACAAAGTTAGAAGCCTTTCCCTGATGAGCCAAGGCAGGGGCCATGTGGCTCCTAGTCACCACTATCACTGGCCACATTTCCTGTGCCTGGCACACGGTATATGTTTAACCAACTCTTGTTCACTTGGATGGATTGGCTTACCAGAGGCAACTCCTTCAAGACTAGTACACCTGCACTTTGCCGAATGCCTAACGGTGACTCTCTCAGCCTGTGGCCTGTTCTGGATAGCTCCCAGTTTAATCCCTCCTTGTGGCATTTCCCAGAAGGCACACAGTTACGATTTTAAGTACCTACACCTCGCCTCCCATCCCCTACACGACTCTTCCCTGACTCTAGCAACATATAGCAAAGATGAGTTGGACTAATTTGAACGGGGAGCCTCCCCTGTTGCCACTGGATGGCTTTAGAGATCATCTCTCTGCCGAGAGAGAAGTATGGAGGTTTGGTCTAGGGCAACTGGCCCTCTCAGCAAACCGATGGGCCTAGAGCTCCTTTTTCTGATAGGCAATCAACAATATGGTTGTTATGATTCTAACTTTCCTGTGTTCCTAGCCCCACCTCCCCTCCCATCCTAACAACGATAGAACCTCTCCCACAAACGCAGAATGCACTGTATTTCCCTGCCTCTTCTGGTTTGTTTTTGTTTTTAATAGAGCATTAAAAAGCTGAAAACAACCCAAATTACAAGAAGAGGCTCACCACCACCACCTACTGGCCCACCCCTGGCAAAGGACCCAAGTAGGTTCCTGGTGCTGGCGGAAATGATGGTTGATGGGCCGTGGCGTCAGTGACCCACTCAATACTGTGGTGGGAAGTAAGATGATGCCAAATCTATAACCTGTGTTTAAAAAAAAAAAAAAGAAGAAGGCGCAGATTCTGAGCCTGAATCATAAAGGCCGTTCCACCGAAGCGAGGCTGTGAAATATTACGCAACGTTCGCACGGTTTAATTACGAGTTTAGAAAGGCCTAGCCTGAGTTTTTCACTACAGTAAAACATGACAGAGCATGAACCCTGGCACCACACTTTATGCTTAGTGTGGTTTTAGACACAGGGCTGGGGTGCTAGGCTGTCTACACAACAAGGCATGGATTACAATACCGCAATTCACACCCCGGGGGCCTTCATGACAATTACAGAACCTCCTTTGTTTGCTTTTTAAGTGATTAAAATATTTGAATAGTATATGTCCATTTGCTAAGTGTGTATATTGAAAGCACTGGCATGTCTTGTGGAAAACATCTGAGAGTGTGAGCTTTGGGCTCCCCGCACACACACAATGGAGCAAGATCCTTACAGTGATGTGGGATGCAGGACGGTGTTGTTTCTACACACCTCCGGGCCTCAGGAACAGTCGGCTGTAAAACCGCACAAGGCTCCACCTGCATCGCAGCACTTGTCTGATGAGTTTAGTGTGTGCCAGCTCCCTTGTCTGTGCCGTCCCTTCAGACAAACTCTCCACCATTGGGAGGATGTCAGGAGATCTCTTCACCGGGAGATTCTAAGTTAAAATGTTGGCCCAGGAACAAGCAGGTCTGTGGTCCTTACATTGTCGGGTTTGTGGTTATCGTTGTGTTCTATTTTCCCGGACATTAAAACCAAACTGAGTGAGAGAAAGGAACAAGGCTTATTGAGCCCCGAAGTCAAGTGCACAAGAGACATTTGCTTCAACTCCCGGCTCTGTCCCTGCTCTTTCTTGGTGACAATCTATAAAATACATTCTCAAAGTTTTGCCCTTCAAAAACACCACTGGCCCCAAGAGTCCATGCTACCTGGTTTGGTCTGTTGTGAAGCAGCCTCATTAGTGTGCCTGTGTTTTGGTCGTTCACCATGTTTGCACTGTCTGTCTGTCTGTATCTCTCTCTCTCTCTCTAGTCTCTCTCTCTCTAGTCTCTCTCTCTCTAGTCTCTCTCTCTCCCTCTCTCTCTCTCTCTCTCTCTGTGTACGGGGGAGAGTTATCTTTTTACTATCGCTCTCGCTATTGTTTCTATGGCATTTGAGGAATGGCATTTGCTGAAGTAGAAAACATACACATGCCCGTGGACATTTCCTCAGGGTCCCCCACGCTCCAGACCCCCTTACATCCTTTGTGCTTCCTGAACAAGGTGGCCATCTGAGCCGATACAATGTTTCTGGTGATGATAACTGTAATTGCTGGCCAGGATGAATGTGTTATCCTGAATGTGTCACTTAGAGTGATCCAGTACTACCAGAGTCCATTCCCAACAGTATTAGTGTGAAAAAAAAAATGTATATATATGCTATATATATTATAGATAGGTAGATAGATAGATAGATAGATAGATAGATAGATAGATAGATAGATGGAAGGAAGAGTTAGCAAATAAAACTCCCCCTAAATCCATGAACTGTACTTCAGTATCTTTAATGGGCCTTCATACAACAGAGTCATCAAATACTTGGGCTCTAGTGGTCTCATTAGACACAAGTGAACAAGCTGTGTAAACACATGTATAATCATTTAAATAATGGTTAATAGCTATCATGATGAGAACTTTTCGTCTTAAAACCCCTGCCCCACCCCATCCATGACCAACATCCTTGTCTCCCTGCAGATGCCAGGCAGATCCAGCCATCCCCACCGTGGTCCTATGACCAGTCCTACCAGTACCTGGGATCCATCACCTCTTCCTCTGTCCACCCAGCGACACCCATTTCACCCGGCCGTGCCAGCGGCATGACCAGCCTCTCTGCAGAACTTTCCAGTCGACTCTCAAGTAAGCCCTGTGAAAACACACCTGCAGCGGGGCTGGAGGGGAGGATTCGGAGGACCGCGGGAGACTCGGGGAGACACAGAAAGACACAGGAAAGGCGGGACATGGCTAATGGACCAGAAAAGGGTTCAAAGACCAAATTTCCTGCCTCTGTGCGTGTCCAGTGCCTGAGCACTGATCTTTCTTAACATGCTAAGAGATGCCAGATGAGGAGGCAGCAATGCCTTAGTCCATCCCTTTGGGATTTGGGGTTTGCTCATATCTGGTGAGAAACGTTGGTGGCCAATGGTTACTATTCTGATAAGTGGAAGTGGCCTAAAGATTTTTGTACCTTTGGCCAAGAAATTAACATCCCAACTGAATTCTAGACCGAGGCTATTCTTTCCAGAAGTGGCCAGTTTTTATGGCTCCTGCATACAGCACAGTGGGGTACATACTGGAATAGGACACAAATACGCCCCAAGATAAACATTCCCAGCTAAGAGCTGTTCAGACTGAGGCTAGGAACCAGGTAGAAAGCTCAGGTGTCATGGTTAGCATAATTGTTGTTAATACGAGCTCATTACATATTAGTCATTTAACCTATGAGCCCTTTGGGCTTGGCACACTCACCTTCGCTCCTGGGCAGGGAAATCAGAGGTACTGGGGGAAAAAAATTCCTTTGTTGAAGGCAAAAGAAGAAACTTACTGTTTGGGGCTTTGAAATTGGAGCCGAAGCAAACTGTGAAATACTTCAGAGAGCTTCGTCCTTTAGAGGCCCGTGAATGCACTCCCATGTGTGCCGGGGGAGGGGCAGGCTTTGCTTTCGGACTCTTGAAGGCAGATTAGAATAGATGAGGGGGCAGGCAGAGGAGTTGGGGCTGCTGCTTTAAATGTTGTGAAAGACTACATTTCCAGACAGCCACGATTGCTTAAGACTCCTCCAGCGGGTCAGCTGCTCCCTCACAATCACCCTCAATTCACCCCGCCTTTCCCCAGCAACCATACTGACATTTGGGCTGTATCATGTTTTGTTGTGGGAACAGGGGACTGGCCTATGTGCCAAACAATAGATAGATGACCCTTGACCTCCAGATGTCAGTAGTAAATGGCCCTGTCTGTCCATCAGAAATATCTCCAAGGCTGGGGACCAGCTCAGTGGGCAAAGCCCTTATCTTGCAAACATGAGGACCAGGTATTAAGGCAAAGTGCAGTGGCACAGGCTGCTAGTACCATCACTAGGACATGGAGACATGTGAGTATCCAGACTAGTTGAATTAGAAAGCTTCAGGCTTGGGAGAGACCCTGCCTCAAAAAGCCAAGTTAGATGGCTGCTGAGGAACACACACACGCACACGCATGAGTCTGCACTCGAGGGTACTCATCAATGAACACTCAGAATGCTCCCACTCACCCCTTACAAACACAAACCCACAGAAAATGTTGCTGGACATTGTCACTTGTCTCAGCTGGGGGCATTGAGAACTTCTAGCTTCAACTAGGCCTTGGTGCTGGACTGAAATGCCAAAGCCAGCTCACTCCCATTTTCACCTGACTGGAGGCCGTCAGTGCCAGCACCTCCCTGGCAGCTGACGGTCTCCAGAATTAAGAGGGTGACATAGAAATGCTGGCATTTGTTCAGCTGGCTGTGTGTAAAAGCCTGTCCCCTCGGGGACACAGTGTGATTCCAGCAGCACCTGTCGACATTCAGACTCCCCCCCCCCCCCCCCCGAGACAATTCTGTCCATTGGCCACAGCCTCCATCTGAAATACTGTTTTCCTTGGAAATGTCCCCAGTGTGGACTTGCCCATTGAAATTTATTACATAAGTCCTTTAGCTTGGTCACCATCCAAAACGGGCACCTGGGGCCAGCTCCTCCGGCTGACCGGTGATCACATGTAAGAGTGGCTTTTAACACTCTCTGAGGATGGCGTACACAGGGATGATCCGTTTGGCCGTATCCACGTCCCTTCCTCCCTTCAACTCCCCATACCGTCTCCCTCAGAACTTCATGTCCTTTAAGGTTTTGTGTGTGTGTGTGTGTGTGTGTGTGTGTGTGTGTGTGTGTTTATTAGTCGAGTGCAGGGATGTGTGTGTGTGTGTATGTTTATTAGTTGAGTGCAGGGAGTGCCACCCATATACACATAGGACTAGGGACATTCACTACCACAATCTATCCGCAGCCACTGTCACACAAAGTAAAGTAAGTATCAGGTCTAATTCACGGCTATATGATCCGGACTTCAACAATACAAGCTAGAAGGAAAGGTATTTATTTAATAGTACAGGAAAGAGAGGGGGGAAGAGAGAGAGAGAGAGAGAGAGAGAGAGAGAGAGAGAGTTCGCCAGGACCCAAAAGTGACCCTCTGCTGCCCAGTAGGGAAGACCAGAGAATGACAAACAACTGGCATAGAGTGAGCCTCAACTTGGCAAAACTCCCTCTAGAAACCAAGCCCCGAGCACAGGCCTCAAAAGCCTGTAATGTGTTCTCATAAACCTGGGCCAGAGAGGGTAGGTAGGGTCCCTGAAAGGAAGAGGCTGTCAGGCCCACAGCTTGTCAGCCGAACTTGACCCCTCTGTGGCTGATGTGCCTTCTAATCCCACCAGTGACAGCTTCGAGTTCTGGGCTTTCAGCCTCCCCCAGCCCGACCTGCCTAGCTGCTCAGCACACACACATGCGTTCTCAGCAGACGGGCCCTGTCTGTCTCTGTCCCTTGCAGACAGACAGACTCCACACCTTGTCTGAAAGGAGCTGCCACGTGAAGGTTTATCTTTCCTCCTCATTTCTCTTCTTCCTTTATTTTACCCTCTTCCTTTTCTTTTGGTTAATTAATGTCTAGCTGCCAACCTGGGCGACAGACAGCGCATACTAATCTGAGTCACGCAGGAGAGCCTTTTAAGGCGGTCATTATCTGCTCAGGTTGTTTAATCCTTTGGGGGCAGTGGGAGGGGCCTGGGGTGGGACCTCTTTCATCCACATCAAGCTTTAGAGCCAAGACTCTGCGCTCTGTCAAGGTAGAGACTTAGCACCATAGAGGGAGAGACACTGCCAGTGAAAGTGGCTGAACCTTCTAATCCTCACACTTCCTACTTTTAAAGTCTCCCCATGAATGGGAGAGGGGGCAGTTGTCACCTGAATTGAGTGGGTGGGGGCGGCGTGCACCGGACTAGCCAAAAGAATAGAGGAGCCGTAGTTGGGTGATGTATAAATTCTGTGTGACTGCTGATGTGTAAGGAAAGAGGTTAGACAGGATTTAAAAATGAAAACACGGGGAGCTGGTGAGGTAGCTCAGTGGTTAGGAACCTTTGTTGCTCTTCCCAGGCCCCCCACATTAGCCCGCTCACAGCTGCCCATAACTCCAACTCGAGGGCATCTCTCTCCTTCCTCCAGTGTCTGCAAGCACACACACACACACACACACACACACACACACACACACACACACACATGCGCGCGAGCACCTAACTAAAAATAAAATAGCTGTAAATGAGAACACGTATTCGAATAGAGCACTTGAATTTGAACATATCTAAAAGGCCCATGTCTTTTTTATTACAGAGCGTATACAAAGCGAGACAGGGAGGGATGGAAGGAGAAGGGGAGGAGGGAGAGAGAACCTGACCTCTCGTAGAAAGACGCCACACTATCTCAGATCTTCCACATACTCTGCCCCCAGCAGCTGAGACTGTAACATTACTCCTGCGCTTATGCCCATGACAAATCACGGACTCACTCGGGATTCCGGTAACGTGGTACCATTACCACATTACCATGTAAGAACTGGGACAGACTGGCAGAGCATGTTCAGACACGGCTCTGAAACGTGGTGACCTCTCCTTCATTTTTTTCCAGTGGATTCACCTTTTTTGTCTCAGGACAAATGAAGCAAGAGGGATAATGGGCAGAGTCACTTGTTTGTGTCCAGTGTATTGCATCAGATGACAACAGGCCGATTGTGTGTGTGCCTAATGCTCTCCCTCCTGCCTCGGCTTCTCCCTAGACTGTATAAATCTAACTGGAAAAAAAAAATGGAGTAGAGCTTCCTGTTAACTCTCAAGCATGTCATGGCTCTCTGTAAGCAAAACAAGTGACACAGAGTTTGCTCATAGAGGTCCCCGGTGAGGGCGCAGAGATGAACCCTGAGGAATGAGGTGTGGCCTGCTGGCTGGAGGAGAGGCTAGAGGGCAGCCTACCAGGGCAGCCTACCAGAGCCACTGTTGGTTTACAGCCTTTGCCTGCCCACATGTCTGACTTGCTTTGAAAAGATTAACAGGAGTGTTTGTTTGAAAGTCAGACTCCTGGTTTCCTCATTAGTAGAGGGATTTGCTGCAGACTTGGGCTGTGCTTATAAACTCTAATTACCTCTCTGATGAGGAGTCTATTTCTCTCACATTCAGCCCAAATGTACACAAGAGTTCCTTTTGTAAAATCGTGTTAGAGCAATAAAAGATTATTGAGAGGGGGTGGAGGGGGAGAGGGAGAAACAAGAACACAAGCCCGAGCTCTCCGTGCTGAAATAATAGGCTTGGAACAGAAAGAAGTTGATCACAGCCCATGCCTTCCAAAAAAAAAAAAAGATTAATCCACCCGGGTAGCTTTCCTTTCAAAGGAAGCTTTTCGATCCCCTCAAGTTTCTCTCTAGCAGGCTCAACTCTGTACCTGAATTTGAGAATTTAACATTTTGAACACTTAGTTCGTGCCTCTGCCCTGTGTTGTTGCTGCTGCTGAGCCGTGCTGGTGCGAACAGTATAGTCGCAGCCTGCCCTCCTCTGACTGACAGACACAAGCTACCCGAAACACCGTCCTAACTCACTGTGGCAGCTGGTGGGCGGATGTGCATCCCTTCCTAACCATTCTCAGTTATTTCGCAATGTCTGGAGATTCTTTTGGATGTCAAAGTAGCGGGCAGGGGGTCGGCAGGGAGGCCACTAGAGGCATCTTGTGGGTAAAGAAGGAAGATGCCACCAAACAGTTATCAGTCTCCAAACACCCGCTAGACATAATACAGCCCAAAGATGCCAGCAGTGGCACTTTTGGCAAGGGAACCCTCCTGTCCCTCCTGTCCCCTGGTCTGCCTCAAAGGCAGCATGCACACGTGCCAAGTGCAGAGGGAGCCGGTGAAGCAAGGGCAGTCTGTAGAACTGTAAATTCAAAATGAATCTTGTAAAGAAAGTCTGTCATTTCTGGACAAAACAAGTTTTGCTATCCATTTGTGTTAGAAGCTAGTGAGTGACACAGCAGCTGGAGCCATGACTCAGTGGTTTAGAGCATGCACTGCTCTGGGGGATGTTGGCACCCACTTCTAGCCTCTGGGGGCACTGCACACACACAGGCTCATAACCACACAAGCATAATCACAAGTAAAATTACCTTTAAGAAGAAAACAGTGACTCAGGTCTTAGATAAAGACGAGACATGAAGTCAAATGTCTAAGGTTACTATAGATGGGAACAAGTCAGAAGGCAGAGACAGAGGCAAGTGATGTGTCAATCACCGACATTCACGTCGTCCCTACCACAACACGCACTGCACCTAATAATAGGAAATTAGCCAACTTTCAAGGGATCAGAGTCTACAAAAATGACAGTTTTCTATTATCCAACCTGACTACTAAGTGCAATGACATAATATTGTTATTATAACATACTTAACATATAATATTCTACTATCAACATATCAGTGGATGCATGACCTCAGTTATTTTAATGTTATGCCATTGTATATTGTTATATTAATATTGTTATGCCAATGTACTGATTATATTAGCAATATACCAGTCAGTATTGATGCTTTCATTAGAGGATAGGCTTTTTTTTCTCCCCCAGTAAAGGACCAAAGAGAAGTTGTTAAGCTTTGGACACTCTGTTGTCCTGGTCACTCAACAGCAATAGGAGCTACTTAGCGCCCATGAAAGTGCACACAGGTGCCAACTTGTGCTATAGGTTGAAGCTATGTCGCAACAGAGTAGAAATACAATTTTTGTGTGTTTTTATTTTTAGTCTTACAACCATTTGAAAAGGTAAAATTCATTCTTAATTCCTAGAACACATAAAACTTCTCCCCAGCCAGACTTAGCCAATGAGCTACAGTTTGCCAACCTGGGATCTAACATTTATGTGTATTGGAAACTTTACACTACAGTGTGTGTGACAGGTACCTATATGGTACATATGCTACGGCGTGTCAGGATACATACCATATGCCGCCCACCACTCCCTGCAATGCATCTGCCATTGCTCTGTGTCACACTGTTTGACATCTGTCATGTCAAACATGCTGGGGGAAGCCCACTTCTTGCTAGATAGTCCCCGCCACCCACCATTCCCTGGCAGCAGCCCTCTGCATAGAATCTCATCTTCTTAAGTGACAGTATCTTGGGTAGTTATCTGTCCTGTTGACTTCTAGGTAAGTGTACATCTCAGGCAGGAATATTCTCAGTGGTTCCCTCCTCCCTGGGCAGGGAGCTGTGGGCAGTCCAGTCTGTTGGGTGGGTGCACTCTCCGTGCTCCCTCCTCCATGGTCAGGGCCAGTCTGGGCACTCTTCTGTGTCCTGAGTAGGAGCACTCCCTGTGCCACCCCCATCCCCCACCCATAGTCATTCTGTGCAATCTTGTGTGACCTGGTTGGAAACAGTCTTGGTGGTCTGGGACACTCTGAGCAGTCCTGTGTCCTGGGTGGGAGCAATTTTGCGGTCCCCCCTTCCACAGGCAGGGGCAGTGTGTTGTGGGGGGAGCACTCTCTGTGTAGCCCCCTACATGGGCAGAGGCACTCTCCGTGGTCCCCCCCCCCCGGGCAGAAGCACTCTGGGTAGTCCTGTGTGTTAGGGCAGGATCACATGCTGTGCCCCCACTCCGTGGGCAGGAGCACTCTGGGTAGTCCTGTGTCTTAGGGCAGGTGCACTTGCCGTGCTCCCCTCCCCGTGGGCAGGGTCACTCTCTGTGGCCCCCCCCTCCATGGGCAGGGGTACTCTGGGTAGTCCAGTATTTGGGGCAGGGGTATTCTCTATGCCCCCCCCCCCCATGAGCAGGGCCAGTCTGGGCAATCCTGTGTCCTAGGTGGGAGCACTTCCGGTTTCCCCCTCCATGGATGGGGCACTTTTGGCAGTCAGTGTGTTGGGGTGGGAGCACTCTCTGGGTCGCTCCCTCCATGGGCAGAAGCACTCTGATTAGTCCTTTGTCATAGGGCAGGAGCACTCGCTGTGCCCCCCCCCCCGCCCCCGGGGCAAGGGCACTCTCTGTGGTCCCTCTCCATGGGCAGGGACACTCTCTGGGCAAGTCCAGTGTGTTGGAGAGGGAGCACTCTTTGTGTCAGAGGCACTCTCCGTGATCCCCCCTCCGTGGGCAGGAGCACTCGCTGTGCCCCACCCACCCACCCACCGTGGGCAGGGGCACCCTGGGCAATCCTGTGTGTCCTGAGCCGCAGCACTCTGGCAGTCTAGGAAGCCTGTGCCTCCCTGACCACACACTCATGCCTTCTCTTCCTCTGCCCGCCCACAGCGGCTCCGGACCTGACCGCCTTCGGCGACCCACGCCAGTTCCCTACTCTGCCGTCCATCTCCGACCCGCGCATGCACTACCCAGGCGCCTTCACCTACTCGCCGCCCGTCACGTCGGGCATCGGCATCGGCATGTCAGCCATGAGCTCGGCCTCTCGCTACCACACCTACCTGCCGCCGCCCTACCCCGGCTCATCACAGGCGCAGGCCGGGCCCTTCCAGACCGGCTCGCCCTCCTACCATCTATACTACGGCGCCTCGGCCGGTTCCTACCAGTTCTCCATGGTGGGCGGAGAGAGATCGCCCCCGCGCATCCTGCCGCCCTGCACCAACGCATCCACCGGCGCCGCGCTGCTCAACCCCAGCCTCCCCAGCCAGAGCGACGTGGTGGAGACCGAGGGCAGCCATAGCAACTCGCCCACCAACATGCCCCCCGCGCGCCTGGAGGAGGCCGTGTGGCGGCCCTACTGAGCTGAGCGCCATCGCCATCGAGGGACTGGGCCTGCCGTCCATGCACAGACCCCGCCAGGAGGGCCCTTGGAGGCCACCAGGAAGAATCCCGGAGGGAAACTGTGAATGCTTCTGATTTAGCAATGCTGTGAATAAAAGAAAGATTTTATACCCTTGACTTCACTTTTTAACCACGTTGTTTATTCCAAAGAGTGTGGAATGTTTTCGGTTCGGGGTGGGGAAGACGCAGCCCATCCTGTTTGGCATCTATTTCTTATTTCGGAGTTTTCTTTTCCGCACCTTATCGATTGCAAAAATGCCTGTTTGCATCTGGGTGGTCATTTATTTTTAAGTGTGTATAGATTTGAGCTTGCTTTTTTTTCTTCCTTTGACCAACTCAAAGAAATAAAATTCCCTTCTCTGTAAGGTTTATTTAACTTTTAGACTTTCATGTAGCTGGGGGTTTTATTTGTGTTTGGTTTTTGTTTTTATTTTTAAAGAGACAGCTACAGCTTTGGGTCATTTTTTAACTACTGTATTTCCACAAAGAAATCCCTAGATATTTATGTATCTTGATGTTTGAACATTTACATATGTGTTGATACTTTTTTAATTATTTAAATGTACTTATATTAAGAAAGATATCAAGTACTACATTTTTCTTTATAATAGCCAAAGTTAAATATTATTGCGTTGAAGATGTCTGGAAAAAAAAGAGATCGCTTGGTTAACTAGAAATATTGTTTACATTAAACTCCCTTTATGTTATTCAAACAAGTTGGTAGGTAACGCAGCAATGTTTTTAATTGGATTGTAGACACTGAGGGTCACTCCAAGGTCAGAAGTACAAAATTTTCTGCTAGGCTCAACAAATAGTCTCATACCTGGCTCCTTCCCTTCAAAAAGAGAGGCAAACTCTGTCCTGAAAGGGTTCAGAGAGGTGCCAAGGATTTGCTCTGAAGAGGATTTCATTTTGGCCTGGAGATATACTTGCCCCAAGGCCTCCTCATTCTGGCATGCTTTATCACAGAGCTCAACCAAGTAAGCTGTTGGTCAGGGGTTTACTTACATAGTATTTACATAGACCCAAACCACTGAATGTGATTTTTAAATTGCCTTCCATTAATAGTACCCGTTCATTGATGAAAACCAAAACTTGAGGCTGTACCCCAAAGATCCAAATAGAAGAGTTAAGACCAGGTGTCTTTGAGGCCTAAAGGCTGAGTTTTAAGAGAGTGTACCCCAAAAGTCTGAAGGAGCCGGTTTCCTTCTCCCAGTCTTAGTGGAATCAGTCATGGGAGGCAGATGCCACGCCCACCTGTGCAGGATGCTCCTCAGAAGCTGCCCCTTCACCAGCATCTTCTCCCACCAGGCCGAGCCCCTGACCTTTGGGGTGCATCAGTGTGATAGATCCTGGTCTCTGCAGTCCGCCATGGCTACGGTTCAGATGTGCATCGTGTCACTGTAAATGTAATGGTACTGTTGTTACAGTGGAGGACTTGGTCAAAATCCAGTTGTTCTACAACGTATGAAGCCTAACCGCTGGTTCTGACATACATGTGCTCAAAATGATCTGGTTGTTTGGATTTTTCTTTTGTTGTTTTGTTTTTTAATGTACCTCTTAAATTAGTTGAAGTGATGTCAGGTCAACTCCGAAGAGCGTTTGAAAGCAGGACTTCAGCACAGTGTTTGATTTTTTTATTATTATTAATATTATTTTATAAATTTAAGCATTCAGATTAGATCTTTGGCTGCAGGCAGCAAAAACGGCTGGACTTATTTAAAAAAAATACAGCTTGTTTTTTGAGTTATCTATATCTATATCTATATGTTGATTCTTTGTCTTACATAGAGCAGCAGCACTTTGGTAACCTGTGATACCAGGTTGCTCTTGTCTGGAGAAGAGCGCTAGCAGGATTCAGAGAAACTCAGAATAGATCTTCATATCAGCCATACCTTCCTCCTCCATCCGGTCTCCACTCAGTTATTCCACAGAACACTTTGACAGCTGTGTTGTCAGAAAAATAAAAAAAAATTTAATTTCTCAAAAGGAGTTTGTTTCTCCAACATTAGATGTTCCTCTTACCATAGGCTGCCGTATCTGGCCTGAGAAAACGGTAGGGAAGGACGAAGGAAAGAGATTTCTATTTTTTCATATTAATTTTGATATCTAAAGATACGCTAGCCCTCAGAGGAGCAGATAATCTCACACATTGAATTTTCGCCCTGGGCACCATGCATCAAGAAGGCTTGTCACTGTGTTAGAGCCATTTAGTGCTTCCTAAACTTTTATCAACATAGGCAGTATTTAGTCTCAGAGAAAAAAAAATCCATCAGGCACATGTAGTCTTGGAGATAGATTCCACGGGGCAGGTATTTCTCTACCTGAGAAATTGTGTTCATTGCCTTCGGGTGCTTCCAGCGGTCTCCTCATTCGCTGTCTTCAAGGAAGACCCATAAGCCAATTCTGAGATAATGGAGCTGTTGGGAATACTGGTCCAGAGAAAGAAAAATGGGATAAGCCATTCTTACTGCTTATTCAAGCCCCTATTTATAATTTTAACACACTTTCCATTCCTTCTGGTTTTCTCGCCGTCTATATCCTCCCAATAGCCCTTCTCACTTTTCTTTTCCCTCCTGCAAACACACACACACACACACACACACACACACATAAGGCACACACACACACATCCTCTCCCCCATACCAAGTGTCCAGAACACAGAAAGTCCAGTTCTTCTCCGTTTATTAAAGAACAGGGTGAGTCAGCCATTCTCTTGCTCACGGGTTTTTTTCCCCAACAGAACAGAGGCGTTGCCAGCCATTTTGGGTCTGCTTTCTGTCCAGATACTGCAGCAAAAACTCTTGAGGATCACAACCCGTTGGCTGAGCAGCTGTGCTGCTGCCCAAACGTCCTGCGCAGACAAACGCACGCTGGGACCGGAAGGGGTGTCTCTCCTTCTGCCTCTTTTCTTTCATACGTTTCTCTCGAAAGGCCTCAACTGAGGACTGCAAATTTCTTTCTTGAAATAACTTTCCCCCAGGGACATTCGGTCTTAGGGATTTTTTGGTTTTGATGGGTTTTGTTTTGTTTTGGTTTTTTTGGTTCTTCTCATTTTCTTTGTAGGAGAAGGCATGAGATGTTGAGGGTCTTTCATACATGAAAATAAATAGTTTGACAGCAATCTCAGAATATATTTTTTCCTTATTTGAACAAAGTACTGTTTTGTTTACTCTACAGTACACCTTTATTTGGTGGGTTTGGCTGTTGGTCGGAAATGCCTTCCCTCTTTCAGCCAGGTCGGTATAGCCAAAGCTGATCATTTGTCTGTTTTTTCTTTTTTTTCCTCAGAAGAGTTGTATCCACAAACTCAATTGTATTTATGTATGTAAATAGATTTCATGCTTCATTATAAAATATTGTTAATGCCTGTAATAACTTTTTTCACATTTTGTGTGTGTTTCTAAGGACTTTTTCTTATGTTCGCTAAATATTGTAGAAGAAAAATGCTTCTCTTAACTTGTTTATTTTAGATTTTAAAAAAACCAAGCTACTTCTTACTCACTTTTATAAACATAATAAACAAGCATGGTTCCAATGGGTTTTTTTTAAGTTCACCTTATGTTCTAGGAGAAATGAATGTGCAAAAAAAAAAATCAATCTTCAAATGAACTGTTGGGTATTTCTGTTACTCTGGATGGAAAAAGATCAATGGAAAACAAAAAACAAAAAAACAAACTTCCAAATTGAAATAGCAGTAAAACACATGTATTGGGGGTAAAAAAAAAAAAAAAAAACACACCTCAGAAAATGCAGTTCTCCAGCCTCCAGCTACTGCCCACACATGTGGCAAGTGTTAGATGTGGTCGTGAGGAATCCCAAAATCAGTGCCCGGGCCTTTTCCTTCCTGGTACTAACATTAAGAACACCTCCTAAGGGGCACTGTCAGGCTCAGGTCTTAAAGCACATAGATAAGAGAGAATGTCCCAGAACGATTCTCAGTAGCCCAGGCCAGCAGGTACTCACGGCACTGCACCTGCTCACTGCACACAGTCGCTGAGGCAGACCCCTCTCCTGGGGGCCATGCAGAGCCAGGGCAGGGCAGCCCTAAGCTACTGATGTTTTCTTTCCTTTGTACTATGGTCTTTTCTGTAACTCCAATATTCAAACCCATGTGAATGGCAAATAAACAATTTGACAAGCACCTATGCCCTGTCAGATCAATTTCGTCTGTCTATTCTGAGATGGGTGCCAGGAGCATTGTCACACAGCGTGTAGATTTTTCCACGAAGCACTTCAAGTTCGAGGCTGAGTCCTTCCCAGAAGAACTTCCAATAAGCCCTGGCTGCTGAGGCCAAGGGCCTGGGGAGGAAGGCCAGGCACCTCAGGGGTCAGAAAGTTCTTTAGCTATGAGGGGGTTTGGAGGTGCATTATAATTCTTCTTTAAAACACAAGAAGGGCTAAAGAGATCTCAGTCTCCTGACAGGAGGGCCTGAGCTCAGCTCCTAGAGTCTGCATCAGAAGCCCATGTGATTCTGTGTGCTTGTAAGCCCAGCACAGGAGAAACAGAAATGGGCAGGTCCCTGGGGCCCAGTATATTTGGCAAGTTCCAGGTTAGTGAGAGACTCTGTCTCAAACAAAACAAGAAGTAGAAGAAACCTAAAAAGCAACAACCAAGGTTGTCCTTTAGTCCACACACATGCAAACACACACACACACAACAGACAAAACACCTACACACATGCACACATGTGCACACATATACATGGACGGACACACCTCTAAAAAAGGAAAAAAATGGAATTTGTAGACATTAAGTGGAAAATATATGTGTCCAACCTGAAGCCAGTCCCATTGTACATGTTTGTTTATGTAAATAGAGGAGGTGGGTTTTGGAGGTGATTGAGAAATTTCTAAGACTAATTCTTTCCTCCCTGTCCAAACTGTTACTAGCATTATAGTCTTGATTCTATGTGACTCTCGTCACCCTCCTGCCACAAACCACTCTGGAAAGCTTCTGGCCCGTCTCCCACTGGGTGGTGGGAGACGGTGACTGGCCTTACCTAGTCTTCTGGATGACTGCAGAGAGTATCAGGTATCAGAGTGCAGAGGGGTTTAGAAGGAGGTAGCCTAGGACATCACTGCCTGGGGCTTCGGCAGGACTAGCTGAGGAGTCCAAGTCAGAGAGAACAATGGCTTGCAATGGACATGAACTTAGCCTGGGGGCTTCTGTTTTCACATTGTATGTATGGTCTTCAAACTAGACTGGTGTTAGAGACCTGCCCTTCCTACACACACACACACTCACACACACTCACACACACACACACATATAGAGCCCTTCCTCTATGCTCTGGGGACCCAAGTGCCCTTCCCTTCAGAAGACAGAACTCAGAGTGCACCAGGAAAGCCTGAACCCACAGGCTCCCCTGCTCAGAGGGGACAGAGTGAGGACAGGCCCCTTGGGTGAAGACTTCTCTCTGCTCCAGAGGGGACAGACAACTCTCTCTGCTCTCTGGAGCACTGGGAACAGATCTCTACTGTCTGTCTTTGTGGCCTGCTAGCCACACAGCAGTGTTCCTCAGGAGACAGGCAGCCTTCTCCCTTCACTGATGTATTAGACACAGGGCACCCCCAGGTCTCAAACACCTTTCTCTGGAGTGAAAGCACATGGAGTCTGTCTACTCTCCTGGTAGGAGGAGTGTGGTCTGCGAGCTGGATTTTAGTATTGGTAATTAAACTCTGCACACCTCACCTTCTCCTTTAGGTTTTGATTTCACTGGCATCTTTGTAAGGATTAATTAATGTTTTGGAAATATTTCGAAAATGAAAAGCCTTACATGCACACAAGTGTCATTATTTGTTATGACAAATAACTGCGTGCCACCACGGTCTCCTCTCACCGTGGTGACTGACAAAGAGGGCTCTATTAAACTGCAAGGTCTCGCTCACAAAATGGCCGGCCTTCATCAGACCTGCTCTCCTGCTGATTTCATCTCTTCAGTCAACATCCCTTCCGTGGCAGGGATCCAGGAGGTGAGGGGGCTCATCTCGGCATACGAGGCAGCTAGACAAGGCCATCTGCGGGGACTGGACTGTTAAAGAGAGTCCCGAATTTGCCTGGTTATTCTTCTGTTGCCATCTTGAAATTATTAATAACTTTTTAATAAGAGGCCCTGCATTTCTATTCTGCATGGGAGCCACAAATTAGACTGCTGGCCGTTTCCCGGACAGGTAAATGAACCGTCAAAGTATAGCAGGTGGGGCAGTAATTAGGCATGGAAAACATTTTTAAGTACTCGTAAAACTCAACCTGAGGACATTGGGAAAGATTTTAATAAGTGCCATTTGCTTTCAACGGACAGATAGGACTCATTATGCCGGCCAGGGAGTGCTATGATCTGGACGGGGCTTGGGCTTGAGCTAATGAAGAAGTGGCAGCGTCTCCTAGGAGTTGGGGGTCCGGGGAGATGGCATGACACTCTTTCCATGTGCAGGTGTGGGGACATGCGGAAATGAGAAAATATTAGAACCAGCCAAGGTCAGGGCAATTGTATCAGTGCCCCAGCACCTGGGAGGCAGAAGCAGGCAGATCTTTAAAAGTCTGAGGCCAGCCTGGACTACATTGTGAGTTCCAGACCAGCCAGGACTACAAAGTGAGACCCTGTCATAAGAAGGAGAGAAGAATCTGGGAGGAGTTGGGGGAGGAGACACCACAATCAGCATAGATTGTATTAAAAATATTTTTAAACAAGACTGGGGTGGGGGGTGAGAATTGTATCCAAAGGCTAATAAAGAGACAATTCTCAGAACTGTGTGCAACACACACAGAAACACACACACACACACACACACACACACACACACACACACACATGCCCTTTGTTCAGCTGCTCAGAGCCCCCAGACTAGGATCACCAAGGTCATCTGAGCCATTGAGTGTACCAGGTTAAAATTACGAATTTCGGATTTAAATTCCTCTCAAAGCCCAGGCTTTGCTCAAGTCCCTACCAGGGCCTCACATTGCATTCTGGCTTCAGCTGCTACCTCAGCCACAGTCCAAGGCAGCATGATCAACCACAGATACACAAACATGGTCCTGCTTGGGCTCGTTTGAAGAGAAAGCAGCCAAGTCACTATGGTGGGTTGAACTCTCTTAAGCCATAACATTGACGCTCTAACTCCCAGCACCTTAGCCTGTGACCTGAGACATGAGGTTGCTGTTGATTTGGTAAAGGTGCAATTCTGGCACTCAAGGGTGGCCATCTAACCCAATCCTATTGGAAGAAAAGGTAAAAGGACAGAAATATGAACCAAGAGACACGCAGACAAGCAGAAGAGCAGGAGAAGATGAAGGCAGGGTGGGGTTGTCCTTCAGCAGCTAACAAAGGCCACAGCAAGGTCCCAGAGACTCTGGTCTCATATGAGTTCTGTGAGTGTCACCTTCTATGACTGCAGAAGGAGCGCAGTACGTGCCATTTAGTTGAAGCGAGCACGTAAGTATTCTGTTTGTCACCTGCTTCATTTCCCAACGAAGAGTTCCATGGCAAGGGGTGTGATGTCAACACGCCCAATTCCAGGGCTCAGGGTATCCACCCACTGAATCAGAGGCACTTAACCTGTGTGGCTTGGGTTTGTCACCCAGGACCTCTCCCTGTCAGTCAGGGATCCCGGGAGTGCAAGCAGAAGACCAGGTTTACTAAGCTAAATGCAATTCACAGGATAAAGCTGTCAAAGGGAAACGAGAGTCCTAAGATGCGTTCGAAAGAGAAAAGGGGAACGGTTTCAACACTGTCTGAATGTCTTGCTTCGTACAGATTCATTGGACCACACCCTGCAGATTCCTTCTGCATTGCCCTAAAGGATTGCTATCTGTGGCCATCAGAGAGCAAGAGACACTGAACCCTATCAAACCGTGGATCTACCGCAGGCTCCCTCGGGACCTTTGGGTGAATTACAAAATGTCTTTGTGCCTCTCACAAAGCTGCGAAAGCGGAAAGTGGGAAAACTTTTGTTTGTTTTGAGGCTGCGGGGAAGCACAGAAGGTTCTTTGTACATTGCCTGCGGTGTTAGAAATACTCGCGCGCACCGTGAGCACGTCGCTGATGTACTAACAACAGCTCTCCTGTGTTCTGTATCTGTGAAGGGGTACTCCAGCAGGAGTAAGTCCCAGATATTGTGCTAGAGGAATATTCAACCTCCCCAAGTCCTAGTCCAAGGGACAGAGACCACATCTCTGAAGTGAGGGACTCAGCAAGAGACCCTAGGGAGGCTCTGGTCTGTCCGCAGCCTGGAAAGATACAGCTGAGCAAGATGCTTCTTTGGTACCAAGGGGACAGTCACCCACTGTGAATGGACAGGACAGAGGATAGCACAGAAAATGTCTGCGTTCAGGGGGAAGGAGAGCCCTCCATATCAGCCCCAGCAGAATAAACTTTTATTTGACTTTCCAGGAAGTATTGTGTAGTATTTACTGTCTACCCAGAACCACGCCAGTCACAGGAAGAAGTATGGTTGTGAACACTCTTGCCCTCCTAATGATGAGGCAGACAGACTGATGAGCAGTGCATCCCATGCCAGATGAATCTGTGTATCTCCAGATGGCCTCAAAGGACAGAAAGTTATTGGTCGAGATGAAAAGCCTAACTCAAGGTATCAGTCAAGTAGTTCTTTCTGTAGACTCTAGGGGAGAACGTATTCCGAGCCTTGTTTCTTCTCACTTCCCACAGCTGTGTTCCTTGCTGCTGTGGGCTGAAGCTGCCCTCCAGAACTCTTGTGTGGAAACATAAGCCCCAAAGCTGATCATGCTACAAGGTGTGACTTTGGGGAGGTAAGTTTGTCAGAGGATGGTGAGCTGATTATTAGAATCCGGGGATCTCATGAAGACGTATGAAAGGGACTGGTACCAAGCCTCCCCCCTTCTATTACTTTCTTATCACAAACAGTGTCTCTCCCCTCCAGGGGACACAGCAATAAAGTGCCATCTAGGAAAGCAGAGAGGCAGAGCCTCTCTAGTGGGTCTCACCAGGCATCAGGACAGTCAGTTCCATGACCCTAGGCTTTCTGCTCTCTAGAACTATGAGAAAACAACTTCCTTTTCTTTATAAATTACACAGTATTTTGTTGTTGTTGTTGTTTATAAATTACACAGTATGTTTTTGTAATAGCACAAAGGACAGGCACTTGCCCTGAGGCCTTGTCCCACCCCACCCCCCTCCTGCAGTGACACACCGTCCCCATGTCTTCAATCTTATACAGACACCAGTCATTGGACCAGACACATTGCAAGTGTGACTTTGTCCTGATTCCATTTATCTACAAAGACTTCATCTCCAAATGAGGTCATATTCAGAGGAACCTAAAGTTCCAACTCACAATGTCTTTTTATGATTCAACCCCCTGTGAATTTGTCTGTGATATGAAAAGGAAAGGAAATGAGATGCACAAGGATGGGATGGGATGGGGTGATGGGATCCAGGGAGGCGCTCCTCTCCTCGTGACGTGAGGGAATGAGTTCTTCCAGGCAAAAGAAACATCAACTGCCAAGGGCACAACACAGGAGCTTGCCTGGAAATGGATAGACCTGAAAGAGGAGACTAGTCCCAGCCATTGCAAAGCCATCCTGGAGAACTTTCCTATGGGGTTTTGACGCTTTGAGTGAAAAGAATGGGGTGGGCTAACCCACCCCCTGGTGAGTCTGCAAGGCTTCTGGGTGAAAACGATCGACCTGTTGTCCTGGAGGAAAGAATCATGAGCAAAGGAAATGACTCTGTCACTAGGACACAGCTGGGTGGCTGGGTCGGTTCCAGTTTTCTCACCCTGCTGAGAACTACTGTGGTACAGCAGGTAAGAAGACTTTGAACTCACTTGGAAAGTAGAGATGATCTGCTGATAGATTAAGGGGGAAATCTTTAGCAGTTGAGCAACCCAAGGGTGAAGTGGCCATTACTTAAGACGGAAGTCTGGGGAAAGACAAGTCTATCTTGCAGCCCCAGGCTAGTGGTCCAGGGAGAGGGGGAGACAGAACTGAATGATCTTTGCTAGTTCCTCCAGTCCCAAAGATGGAGACTCCTTCTGAGTGGAAAGTACAATAGCTGACAGGACATGCTAAGACCCTCTGGTAGGTGTGCTTGTAGAGGACAGTGCCTGGTGGGTCTCATGAGAATGTAGTATTCCATCTGCTGAGAAGCCCGCCAGAGACCTAGGGCTGACTCTTTGCAGAGCCACATCAAGGCTGAACTCTGACTTTCCACATTAACAGGTGAGAGATGTTCTCGTTCTTTGGCCTTATTTCCTGGGTAAGCTGACCCTCAGCAGAGGCCTGAGGGTGGGCGCCAGCTCCTCCCTACATTAGCTGTCAAGAATGGAGGAAGGGTTTCTCTGAGTGCCTTGATTGTTGGAGAGAATGGCTTTCCTGTTACAACATGCAGAGCAATAGGATTTGTGTTGCAAAAACATAATCACCTTTCTTCCGTTAATGAACTTCAGAGAAGGCACAGCTGCCAATCATACGTATCTATTTACCTCAGTAAACAGCCTCCCCATGGACAGACACATGGCTGCGTAGAGGAAGAACAAACCTCCCAGCCTCCCTCTGACTTATTGCTCCCAAGGACAAGTTTCTGGCCAATGTTATCTGAGCAGCAGGGTGTGGCAGCTACCAGGAATTCTCCTAAATGTGTGCCTCTGTGCAGCCTTTATTCTTTATCTCTTTCTTATCCCTCTCCTGATCCTCCTCCCTAAAATGCAGAGGTGATGGTTAGGTCAAGAACACCACATCCCAAGGAATGATGATGGTATTGCGTTAGCCAGAGCCCTGCACAGCATATGCAGAGCTCCCCTCCAAACTCTGAATGGCCAATGGCTTGCTTCAGCTAACTAAACATCCCTCATATACAGGAGGCTCCCCATCACTAGAGAGAACCCTAATCCTAACCGGCCCACACATGAATCATGTCCATGAAAATTTGACTAGTGGAAGAAGTGGTCTCTCTTGGATTTTACTCCTTCCAGCTTCCTACAAGTTTTTCCAGATGTTCTAGTACTACCATGTGCAACAGAAGGCAGGGTGGTTGTGGGGAGGCACTAGGCTATCTCCAGATTCACCCATGTGGTGGTACCCTGATGCCTGCCCACCCCCACCTCCTCCCAGAGGTTTGTAAAGGCCTGAATTCCTCAGGGAACTGGCCCTACTCCCCCCCCCCCATTCTTTCTAAGGTACCATTCATATTTGTCATTTGTTATCTTTCTCTCTAACTATTCAATACATGTCTGGGAATCCTCGCTTGCAAACAGCAACAGAAACCCGTCATTAATTTGAAGGTTTCTGTATATATCTGCCACAAATAATAAACTGAAACTGAAAAGAGACACAATACAAAACATGGACAAGACCAGCAAGGAGCTCTGGCACCGCTGCTGGGAACATAAATTTATATAACCATCGTGGGACACAATGCATCACCACTTCTAAAAAGATGAAGACATTTTTGTCCAAAGTCCAAATATTCCCATCACTAGGGAAAAAAAATCTCATAGTATCTAATCATGAGCACCAGAAGATAGGCTCAAGTGCTCATAACAGCTGGAGACTCGGGGGTCTGCACCTGAAGACTGGATGAATACATTGTTGCATTCTCATGGTAGATAGAGAAAGTGGATGAAAATGGCTGGCCACTGTGGATACCTAGAGTATCATTTCATCTATAGGAAACTCCAAGCCAAACACACTCAGATACTGTATCTGTGGCTGTTGACACAAAATTGAGGTCCTGATTAAGACTGTTCAGTGATTACAGAGTTGTCAGAGTGCAGAGTACCCTCTAAAAGGTTCTATGTCTGAAGTGCCTTCCAGGGGATGTGGGAAGGATCCGGACTGTGTTCGTTAGAGGGAGGTGAGTAAGTAAGCTATTGGGAGTGCTGCCTTGGGAAATAGTGCGCCTCTCATGGGACCTTCATGAACTCTCATGAGAAAGTTGATAAAAGAGCAACCCTGGCACTTCCCTGGGCTCATCCTGGCTCCTGTCTCAGCCTCTGATCTCTTCTAATCACGTGCTGTCCTCAGGACACGGTCTGCAGTGGACTGGCACATTCCAGCTCCCTCAGCAAAGACCAACTGATGAGAACACCTATCTGAGATTTCCAGCTTTTAGCTTTCTTTCTTTTTCCCATAAAATACCTAGTTTCTGGTACTTTGTGATAATGACAGGCAATAATTAATATATTTGGTTATATTTTATGGGACAAGGATTCACTGCAGATTCTAGAATATATCTTTTTTTTTTTTTAGTTTTTTTTTTAGTTTTTTTTTTTTTTTTAGTTTTTTTTTTTAGTTTTTTTGAGACAGGGTTTCTCTGTATAGCCCTGGCTGTCCTGGAACTCACTTTGTAGACCAGGCTGGCCTCAAACTCAGAAATCCGCCTGCCTCTGCCTCCTGAGTGCTGGGATTAAAGGCATGTGCCATCACGCCCGGCAGAATATATCTTCTATTAGCTTAGATGATGAATATTCACACATTTATTTTATCATAATTCACAGACTGTGGTTTAAGTGAAGTGATAACGGATCAAGCTGTACTTTTGATCAGTTGAGCTCACTGCTGTCCACAATTCCTTTGGAATCTCAGAAGCCAACCAGTCATGTGATTGACACACACCGGAAGCCACCATGGCAATCAGGTAAAAGGCAGCATGGCTGCTGCCGGCATTACTGCGGAGGTTCCTGGGACTCTTACACACAATGTACACTGTATTTCTTCTTAAGGACTTGATCATTTTAAATTAGAAGGAGATAACACACCAGCATGAAACTACTCCCAGATATGAGTTGTCTCTATCTCTAACTCCTGTAACTACCTCTAACAACAGCCATCCCCAAAGCCCTTATGGCACCCCTGCTCTGGTTGCTCCATGAGATAGGCAAGCTGTTCATAAATTCACTGTCCAGATGTGGTCTATGATCTCAGTGCAAAAGTCGGGGAGGGGGATATGTATGTGTGTATGTGGGTGGCACTGAGGCATGGAGTAGACAGAGCCCTTCATCAGAGCGGACAGGAATGACTCCGACCACAGATGTAACTCGCAAACAAAAGCATTCTTTCTTTTGGTTGCAACTGTCTGTCTTTCTCTTCGCAAATATCTTACATCTGTACAATGATTGGTTCAAATGTCACATAAAAAGAAGCCTCCCGAGCTGCCAGCTCATTGGTTTACAGGAGGAAAAGAAAGGCTGCCTCATGTGTAAAAAGGCCATGTAATTGCCCTTCGTCTGTCTAAACTGCCAACTCCTGCAGCCCAAGACTCTGCTTGGATTTCCTCCCAATACTTGAATACATAAATACAGGCTGAAGTGCACTGCCCTGTTTATGAGCCTTTTAAAGATGAAAGAGTCAGTTCAGCCCTTGGGTTTGTCACTAGTTTAAAACACGCTGTATTTACCACTTAGCGGGTGGTTCCCTCAGCAGGGTCTATTAGTCTCTTCATCTCTGTCTCAGCACTGAATCCTGGGATTGAGTTTGGAAAAGAAGTACCTTTAATGAAGAATACTGGGCTCCATCTCCCACATACTAAAAGACTGCGGGCCCTCTCTTTAATGCAACCAAATTTTAAAAGGACAGGTCTGAGCCAGGATACTGGTGGTTTGTAAGGAGTCACCGTTCTCTTTCGAAATCATTTGGTCACATGGACAGCAGAAAGTATCAGAGTCAGGACACAAGCTGGAGCCCACAGAGCTTGGGTTTTCCTGGAGGAGCTGCCTGGACTAGAGAAGCGCGGGTAATGGTTTCAAAGGTATGCATAGCCTGGGGTCCAACATGCCCTGCTTCACTGTGGAATGGCCACAGTCTATACATGTTTGCGCATTGGATTGCTTGGGTTTGCTTTTGGACATCTTTTAATTCACCATTTCGGCCATGCGTGGTGACATTTCACACCTACAATTCCAAACGGGAGAGGCAGAAGCAGAAGGATCGTGAGTTCAAGGCCAGCCTGAGCTTCATAGTGAGAGCCTGCCACAGACAAACAATGAATGAATGAATGAATGAATGAGTAATAAAATTCTATATTAGATTCACCACTGGATTCAAACCTGAGCTCTTGGCAAAGCTTGAGTTTTCCCTACATGGATCCAGGAAGACATTGCAAAGCATAGAGAAATCAAGTGTGGGAGGCTCTTGGCTTGGAACTGATGCAGTTACTGAAACTCTCAGTATGATTTATGGTTTTGAGAGGCCTGGTTCTGAGACCTACACCAAGCAGCCTACTCTGAAATTAGCTAGCTATACATTTGGTCTGTGAAAACTATATAAGTTTACTCCCTCCGGAGTTGATACAGCCCTGTGATAGAGACCAACACACCTACTGGGAACAGTTTCAAAAAGCTTCAAAAAGTGTTACATGTGTGTGTGTGTGTTTGTGTGTATGCATCTGTGCTCATGTGTGACCACATGCAGAAATCATTCCAATATCAAGGAACTTTAGGACCCAGTCTAATGGGAAGAGAGGGCGTGAGTGTGGGTGTGTGAGAAACGAGGCAAGCCTGACACAAAGCTTTGATTTTACCTTTTCTCCTCAGGTCAGTCTTCTGTTTCTCAATGACACTAAGCAGTTTATAAACTTCTGTTAGTCTTAAAGGATGAAGGGACAAAACACGGAATGAATATATATATCTCAGAAAGGAATTACTGGATAAAGACGCATACATTTCAGTTGGAATACTCAAGGAGCGAGACTAGAGAGTACAGCTTTACACACAGGAGCCTAGACTCCAACCAGCCCAGTATTGCATAAATTCGTCTAAATTATTCTAAACTGCTTTAAACAAAACAAAACAAACAAGCAAACAAACCCAAACATACAGAGCATCAAATAAGCTCAACAAAGTTTGGTATGTAATGTATGTACTGGGCAAACCAGAGGACATAAACAGATAACAGAAAACCAAGACAAATCACAGATGAAAGATAACATCCCAGGATTTGTCAGATACTGATGTATAACAGTTAAACACCCAAACTTAAAGTGGCTGGAACTGCGTGTGCAAGACCTGCCAAGATCAAGCCGGCAGAAACCTCAGCACGGATGGGGAAGGGCTCCAAGAAGTTCTAACCAGCATTTGATGGCTAGTGGGAGACAAAATGTTGGTGTTCTTCAGGGGTGTACAACCATGTGTAAGTAGAGTCTCACACCTCTGTGCACACACAGCTAGCACTGATTGGAGTCTATAGGTTTACGAATGCTTGACAATGGAAGCAGGGTAGGGAGGACGCTGACAGGATATTGCAGGGAGCAGGGGGCGGGGCACTGCGGGGGCGGGGCATAGAGAGGAAGCAGACTGGACATTGCAGGGAGGCGGGGCATAGAGAGGAAGCAGACTGGACATGGGTGGGTGGTAGGGAGGAACTGGACAGAAACAAATGGCTGGCAGATTGGATCAAAACACATTACATACACATATGAAATTCCCAAACAAGATCTTTGAAAATGTAAAAACCAAACAAAAACCAAGAGCTCTCATGGTAGTTAACCAAAATGAATCCTGAAATGTATATGTGATTAAAAAGTCTCAGAAACTAGTTAACTATTTTAACTAGTTGACAGAGTGCTGAACTGGTCTACAAGAGCCAGTGTTTTACAACTGAAAATGTTTCAACTTAAGAACTTACTAACTAGATCTGATTGGAAGCAAAAACACCCTGAAGAATTAAAGTGCGCTGGACAAAGTCTTGGTGACTAAGAGAAAGCAGTTCCCATGCTGGGAAGCTCAAAGCTGCCTCGAACTCCAGCTCTGCACAATCTGACTCCTCCTTCTGGCGTCACAGATACCCACACACAAGGCATGTACTCACACACACAGATACAGACATAAAAATGAAATATCGAAAAGATATTCGTGAACCAGAAAACAAGTCAAGAAAAAAATAGATAGACCAAAATATTTTTATTAGATATTTTCTTTATTTACATTTGAAATGTTATCCTCTTTCCTAGTTTCCCCTCCCCCTGCTTCCCAACCCACCCACACCCATTCCTAGTCCTGGCATTCCCCTATACTGGAGCATAGAACCTTCACAGGGCCTAGGGCCTCTCTCTCCTCCCACAGATGACTGACAAGGCCATCCTCTGCTACATACACAGCTAGAGCCATCAGTCCCACCATGTGTTTTCTTTGATTGGTGGCTTAGTTCCAAGGAGGTCTGGGGGTACTGGTTAGTTCATATTGATGTCCTCCTATGGGGCTTTAGACCCCTTCAGCACCTTGGGTACTTTCTCTAGCTCCTTCATTGGGGACCTTGTGTTCTGTCCAATGGTTGGTTGTGAGCATCCACTTCTGTATTTGATCAAAATATTTTTTTAAATAGTACATATAGAAACTGAATATAAGATATGTAATGTGAAGAGTAGGGATGGATTAGATAAACAGAATTAAAATTCCAGGAGAGGAAAAAGGGAGCCAGAAGGAAGATGTTCTAAGAGCTACCGGCTAAGGAATTGATAGCAGGTAAACAAGACAGAACTTCACTGATTGCTAATAGCATGAAGCAAGGTAAACACTAAAGAACCCACACACATATATATTACAGTAAAAATAATATGAAGTGAAAAACAGATGAAAAAAAAAAAAAACTCTTAAAATCAGCCAGAACAACACTTCTCCTCCAAGGAGCCACCATAACATTGACAGGCAATTTCTAAACAGGGAAAGAAGAAACCGAACAGTGCCAGAAAAGTGTCTCCAAAGTTAGGACAAAAAAATGACTAAGACTCAGCCTCTTTGATCGGGGACATATAATTTTAAGAGGAGACAGAAGAAAGGTGGCTTCAGGCAAATCACAGAATTTGTCACCAAAAAGATTTTTGAGGAAGAACATATAAAAATAATCTTTGATGAGGAGGCGAATGATTTGTGTAGAAACACTCTGTGTGGGGAGCACGGAAAGGTAGTGGGAGCACGGAAAGGCAGCGGGAACAGTTGGTGCTACAAGGGCTAGAGTGTCTTGTGAGGCTTACTAAGCAGAAAGAAACCAAAACATCTGATAAAATTGCTTTAAAGGCAGGGGAAAAGTTAATGGTGGTAAAATGTCCACTTTTTTTTTTTTTTTACCATCAGTGAGAAAATTACTAATTGATAGCTAAGGTGTATGATGTCATCTAGAATAGTAACTACAAAGGAGATAAAACTGTATTAAAGATTTGTTTAGTGTGTGTGTGTGTGTGTGTGTGTGTGTGTGTGTATACACATGTGACTGCAAGGGCCCATAGAGTCCAGAGACATTGGGTTCTTGACAGAGTGACAAGCAGCTGTGAGCCACCTCCACCTGATATGGATGCTGAGAACTCTGAACCCAGGCCTCCCCCAAGAGCAGACTTCCTTCCTACCAACCGGGCTATTTCTCTAGGCCTGAAAATGTATAATTTTTTTACACAACAACAAAATAATAAGATATGTTCTCAAATAAGGCATGCGTTTTAGACCCTTTTTTTTCTTGTAATAAACTAATTAGTTTATTTATCATAAACTAAAAAGCACAGCAGCTTAAAACAAGATGTTTGAAGTGCCACAACTTCTGGGATAGAGTTCAGAGGTTTCCTTTGGTAGCAATAACTTAGAATCTCTTACAGCATTGCTGAGTATCATGGCTACAGTCCAGTGGACACAGCCAAGGGCAAGGCGCTGACTTTGAAGGCAAGTCCCTCAGAAGGCCGTGAACAGGAGGCTCAGTTCCGCTCCTCCACAGACTGCATGTCACAACTAGTGACTTAGCCAAATCAGTCCCTAGTGAACACTCCTGTGTCCAACTACCTCTTCTCTCAGGGACAGAATATCATTGTCCCTGTATCTTTAGCCCGAATTCTGTGGAGCAACAGCAATCACAGACTGTATGTGAAAAAAAGGGGGTGGGGGCTATTACAATGACTTCTGTTCTGGCTGGTTTTGTGTGTCAACACAAGCTGGAGTTATCACAAAGAAGGAGCGTCAGTTGAAGAAATGCCTCCATGAGATCCAGCTGAGGGGCATTTTCTCAATTAGTGATCAAGGGGGTGGGGGGAGGGCCCATTGTGGGTGGTGCCATCCCTGGGAAGCAAGCCAGTAACAAACATCCCTCCATGGCCTCTGCATCAGCTCCTGCTTCCTGACCTGCTTGAGTTCCAGTCCTGACTTCCTTTGGTGATGAACAGCAGTGTGAAAGTGTAAGCTGGATAAACCTTCCCAGTTTGCTTCTTGGTCATGATGTTTTGTGCAAGAATACAAACTCTGACTAAGACAACTTCCATGGCCAGACAATGAGTGCCAGGCTACATCATTAGTTGTAACATACATGTCCTATACATGTGTGCTTCAATGCAAAAACCAACCTGAATGGATTTGAATGGTGGTGTCCTGTTCAAAGATGATATTTAGATGCCCCAGACTTGATCATACAACCCAGACTAAGTCAAATTTTACAAGAGAAGAGCATGGTCATGCACAGGTATGTAATATTATCCCCCCCTCCTTTGTACGTGGGAAGAAAACGATATCCTGAACATGTCAGGGACTCGCGCTAATGATACAGCTATTAACACAAACCCAACTCAGCCAATAGCTGAACAGCCAGGATTGTTGACCGTTGGCCATCTGATTGCCTTTGTTGCCTTCAACCCACCTCAATAAAACTTACAAACATGAGTATACTACCACAGACAATCACAGTGCCATACAGCAAACATCTCAGGAGCTAACTCTGCCCCTAATCATTTATGAAGAACCCTACATAGAATATCTAGCTCCTTTAACTTTGAAAATAGCCATATTGTAGGTGTGGTTATTATTTTCCTATTAACCTGTGAGAAGTTAGGCAACATGTGTAGCTCTCAGTCACCCAGCTAGTAAGGAGCATAAACAGGGGTCCCGGAGCCCATGCTTTAGATCCATGTACTGCGTTGCCTCCCTGAGACCAAGCTCCCACTTCTTGAATGAGTAAATACACAAGAGAAGAAAAAGAAACTATGAAACTATGATTTGATACTATGTAGCGTGCAGCAGGCTCCCCAGTTTGCACAGTTCAATACATTGAAGATCCTTAAACTGTGAGTTTTGACCCCAAGTGGAGTCACAAAAACAGAACGGTGACAGAGATCCCCGAAGACCTCATAATTGAAACTGAATTCAACATGGAACAGTGCACAGCAACAACACACAGGCACTCTGTTGTGTTTCCGGCAACACTCGCTAGCCTGAGCTGTACCGTGTGACTTCACTTCCGCCTTGGCTCTGAGCAGTTTGCTCTGTGCCTACCTTCTCTCCACACAATACCAAAAGCTCTAAACCCTACACCATAAACCCTGCCTAAAACATGGTGGCTGGGACTCAAGACTCTTGTGTGTTACCGCTTGCAGTACTTTAATTGTACGTATGACGTTTTCTACTACAGAAAACATGGAGGCTTAATCATAGGAAACAAAGATATTTATTTTTTCGCTATGATAGCTCCTCAGCGTGTAATTATCAAATTAATATATTTGGATTGGATTGGACTAGGCAAGCGTGAATACCTATATTAGCGTGTGAATTTGGTTCCATTACTAATAAATGGTAAAATTATATGTGTACCAAAGCATTATTCTAAAGTAATTTTTAATTTTTTCCTTTTATTTACTTTTCTCTCATATAATATATCCTGACTGTAGTCTTCCCTCCCACCACTCCCCTTGTCTGTCCCCTGAATTGCCCTCTCCCCCAGATCTACTGCTCCTCTGGGTTGTTTGTTTGCTTGTTTTTGGTTTTGTTTTCTTTTTTCCTGAAAAAAAAAAAAAAAAGCAGACCTCCCAGGCTTATCAGCTAAACAAAGTAT
The DNA here is from genome assembly GCF_000001635.26 of Mus musculus. Taxonomy (NCBI): domain Eukaryota; kingdom Metazoa; phylum Chordata; class Mammalia; order Rodentia; family Muridae; genus Mus; species Mus musculus. Next base: position 92,585,842 of record NC_000082.6, on the reverse strand, counting down.
TACAAGTTACAATAAGGTACAGACCCTTGTATCAAGGCTGGATGAGGCAACCCAGAAGGAGAAAAAGGTCCCAAAGAGCAGACAAAGGAGCCAGAGACCCCTGACTCCCACCGTTAGGAGTCCCACAAAAAACACCCAGCTACACAACCATACACATACGCAGAGGACCTAGCCCAGACCCCGCTGTGTATGATACCCTGTGGCTTCTGGAGGGAGTCTCTGTGAGCCCATATGAGCGCTGCTTAGCTGATTCTGTGAGCCCACATGAGCGCTGCTTAGCTGATTCTGTGAGCCCATATGAGCGCTGCTTAGCTGATTCTGTGGGTCGCGTTCTTGGCCCCTCTGGCTCTTCATCCTTCCTCTCTCTTCTGTGGTTAAAGTAAATTTCTTTATGATTTATTACCAGTAATTATTTTATTTGTATACTCATTTTATATACCCATATACCTGGAGTCATATGTCTCCTAGGCTAGAGCTGGAGTAGAGCAAGGTTGGCAGAATGCTTGCCTGGCATTCTGAAGTCCTGTGTTCAACCTCAAGTGTTTTGTGAATCAGGCGTGGGGGTACAGGCCCATAATCCCAGCCCTCTGCATGTCCAAGCAGGAGGATGAGAAGTTCAAGGTCATCTTGGGCTATATGAGACTGTATCTCAAAAACAAAAAACTCCTCTGAAAATGAAGCCCAGGTGGATAAAGCCTAAGAGACCCTGAGGTGGATTTTGCCTTCATCAAGTCCTAGAAAGAGAACAAAGCCAAAGTCCATGAAGAAGAAGACAGAGCATGGAGTGCTGGTCATGTGGAGCTAGGGTGTGATGGGACCTGGGAGACCTGGTTCAACTGTCACTCACGTTCTTCCTCTCTGTGTCTCTGATTCACAGGTCAGCACCAGGCAGCTTCACTTTCCCTTGATCATCCTCCTGTATCTGTTGGTTGAGCTTGTGAGTCTTCTCCTAGTCACACCAGAACTCTCAGCCAACCGCTATCCATGTGTACGTCGTGTGGGATCGGAGCCTCTCTCCTCGTGGACAGATTCCATTGATTGTTCTCCAGTGTGAGCCACAGATCGCTTGGGAGAGCACACTCATCGAACCTGCTTCCTGGCCGCATCATTCAGACATCTCTGCACAGAGCAGGAAGCTGTCCTCTGGCACTGTGTGAGCCTGCGGTGTGCTGTCAGTGCTGAACTGTGCGTCTCCGGCTGGTTGCTGTTGGGCCTGTTCCAGAAACACATCCTCAAGGCTCACTACCAGCCCTGCCTTCTCCAAGAGTGCTCTCTGAGCATCCTTCCCAGGGCAGTCTCTCACGTCTGGACCACAGCTTGACATTTGACTTGTATGTCTTTACTCTCTCTGAATTCCACCAAGTGTCAGCTCCATGGGGGCAGAGACTGTGTCATATTCATTTGAACATCAAGATAGAATTATAGAGTCATCGTTTCTACAGTTTTTTTTTAAGAGCAATCAAAGACATGCCAGTGTGTTGGTTGGTTTTTGCTTGTTTGTTTTCGTCTACTTGACACAAGCCAGGATCACGTGGGAAGAGATAGCTTCAGTTGAGAAAGGACTGTATCAGGCTGGCCTGTAGGCGAGTCTGTGGGGCATTTCCCTGATTAACGATTGCCACGGAAAGGCCCAGCCTTCTGTGGGTGGTGCCGGCTCTGAGCAGGTTGTCCTAGGCTGTATAAGAAAGGTTGTTGAACCACGCAGGGGAAGGAGGTAACATCCCTCCAGCCTCTCTACTTCAGTTCCAGCCTTAAGTGCCTGCCCTGGCTTCCCTGGTAGAATAACCCCCCTGCTTTTGGTCATGGTGTTTTATCACAATAGCAGAAGGCAAACTAAAACTGTCACCAAGGAAAGGACAAAGTGGATTCTGACTCTCTAAGTGGTACAGTCGCAGTAGTGGGAAGGGATACACGAGATACAGGACACAGAAAGCAGTCGTGTTTGCAGCTCCTGGGTCCCAACACAGCCCTCTGGTTCTCATACAAAGGCCCACGCATGTTGCTAGGGTTAAGACGTGGCCCATCCCCTTAAGGTTCATGTGGCAAGAGTTTTGTCTCAAGTGTGGTGGTGTCAAGGTCCTAGACCCTTTCAAAGGTGGCCTGGAGGAAGGGCCGTAGGTAAAGAGGCGTCTGCCCTTAGCAGAAATGAGTGATTTTCTTACAGGGCTGTGTTGGGTCTCTGTGAGAGCTAGTCATTATGAGGTGAGGCCATGCCCTATGCCTGACCCCTTCTGCATGGGACCACGCTCTCTTCTGCTTCTCCACCGTGTTACAGTGTAGCCAGGAGGGTCCTCAGCAGATGCTGTTACCATGCTGAATGCACATTGCAGCCACCAGCATGATGAACCAAATTCAACGTCTTTTCTTTGTATTTTGATATCTTGTTCTAGTAATACAAAATAGACTAAGGAGGGAATTAAATGGTTTTTTATTATTGTTTTGTTAGTTTGCTTTTGGGGGGATGGGGAATATATATATATATATATATATATATATAGAGAGAGAGAGAGAGAGAGAGAGAGAAGATGTCTCTATGTAGCCCATGCTAACTTTGAACTAGTGACCCTCTTACCTCTACCTCCCAAGTGCTGGGATTACAGGTGTGCACCACCACATATGGCCAGGAGTTGAGGCTTGGAATTTGCAAGAGGAGAGCTCAACTTTAGAATAGCTATCCCAGTGAATCGGCCCCAGATCAGGAACATCCTGTAGGAAGGACCAACCCCAGCACCCTGCTCACCCTTGATCTGGGCTTGCATGAGCTCTGCCCAAATTGAGGGATGAAAATCCAAATACAAAAAGCCCTGTGAGTCCCAGGGGCTTATCCCAGAGGCAAGCTCCTTAGAGGCTATCCACCTTGTCACGCTTGCAGGGGTTTTGAGAAGTGTTAAATGTCGGTAGCTTGAGTTTGTCATGATTTGCTTGTGTTGGTGAGATTGGCTGATGCTTCCGACCCAGACCTCTCTGCACACCTCTCCATTAACCAGCACAGCCCGTTGTTAGGCACTGACCTCACACCGATGCCTGCCTCCTACCTCAGCTGAGCCCAAAGAACCTTGCCGATTTGCTTCTCTGCGATGTGGACAGTTGATTAGAGAAGTGGCAACCTGAGATAGCACTGGCAAACCTCACAGAGCATTAAGACTTGTCCTTACTCCTGGAATAAGCATGCGGGGGGGGGGGGGAGGAGAAAACTAAAAGGACAAAGGCACAGAACAGGGTTGGTGAACGGAAATCTCAAAAGGTTCTTGACACCAAAGCCTCTCTCCGGGTTACAACTCTGGCCAGGTTCCTCAAAGCCCTCTTCCCTACTAGAGCTCAGCTTTCACCATAAAAGCTGAAACAACTGCTAACATAGTCTCTAGTCATTCATGGCCACATCCCTAATGTGTCTCTGCCCACACCAAATGCCTGCCTTGGGAAGCTCAAGGCTGACAGTAAATTTACTCTTTGTAGCAGCCAACATTTGAAGATAGGGCCCAGTCCCCAGCACCTGTGAGAGGGAAGAGCCCAGCTTCAGTAGTTGCCAGCTACGGGGCACAGCTGGTCTAATCACAGGCACACTGACCCTTTGAAGCTTCTCAATTCCCAGACTCCGCCGAGCCCCCCTCGGCTCCCTCCCACTCCCTCACTCTCTCTTATGTAGAGCCACATCTGTGCGACTCAAGCATGCTCGTCTCACCCTGGGCTCTGCGTTCTTGCAATGGTCACTACTGATGGAACTCTCTCTGAGCCGCCTTAAGGTCTGGCGATGACTATCATAATCACTATTCGAAGTCGCTAAACAAAAGGGGCCAGGGTAAGGCTTTGGCATGACACCAAGGCTGTGGTTAAGACAAGCTTGCGTACCATAGATTGAGAAGACGGAAGAACAGAAATATGAGGAGGAGAGGGGTGTGGCTAAGTGCTGCTTGCTTTACAGTGGGTCCCGTGGCTGTGGGGACCCATAGCTCTGCAGGCCCTGTAGGCGCTGTAACCGCTAATGCACAGGAGTTAGGAGTGTGCTCTCTGACACTATAGCTCCAGCTCTACCTGACAGCATCCCTGCTTCATGTAACCCCTGGTTCCTAGAGTTTGTTCAGTCCTTAGGAAAGTATGTCCAGCCTATAGATCTCCTTTGCTTTCCCCATACTGTCTTTGGATGCCAGCATGCACAGTTGGTCAACAGCCTTTGGATCAGGACTTGGACTCCTGTGACATCACCACCCATGTCTTGGCTTCTTTGGTAATCCGGGATGTAGAATTAGTGTCTGCTTTGCCTGTGACAGTATGACACCTAAAGGGTTAATCCATCCAAAATGCTGGCAAGAAGCAAGGGTCAGGTGTGATTCAGGGCCCCTCCTTTCCAAGCTAAGAGAAGACCTTTCTCTGCTTGGGAGGAAGGGTCTGTTGCTTGGCCAATGGACTGGACATTCCAAAGGTCACCCTAAACTTCGGGGTTGGGCCACTAAGCCCTCAGGCCCCAGCCTGTTCCATCTATATCCCCAATCCGGGCCAGCCCTGTGCCCTGCCCCCTGCTCGGCTGGATCAGATTAGCAGGAGAGAGGTGCTTACAAGATTGCTCCACTTGGCTCTCCAGCAATTAATTAAGAGCCGTCTGAGAGCCTCCAAAGGCGCATGCAAGCTCCAGCAAGATGGGGCACACATGGCTCAGTCCAAAATATTTGTTGTGTTTTTCCCCTAGCTGGGGAACCGGTTCTTACCTGTTCCCTGGACTGATGAGATTTTAAAGCTATTCACTCTCGATGCCAGCTGTGAGCAGCCTGCTGGTCTTAAGGAAGGCGCAGGTATCAGCTATGAACCACTCTGATGGTCATAAGGAAGGTGGGGAAGAGGCTAGAAACGTCACGGCTACACAACCGAGCAATGAGTAGTGTTATCTGGGGGCTGTGCATTATGGTCAGCAGGCTGCTCCACACATTGGGGCATTGGCCCCAGAATGGCCGACAAGGAGGACTGTTTTGACACGATGGCAGCTTTGTGGCCCTAGAAGCTTTGGGATCAGTGGCCCCCCTCATAGCAATTAGGTCTTAGGTATTAGGGAATCAGATGGTCTCAAGTCCTGTCAACTTTGAGGCATGATCTATGTTCTGCCATCCCCTGACATTACAGTCCGTTGGCTGAAGGCACAGCCAAGTGTCAGTCAGTGAACTTGCTCAAAAGAGGCAGAGGGGAGGGTCTGGGAGATGGCTCAGCTGAGGAAGCCCTCACTGTGACCTCCAGTGCCCACATCAAAGGGCAGGTAGGCAGCAGCAAGCCCTCACTTCTGGGAAGGCAAACCCAGCAGGACCCCCACAGCCCTCTCGCTCACTGCTCTTGCTGAGGCAATAAGTTCCAGCCTCAGTGAGAGATCCCATCTCAAGAAATAAAGTTGAGAGCCTGGAGAGATGTCTCAGCGTTTAAGAGTACTGGCTGCTCTATCATCGTAAGCCTCGGGTTCAATTCTCAGCACCCACATGGTGGCTCACAACAACCTTTAACTCCACCTCCAGTGTATCTGATGCCCTCTTCTGGCTTCTGTGGGCCACATGCATTGCACACATGTGGTGGACAGACACACATGCAGGCAAAACACCAATACACATAAAATAACTTTTTAAATAAATAAGTAAAGAGATCCAGGAGGATATTCAATGTTAAACTCCTGCCTCTACTTATACACACAGGCAGTGAGGCCGCATGACTTCCTTTAGTCCCAGCACTTGGGAGACAGAGGCAGGTGGATCTCTCGAGTACAAGGCCACCCTGGTCTATAGAGCTAATTTCAGGACATAGTGAGACCCTGTCTCAAAACAAACAAACAAATAAATAAAAAACAACACACACATACACACAAATGAAGAGTTGTAGGTCAGAAAGCAAAAATCAAGGATATTACAAAATTCCTTTTAAAACAAAGAGAAAACAAATCTGTGTGCATATTTTTATAGAGGAAATTTAGAATTAAAAATAGTTAAAACCAGGTACTTTTCTCAATATGGGCTAATTAATTAGGAAGATAGGTCTTTGGGGGAATAACACTGCAGAATTGTGATTCATTGTGTTCTCAAATGGATTTGTGTCTGCCTGTCCCTCTTCTGACGTGGATTGTTGGAACACCAGCAGCAGGCCCAACAGGCCGACCCTTGCACTTGCCCTTGGCTACAGAAGCAAGATATTGCTAGAATCTTGAGGGAGCTTTCCACAGCCCTCCCAGCCTGCGTTTTGTGTCCCTCAGCCTGCCTTCCTCCAGGCTGCACCAAGCAGACCTTGGGAAGGGGGAGACATGGTTGTCATGGTTCCTGCCCTTTCCCTTCCCACAGCATTCCACTGTTGGAGCCTGAAGGAGACAGGGCGCAGGCCCCCAAAGAGTACACACATCAAGGAGTCAAGCCCTCCCTAAGAGGAGTCCAGGATCCCGGGCAGTGTTGCAGGCATGCAGGAGTCTTGGGCTCCTGGCAGAGTGCAGGGCCTCTTTCATATGCAGTCATCAGACACAAGAGCTGAGGAAAGCGGCCTGGCCAGTTACTGACTGCAAGACAGTGTGATTTCCAGCTGGGAGCACACAGGAATATGTGGATGGCTTATCACAATCCTCATGGAACTGGAATCAGTCAGCTGGGCCCTGCTCCTCCTCTTCCCAGCTGTGTGACCTTCACCAAAGTGCCAGCTCCCTGGGCTTGTGTTTCTTCATGAAGAAAAAGCAAGGTCTGGGCAACCCTCAAAGTGGTGATAAGAACCATGTGCGGAGCCTTCAAGTTTGCAGATTCCTAAGCCTTGCCTAGAACACACCAAATGAGGAAGTCGGACACACCACACACACACACACACACACACACACACACACACATCACAGACATATACACCACACACACACAAACACAAACCACACACACACATCGCAGACCTATATACCACACACACACACACACCACACACACATATATATCACAGACACAGCCCACACACAAACATGCACACACACACAAATCCATACACCGCACATGTATATATACATCACAGACATAAACCACACACAGAAATACACACATACATATACACACACATACATCACAGACATATACCACACACACACAGCACACATACCCACATACCACACACAAGGATAAGGATATGTATACCACACCCTCCTCATGTATTTATGTAAATATTACATGTAATATATGTAAACCTTCATTTCTGTATATATACATTCACACATACAGTGGATGTTCATGTATAATATTCATATTTATTATATGTATTATATATTCATGCATAGGTATATAAATGTGCATCTACTGTTTATGTGTGCATATATACATATATACATACACATACATATACATATGTGTTCACGAACATGCCCATAAATAAGCTCAATGTGCTCATTATATGCTTATAATATTATATATTATATGCTTGTTGTGTGTATACACACACATTTCACACACACGTGGCATCCCCCTGTATGTCCTCCTTACTGCTGATGACTGGGCTCGTGCTTTAAAGCATAGCCCCGTGACCTTGCCAGCTCTGTGTCCCTGGGACTAAGGTAACACCCACAAAGGCCACCTATCATTGTATCCAGTAACAAACATTCTCACAGGGAGGCAGCTCTGTGGATACAGAACTTGCAGCAAAAGCATAAAGACTGGAGTTCAAATCCCCAGAGCCCACATAAAAGCCAGGGGTGAAGGGCAAATCTGCAATCCCAGTGCTCCTACTACAAGACAGGAGGTAGAGGCAGGAGGGTCCCCAGAAGCTCAGGGTTAGCTGGTCTGGAGCACACGGTGGTGGCTGAGACCCTGTCACATAGGAGGAGCCACACAAGAGTTTGTCCTTTAACCTACAAATGCCTGTAATGGTCCAAATGCACCTTTTCCATCCCCGTTCTCTCTCTCTCTCTGTCTCTCTCTCTCTCTGTCTCTCTCTCTCTCTGTCTCTCTCTCTGTCTCTCTCTCTCTCTGTCTCTCTCTCTCTGTCTCTCTCTCTGTCTCTCTCTGTCTCTCTGTCTCTTCCCCCCCCCCTCTCTCTCTCTCACACACACACACACATCAAATGGCTGAGATTCTACCTTGCTGCGGTCAGAATGGATGCCTTCAAGAACAAGATCAGCAAACACTGCCAAGGAAGGAAGGATGCGGGAAGAAAAGAATAAAGAGTCCTTATTCGCTGCAATGGACGCAAGTTTGTGCAGCCGCTGTGGAAATCACTACAGAGGCTCTTTAAAAGCTGCAAACAGAGCTACCCCATGACCCAGCTCAACCACTCCTGGCTGTGTACCCAAAAGACTTCCAGTTAACACACCACAGAAATGCTGGAACAGCAGTGTTTATTGCTACAGTCTTCACAGGAGCCAGGACATGGAACCAGGCCTCGTATCCACCAGCAGATGAACGGACAGGGGAAACAGGGCCCGTGCACTGCAGAGTGTTTGCAGTGGTAAAGAAAACCGAAATCACAGCATTGGCAGGAAGATGGACCGGACTGGAAATCATCATGTTAAAAGACAGAAGTCTGACACAGAGAAGACAAAATTACCATGTTTTCTCTCATTTGCAGAAACCAGATGTAAAATGATGTGTATGTGTACATGTATGTACATGTGTGTACATGTGTTGGGAGCTACGAAACTAGGAATAGAAGTATGAGGAAAAGAAAGATCTTAAGGTGGAAACAGAGAGGGTGACAGAGCATTGTGAGAAAAAAAAAACAGAAGGGGTTGGTCTAGGGAAAAGTGGGGGAACAGGAGGGAAGGGATCGGACCGGGTAGCCATGCATGGGGAAGGGGAAAGAAACATACAGAGTTCACGTGTGTGTGAGACACCACAGTGAAACCTAGTACTTTCTATGCTAATCAAAAATTGTAACTTAAAAAAGAATGGGCTAAACAAATAAATATATCCTGACTGATTTTACGTTCTCCTGACACAAGCTATAGTTGTCCTAGAGGAGGAAACCTCAATTGAGAAGATGCCTCTATAAGATGGGGTTGCAGGCAAGCCTGCAGAGCATTTTCTTAATTAGTGACTGATGGGGGAGGGCCCAGCCCACTGTGGGTGGGGCCATCCCTGGAGCCTCTAGACCACCAGCTTCCCAAGTGCTCCGAGAGGTTTCAGGTCTGCCCTCAGCCTTTACCCCCTGTGCTGAGGACTATGAGACCCGTGTGTACTGTGTACCATGTGCCATGAACCGTGTGTGCTTGTTGTAGCTGCCCACTGCCAGACACACCCACCAGGCCATCCCTTGCTTCTCTTGGTCAGGCTAAGCCCCTAAATCCTGCTCCTTTCTCTTTCTGCTCTTTTGGGTGAGAACCAGCCGCTGCCGAGCCTAGTAGAGATGCCGCGTTATTTACCTTCATTTTCCTTTTGACTCTCTTCTTCTGATGCCTTTTTTTTTTTCACCCTCACCATGTTTCTTCTCCATCTTACACCTCTGAAGGCCTTCCAGACAATACATGGGGACAAGTCGTGACACGGAAGGCTTGAGGCTGCCAGGCTGTAGAGGAGGTGAGGCGGTGGGATGTCATTGGCTGGTCATGAGAAGCTCACCTGACAGCATCATGCACTGCTTCACAGCAACTAGAAACACAATGAAGTTAAGGGGCTGGGGTAAGCCATTCTCACAGGAAGAGAAGCCGTAGGAGAGGAGCTGACAGGCACTCTAACAGTAGTCTTCTGAGCTGGGGACAGAGTGTTTATGAGGCTCTGAAAAGCTCTGTCACGTGTGTTTCAACAGACATCGCAGAAATTTCAGATACAGCCCTGTTTGCTATAGTAGCATCAATGGCTTCTTCTAGGGCCAACACCCTATGGAAACCATCTCAGTTCCCCACCGTTGGCTGTCCGGGGATCCCCGGCTGCAGGGCAGCGGGTATCAGGTAGTAAAGGCCGCAAGTAACTTCCTGGCTTGCTAAGCAACCAGCGGAAACCACTCTGCTCTCACTGTGCTCTAGGCTGAGCATTCTCCTCAGAGTTTGAACAGAGAGAGAATCTCAGTAGATAAATTATTGATAACGTGGGCGTTACAGACACAGAACCCATCCCTCCTAAGCTCAATGCCCTGTGTGAGACAGACAGACAGACTGGAAGGAAGGAAGGAAGGAAGGAAGGAAGGAAGGAAGGAAGGAAGGAAGGAAGGAAGGAAGGGAGGGAGGGAAGCAGGCAGGCAGGCAGGCAAATGGAATCTGTGTCTGAGGTGCATTGTGAAGCAGAGTGGAATGACCCACAGGTGTAAGCAGGTGAGGTTGGAGAAGTGACACAGCTGGAGAGAGAGTCTCTCTCTGAAGTGTGCATAGTGTCACAAGTGAGGGAACTGGAGAGGACATGGAGGCTTGGTGGGGGATGAGGGGGGTGGGGTTGGGGGAGGGTGGGGCTGGGAGGAGGGGGCTGGAGGGAGGGTGGAGACTGGAGAAGAGGATGAAGGTGGAGGCCAGAAGCAGAAAGATGAGGACAAACAGTAGGTCTGTGAGAACAATCTAAGGATTTGGTGCTCCATGAGCCAAAACAAGGGTGCAACCTACAGGGAGATTACAAAATGAAGGTCACAGGGTAGCTCTGGATTAATTCCCATGATGCGGAATCAAAGACAGTAGAATGGAAAAGAAAGGGCTGTGACACACAGAGGTGACACACAGAAGCCCGTAGCAGTTCATAACTTGCTGCTATGTTTCAGTGTGTGCATGGAATTCTCACACACATGCATGATCATGTGTACAGTCACATTTGTGCTTGCATACATGTTACATGGTCAAACATACACAAGCATGTGTGTGTGTACATATAAGCTTGCATATATGTTACATGGTCACACATACACTACCATGTATACACGCACATTTAAGCTTGCATATATGTTACATGGTCACATATACATTAGCATGCATTTAGATCTTTGTGTGTATGACATCTATATGTTTGTATGTATATTATGTATGTGTGTGTGTGTTATGTGGATGTGTGTGCATATGTGTTTCCATGTGTAGGTGTAGAAGCATTCATGCCACAATGTATTCCTGGGGTGTGTTGGTTTTCACCTTCTACCCTGATTGAGACAGGGTCTGTCTGTTGATTGCTACCATGTTCACCAAACAAATTAGCCCACAAGCTCCTGGGAAATTCTCCTGCCTCCACTTTTCATCTTACTGTAGGAGCAGGAGGAGTGCAGATGCTTTCTACCACACCTGGGGCAGCAGGATTATAGACATGTGCTACCACACCTGAAGCAGCAGGATTGCAGATGCATGCTACCACACCTGGAGCAGCAGGATTGCAGATGCATGCTACCACACCTGGAGCAGCAGGATTGCAGATGCATGCTACCACATCTGGAGCAGCAGGATTGCAGATGCATGCTACCACACCTGGAGCAGCAGGATTGCAGATGCATGCTACCACACCTGGAGCAGCAGGATTGCAGATGCATGCTACCACACCTGGAGCAGCAGGATTGCAGATGCATGCTACCACACCTGGGGCAGCAGGATTGCAGATGCATGCTACCACACCTGGGTTCTTGGGATTCCAACTCAAGCCCTTATGTGTACATCGTAAGTACTTTATCCACTGAGACATCTCTCCAGCCCATGATGCTGTTTCTTTACTGCGAGTTTCTGTGGACTGACATGTTGATGTGGATACTCCCAAAAGAATGTAGACGTGATTTGAGGGTTAGTTTAAGGGAGGTGTCTAGCAGGGAGGAAACAATGAGAACATCTGAGGGACCACTGAAGGCAAGGACCCTGGGATGCAGAGGGTGACAGGAGACAGACAATGGGGGGCTGCCAGTCCACTACAAGGAAGAAAGGCAGCCACATGAGGCTTAAAGAATCAGAGAACAGAACACCCCACAGGTAGCATCCTGGGCCCAGGGCAGGAATGTGGTGGCCCCTTTCTTGGTGACAGACAAGTACCAACTCCTTCTGAAGGGATGGGACAGGAGTGTGTACAAGCATGACAAGCTACCTATAGGGTCAAGGAATTTATAATCACACACTTACTTGAACTAAAATTCTGACATTTGGGGGTGGGGGATGTGATGACTAGAAGATGCATTTTCTGCAAACCTCCTTAAGATAGCTCTCCCAACATTCATGTATATGTACGTGTGTCAGCAAACATGGTTGTTTTTTTTTTTTTTCATTTTTCCCCAACTATCACTATTCTGTGACTATGGCCTTATTTGGATAGGTGTGAGTAATTTAAGGATCATAGGATGAGATCACACTGTATTTATGGTGGATCCTAAGACCAGTGACTAATGTCCTAAAAAGAGGAGGAGATCTGACCCACCAGAGAGATGACAGGAAGACAGAAGCAGAGACAGAGCGATATGTCTCCGAGCCACAGGACCCCAGCAGATTCCAGTTGTCACTGAGGGCCAGGAAAGCTGTTTAGTGTAGATTTAGCCTTTGAAAGAGACCGGACCACGTGACCATCAGATGACAGCTGATTCCAGACATCTGGCCTCTGACCTCCAGAACTATGGGGAGATGACTTCCTGTTGCTTTAAGTTACCCAATTTGTGGTAGTTTGTTGCAGCAGCTGTAGCAAACTTACCCAGTGAGAATAGTAAAGTAGTTCAAAGGAAGGCTGAGGATGGGGAGTCAGGATCAAGCCAGTGGCCTGCCTGGGTATACCCACTTCTCCCAGTGAGAAAGAAAGGAAAGAGCAGAGGAGAAATGAGGGAGAAGGAGAAGGGAGGAGGGAAGCTGGGAGAAAGAGGGAAGTAGGGACAGGAAGGGAAAGGAGACATGCCAAACATCACAACACTGGAGAATTGACCTTGGCCAGAGCTATGTGACTTCAATGGTTTGCGTGGCTGACTCCTCATTCTCTTAGCAGCAAATGGCTAGCTAGGACTGAGTCCAGACCCAGCCTGCCTGGGTTTGAACCCTAAGGCTTTGGAACATCTGGTCTACCTGTGATTCAGTGTCATCATCTGCAAAACTGAAATGCCAATGACTCCTCCTGCCCTGGGTGGATTTGAGGATCATAAGGTCTCCTTGTATGCATTACAAATGATGTGTGTGAAATGAACAGAGCCATGGTGGCAACAGAAATCTTATTGTCCCTGCAGGGGCTCAAGAAACATCATGAAAGAGTGTATAGAAAGAATGTAGAAGCTGGATGACGGAGTGGAGGCCTATGCAGTGGTGTGGGGAGGCCTGTGCAGTGGTGTGGGGAGGCCTGTGCAGTGGTGTGGGGAGTGCTATGCAGTGCTGTGGGGAGTGCTATGCAGTGCTGTGGGGAGTGCTATGCAGTGCTGTGGGGAGTGCTATGCAGTGCTGTGGGGAGTGCTATGCAGTGCTGTGGGGAGTGCTATGCAGTGCTGTGGGGAGTGCTATGCAGTGCTGTTGGGAGGCCTGTGCAGTGCTATCTTCTGGTGTGTCATGGCTGCAGCACTCGTGAGCTTGCAGCAGCTGCAGTGCCTGCATAGGTTCTGCATAAGACTGAACCATTAGACACTCAGTCACAGGAGGGGAGGGGCCTCTGGGGCTCAGCCCAGCCAGGCCCTGGGGTAGCTGGTAGAACAGAAACCCTTGTTTTCAATACTGTCTTCAGAGTGAGTCCCTCACACCCCAAGAGACAACATGACACCTGTGCCCATGCCCATGCAGGTAGCCCCTTATTAAACCAAGTGGGTCACAACTTAAAATAAGAACAGGACCAAAGTAAGGGTAAGAGGCTGGTGCAGAGCAGAGCCGGGTGGTGGTGGTGCATGCCTTTAATCCCAGCACTTGGGAGTGATTGTAGACCAGCACCTTGTCTACAAAGTGAGTTCCAGGACAGCCAGGGCTACACAGAGAAACCCTGTCTCGAAAAACCAAAAAAAAAAAAAAAAAAAAAAAAAAAGGCTGGTGCAAGGAGAGGTGTGTGTGTGTGTGTGTGTGTGTGTGTGTGTATTTGGAGAAAGAGAGAGAGAGAGTATAAGTGACCTGAATGTATCATATGCATATACAAACCTGTCAGATAAAGTAGGTTATTGTTAAGTGGGCTACAAGGAAGATGGTGGGTGATGAAACGATTAACCACAGCCTCAGTCCCAATGTGAGTGTAGCCCAGCAGATACAGAACTAACCTGGTGAAGCCTTCCAGACCCACGCCATGGATGGGATACAGTACCAGCACAGCCTGCCTGGTGACAAAGCTGGTGGGGTGGGGTGTCTTAGAGTTTCATTGCTGTGGAGAGACACCATGACCAAGACAACTCTTATAAAGGCAAACATTTAACTGGGCCTGTCTTACAGTTCCAGAGGTTCAGTCCATTATCATCGTGGCAGAAAGCACGGCAGTGGTGCTGGAGGAGCTGAGAGTTCTTAATCTGCAAGAAGCAGAAAGGGTGTGTCCTCCGCAGACGGCCAGGAGGAACCTGTTCCACACTGGGTGGAGCTTGAGCACTAGGAGACCTCGAAGCCCACCCCACACAGTGACGCACTTCCTCCGACAAGGCCACACCTACTCCAACTAGGCCACACCTCCTAATAGTGCCATTCCCCATGGGCCAATGAGGATCAGACATATTCAAACCACCACAAGGGGTCAGGGAGATCCTGAACATTTTATCGTGGGTGAGGAGTCCGAGAGTGGCCACCAAGGGTGTCTCTGCCGATCACGATCCAGGGCATCAGGAGTCCCAGTCACACATCGCCCCCTTTTGTGGAGAATCATGACGACATCTCACATCTGTTCTACACAGAACCCTCACAGTAGAATGAGACCACCATCTCAGAAACAGTTCCAGGAAAGATTCCACGACCTGTGCCCACAACCGAGATCTCGTCTCTCTGTTCTGAGATTCTTCACCCACGCGTCAGGGCTATGGAGTGTTCAGATCTTAGCGCAGCTTTCAGCCAAGGGGAGAGAGTGCAGATTTATCGGCACTCCATCTTCTTTTGTTTAAGGATAAGCAGATGTAAAGGCAACAAGCAGAACCGAGTGTTATAATAATAACCCTGAAAATCAATAAGAAATACAATCTCCCTGCTACGAAAGAAAGACAGACACCTTCTCAAATAAGCAACTCCTGAAAGGGAGCAATCCGGGCTGCGTGTGACTGCGCATCTCTGTAACCCCGGGACTCAGGGGGTTCAGACAAGAGAATGCCAAGCTCAAGTCCATCGTGGACCACATAACAAGACCCCGTTTCAACCTCCACCCCAAAAAGCAATTAGTAAAAAGGGAAGCAATGGGAAAGAAGCATAGAAATCCAAATAATCAAGTGTGTGGAACCTTAAGCAACCGGTTCATAATCATAGAAAGAGAAATAAAAACACAAGCAAAAACCATTCAATTCTAAGAACTAAAAATATCACAGGGTTGGCAAGGGTGTGGGGCAACTGCAGTTCTCAAGTGCTTCTGGTGGGTAAGTTGATACAGACACTCAGAAAACTATTTAGAAATATCCACTACAGCTAAATATACAGAGCAACCACACCTTCTTCTGCTCCCAGGAGGTGAGAGCCTGCATTCCCCCAGCCATGGCAAATCAACTAGATAAAACCAAGATGTCCTTCCACAGAAGAAGGAATAAGTGAAAAATGGTTTGCTCATGCACAACAATATACCCAATGAGAAGGCACAAGCTACAGGTGGGCATACCATGTGGATGGATCTGACAGACATGGAGTTGCGTGTAAGAAGCCAGGCTCATGCCTCTTTTTTTTTTGTTTGGTTGGTTGGTTGGTTTTTTTGTTTTATTGTTTTTGTTTTTTTGTTTTGTTTTGTTTTTTTGGGTTTTTTTTTTGTTTTGTTTTTTGTTTTGTTTTGGTTTTTTTTGTTTTTTATTTTTTTTGGTTTTTTGAGACAGGGTTTCTCTGTATAGCCCTGGCTGTCCTGGAACTCACTTTGTAGACCAGGCTGGCCTCGAACTCAGAAATCCGCCTACCTCTGCCTCCCGAGTGCTGGGATTAAAGGCATGTGCCACCATGCCCGGCTCCAGGCTCTTGCCTTTAATTCCAGCATTTGAGAGACAGAGGCAGGTGGATCCCTGTGAGTTTGAGGCCAGCCTGGTCTACAGAGTGAGTTCCAAGACAGTCAGAGCTACACAGAGAAACCCTGTCTCAAAAACTAAAAAGGAAGGAAGGAAGGAAGGAAGGGAGGGAGGGAGGGAGGGAGGGAGGGAGGGAGGGAAGAAGAGAGGGAGGGAGGGAGGGAGGGGGAACGGAGAGAGAAGAGGGGGAGGGGAGGGGGAGGGAAGAGAGGAGGGAGGAAGCAAGCTAGGCACAGCAAAAGTACAAGGTATTCCCAGTATATGAGGGTTATGGACAGGCAAGAGAAGACATGGGGAAATCAACTGGGAGAGACACAAGTAACTTTCTGGAAGAGTTGAAAATGTTGTATATTTGGGTCAGGGTTAAAATTAAATGGACATTTCTGTACATTAAAATTCACAGAGTAGTGTACTTATAACAAGTTTACTTTGTATAACTTAAACCCAATAAAAAGTAAACTTATCCCTATGGTTTCAGCACTCAAGAGGCTGATGCAGGTGACCCTGCCATGCATGGCAAAATCCCATATCTGAAAATACAGCCAATAATAGCTTTTAAAACTCTAAAATATCAAACCAGTAGTGGAATGTCATTTCATCCCACAAGACTAGGAA
The DNA here is from genome assembly GCF_000001635.26 of Mus musculus. Taxonomy (NCBI): domain Eukaryota; kingdom Metazoa; phylum Chordata; class Mammalia; order Rodentia; family Muridae; genus Mus; species Mus musculus. The sequence continues at coordinate 92,569,255 of NC_000082.6, read as the reverse complement.
AATAGTCTGTAAATATATGTAAGAGCTCCTCTCTCATTTCTGGCAGGCGGGAGTCATTGAAATTAAGGATATTTCAAAAGAGCAATCAGGAAAACTCAAACAATGCCTGTCCCTTAGACTGGCACTTTTATACACAAAAACTTATCCTGTGAAAGGAGCCAACAGACACACATAAATACTTTTATAAAGACACCTAACTCCTCGTTGCTTAGGACAATAAAGAAATTTGGAGCACCCAAGAACTGATTAAATAGATTTACCTCATGTGTGAGACAGGATGTATTAAACACCCATAACAATATTGGGAATGGGGCTGGAGAGATGGCTCAGTGGTTAAGAGCACCTGTTGCTACTGCAGAGGACCCAGGTTCAATTCTCAGCACCCAATGCCCTCTTCTAGCCTCTTGGAACCTCAGACATGTACAACGTTCACAGGCCTACAGGTAGGCAAACATCCACACAATCATAATAAAAATTCAAAAGAAAAAAAAACATACATTCAATAGAATAGGAAATAGCAAAAGAAAAGTCATGAAACAGAATGGTCCTCATAGTCCCATTTTCATAAAAGGTGGCTACAGATGGGTGTGTGGATAGACAGAGCCCAAAGGGCGTCGGCTAGCACTAACCACTGCTCTCCTTGAATGTCCAGTCGCAACAGTGTCTGAGTCTGAGTGCTCTCTAAAACAGAGGGGTATGTTTACATCCCCGTTTTGGAGGCTGCAAGTTTAAGACTGTGTGGCCTCATCTGTTTGGATTGTGGGAAAGGCCTATAGCCACATTGTGTGTGGAAGAAACCACAGGGCAACATCAGAGGCATGAGATAGATGGAGTCTCTGGGGGCAGGAGGGCACAGAAAGGGTAACTTGTCACCTTGTGCCACATCTGAGCCTGTGAGATCCCAGCCTTCCACCACTTTCCTGGTGGAAGGAACTATGGCAACTATGCCGCTGCCAAACTCATAAGGTGGAGTCCACACTCGAGATCTGCACACACAGGATCCTCACTGCTGCTGGGCTGCATGATAAACATGGCTCCTTTCCTGCACACCCTTCTCTCCGTAACGGGTGGAAACCGTGCTGAAGGCAGAACCCCTGCAGTTGGTGTTTGGGGGACTTTCAAGTAAAACAAATCAGGGTCTTGCCCTTGTGGTCACAATAAGCTGGTTGGGAAAGCTGGGCCCATTGGCTCCCTAAACCATAGGAAAAGGGCCATCCGTGCGTCTGAAACTAGGGTCTAAACTAAAGGAAAGGGGCCATCCGTGTGTCTGAGGCTCAACACTATAGCTTGAAACCACAGCTGGGCTGGTGAGTGACGGTAGACATGAAGACCTGAGTTTGATATCCAGACCTCACTTTTTAAGAAGCTATGCTTGGCAGCATGTGTTCAAAGTGTTAATGCTGTGGAGACAGAGATGGCCAGGTGCCCAGGACCCACAGATAGGCCAGACTGACCTAGTGGTTCCAGTTCTGGGCCAATGAAAAACTGTCAAAGATACAAGGTGGGCAGCACCTGGATGACAGCTGAGGTTGTCCTCTGGTCCCACATGCACACACATGATCACACACACACACACACACACACACACACACACACACACACCTATCTCACATGCCCTGAGCGATTGGGGCCTTGGGTGAGTTTGGGGTTTCTCTTTTCCCTCAGAGCTTTTTGCAGTGAGTCTAGACTCTTGAGTTTCTTCAATGGCTCCTTTGGGTCTTCAGTCTAGAGGCTCAGGAGACATAATTATGTCTCTAAGAATTACCTTCCCATGAGCAGAGCATATCTAAAGTCTGACTTTAGTAACTTTTTTTCTTTTTTTTTTTTTTTAAACCCTGGTAGAGATCAAACTTGGGGGGAGGGATGGCTGTTAATACTTAACGGCAGAATCAGCTACTCCTATAGTAGGTTGGACCCCCATCTGGGGTTTCTGGCCTCTGGGCATTTATTTGTATTGTTTTGGTTTTTGAGACAGAGTTTCAGTGTGTCTGTAGTCTTGGCCGTCTTGAAATTCGCTCTGTAGACCAGGCTGGCCTTGAACCCACAGATCCAAGGGCTTTGCCTGTTTAACCATCCCAACACAATGATGAAGGAACCACAGACACTGGACTTTTAGACAAGTCCCTGGCCCTGCCTGATCCCCACCCATGCCCCACTCCATCCTATCTCCTGCTCTTACTACCCTGTACCCTTCCTTCTATACCCTTAGGCTCCTGGAGGGACCTGAAGAGGACTGTCCAGGCAGGAGGGAGAGTTCTTTTTAACCTAAAACACGCACCTGCATCTGACGTGTTTCTCTTGTCACCTGTGTCTCAGTTCATTTGTGAAGGCCACTCCTCACCCCCTCACAAGAATGTGCTGCAGGCTCCACACAGAAAGAGTTGATCTGGTCCAACCCTAAGAGCAAAGCAGCCACCATCAGATCAGGTGCGCCTGCTTGTAAGAGACCATCCCCATCAGGGACTGGCCCCCGTGTTTTCTCAGAGAAAAAGGGTAGGGGTGGGGAGGGTCACTGAGCGCTCAGCTGAGATTCCAGCCCCCTGTATACAATTCTGCCCTAGCCGAATGTGATCTCTCTAGAGGTACTGGAGTATACACACTGGAGAGGGTTAACAGAGGGGCTCTCCATCCTCCATGCTGAACGTCTGTCCAGAGCAGCTAACACCTTCCACATGCTCTATTAGCCAAACTAACCCGTTAATCACCCAGGTTCAGTTTGGGAGATTGTAGTGGGTTTGTCATCCGGACCTTAGAAGGAGGGAGTGGACATTGTTCACATGTTGATCTCATGCTTGCAGGTCCTCTCTGATTAGTGACTAGAGCTACAGAGGCTACGGAGTGTCCATTTGACACTGGCTCTATCGCCTTGGGGACCTGTGACAGTCAGCACATGTGTGCCTGCCTCCTGTAGGGAAGATAGGCTTAGTTACTGGAGCTGGGGAGGGGGGTGTGGCTTGAGATCAAAGAAATTTTGCTAAAGGATCCTCCTAGAAAACACCCCTTATCTTCCCGCTGGCGTGTGGAGTAGAGGGAGGGGTGTCTGTGCTTGCAGGCAAAGGTCACCTGAGAGAACACAATACCTTGAAAAGATGTTCCTGGGCTGGAAGCCACCGAATTCTCCACTTATTTACCAGGTACTTTTCATCTTCAAAGCACTGTGCCTCAATTAAGTAATTAATAGGTCTGGTCATGTCCACAGCTCTCCCAAAATAAGGCCGGCTGGGGCTTTGCTTTTCCTCCGGGAGACAGGCTTTCACGTGGAGTCCAGAGAAGCCCTGAGAAGGCTAGGGTCCAACCCCTCAGACCTTCACTTCAGATCAGCTTACCTTGGGCTAGGAAGCGGAGAAGACACACACAGAGGCTGTGGTCTGCTGCCCCCTGGAGGTTGTCCTGATAACAGCGAGCAAACTGACCCACATAAACAATACTTCCAGTAATAGGAAGAAAACAGCCGATTTTGTAGGCAAAGGAGTGTCTGGCCAGCCAGAGCCTTCTTAAAAGGGGGAAAATATTAACTCTCAGCACAATAACTCCTCTCTGTTCTCAGCCGCAGCCTAGACAGACGGTGTCGGTGCTGAGTTAACAAGTCCGCGGGCTGAAGTCTTCAGAGTGAAATGAGAGAGCCCCTGAACTGATGGGTGAAAACTCCCCTCCGTACATCAGAGGACGAAAGGAAGGTAATTGCCTTCAATATTTATTTTTCATTTGGAAAAATCCAAAGCAAGAGGCTTTGAAGAAGTCAAGATCTGATTATAATTCTAGGCGCTGTGCCAATGGGATAAATCGTCTGGCAGATTTTTCTTCCAGCATTGACTCCCTTTGCAGCTGATGGCAATGGCCCAGCGCGATGCAAAGGGCTCAGCAAAGGACGTTATTCCTACATCATTGATAAATCGGGGGGTACCTCCAGTGGTGGCCATAGCCTGGCCAACCTCAAGGCTGGCACCTCAAGCCTGTGAACAGCCCGGGTTCTACTTTGACATATTGCCTGGTCTCTCTGTGTCCTCATGACTTAGTGGCCTGGGCTGGCATGCCTAGGGACTTCTGGATTAGACAAGTACCAAAGAAGTAAGTGAGCAGATACTGGAAGGACACACAGAATCACAGGATATGCTTCGAGCTGTGAGTACTTCCCCCCTCCCCCACAGATGACCTGTATATGTATAGAACTTTCTACTAGCCAAGCCCGGAGTCATGGAGAATGAAGGGAGGCTGGGCATCCATCTGCAGAAGGTCTCTGGGCTTCAGGTCAGTCAACAATATTCCATGAGAGGTGGAGAAACAGCCAAGGAGCAGGAGCCCTGGCTCTGCTGGCTACGCTTGAGCTGGTGGAAGGACACACACAGTGATGATCTACACCATAATCTCAGGTAAACATGGGGGCCAGGAGCTCTGCCCCTGCTCCCCAAGGAGCTCAGGTTAGCTGGACTTGGGGCTGGGGAAGGTGTTTGTGGTTCGAAAAGCACCAGCTGATGCAGAAGGAGCCATGGCCCAGCAGGTGGGAGCACCACTACCAGTCACCCGGTAAAGCAGTGGACAATGGAGCCAGGTGTCACCCAGACGTGGATCAGCTGAGCCACGAAGCAAAGAAAGGCAGCTCTGGATACAGACACATGGCATTGCCCAGAAAGCAGCTTTTTCCAGCTGACACTCAAAGGGCTGTGAGC